>NW_010972992.1:191348-417993 GCF_000737465.1 Haliaeetus leucocephalus | reverse complement strand
GCTATGTAACTGTCAAAAAAAAAAAAAAAAACCCCCCCCCCCCCCCCCCCCAAATGTTGCTAGGTATTAAAAACAGAAGAGACAGGAAAGAAAGGGCAGAGCCCGGCAGACCGTGGGACGTGGCCAGCAGCTGCTTTAAGGCAGGGCTGCAGAGTGCTGCCGTGCTTTGGGTGGGCTGTGGCCGCACTGGAACACGCGTCCATTTACAGAGAAGATGCTCTGAACCAGCATCCTTGACATCCTCCCTACCAGCGAGCTTCAGCAGGAATCTTCCTCCAAGTGAGTGGCAGCCCCGTGCCCACCTAGCTCGGATGCCTTTGCTGGAGTCCAGCATCTGCCCAGGAAGTGGGGAAACTGGTTGTAGTACATGAGAAACTAGTAATTTGCAGAATGGCAGGTCTTACAGGCTGGAAAATGGGGAACAAAGTATAGGGTGTGCAGGAAACTGTAAGTCACTTGGAAAGCACCCTGTTAAGGGGAGACAGAAAAAAGTCCTACTGAGACCCAGAGCTACCACCTCAGTGCATTGCTCCTCCCGCATCCTTTTCTTTGAAAGGCACCCGAAAGGGGGGACCTGTGTGAACACAGTGTGTTCTGCAGGTGGGTGACTCCTGTGAAGCCTTTCCAGGTCTCTGAAGCAAGGTCTTCAAAGACAGAGAGCTCTTCTTCACTTCAGCGAGTTGAAATGACACCTGCCAATGTGTTAGCATCTTCCTGGAGTCCTTGGAGGTAAACTGAGGATATTGGCCTTGCTCCTTGTGTCGGAAACTAGAGAGACCTTTGCAAAAACCCATCTCCTGGTTTCAGTTGGCCGATGGGTGTACGGTTCTGCAGTCAAGCACGTCCCAAGCACCTTGGCTGGCTCACTCCTCTGCGGTGGGCTGTGGGTACTGCAGGGATGCTGCAGCAGCAGCTGGGGAGGTGATGGGCTTGCCTGGACCACAAGGTGAGGGTCCCATCGGAGGTCCACAGGTTTGGTGGGCGATGGCTAGAAATAGCTCATGTGACTAATGGGGCAAATTCAAAACGTATTTTGAGGGAATATCTGGTTCTTCAGTATTTGGGCACTGATAATTTTCAAGGACGACAAGCTCCTACTTGCAAAGTCTTTTTGCACTTTCAGACTGTTGTCACATTCAGAGCTCATGGAGACCCTGTGTTCAAGAAGACAATTTTTAAGTCTGAAACCAAAGCTAGCAATTTCCTTTCAAAACATTATGATCCCAAGAGTACCATGGTTGTTACACCTGCAGCTGTGACAGGAGACAGGAGCGGAGTGAACAATAAACGGACACGTGATGAAGGCTTTATTCATTTCAAACTATCAAAATGCCCAAACCCTCAAGATTAGTAAGAATTAAAGTGCTGCCTGAAGTGGAGCCCATAAAGTAGAGTAACGTGGATGCTTTGCTCCAAATGGCATTTCTTCCAGCCTGGATGGCTTTTGAAAAGATCGTAGTGACTTCTGAAGCGGCTGTAGTAACGGATAATATTTGTCAAACAGCAAATGGCACACTCCATTAAATGCATGATATCTGCCTTTTTACAGCATCAGCTCTCCAGGAGGCTTTCTGTGGAGACATGGGAAGGGCCTGTGCAGCATCAGGGGCATGTTTGCTCTCAGACATCAGTGGGTGGTTTCCATCACGCCGTTCCACCTTTCTCCCTGCCCTTCAGGAGAGCCGTTCCTGAGCACGGCGTCTGCATCTTCCTGGGGCGTGCAGAGCAAACGGGTGCGGGCCGGTGCCCTGTGCAGTGGCTCGAAGCACCCACGTGCATGGAGCATCAAGGGAGAGGCGGGATGTGGGACACTGCTGGGCATCATACCCTTAACCAGGGTTTTCTAAGGTGCTGATCTCTCTCTTGAGGCATTTCGGTGGAAACTGATCATTTTTCATGAGTCTTCCTCTGCCCCTTTCCCTCCGTTCCCTTTTTCCTCATCCCTCCAGTCTCGTGTGACAGTGACAATTCTCCAGACATCTGTGTTGCTGTAACCACGATCGAGAGCATTATTTTGGCAGATGACCTCCCTGTTCATCCCCACCTGGATGGCTCAGGATCCTACAGCACTCTCTTTGGCTTGCAGGGAGCTGTGATGAGGGAGGAAGAGAAGGTGATGCCTCGGGCTGCCCAGGCAGTGGATGCTGGAGCTGCTCTCTCATGCCAGCCATCACCCAGAGGATTCCTGTAGCTGAAGGCATGAAGCTTAAGAGTGTTTACCGCAGTGGAAATGCTACTGCTGCAGGCCTTCCCTTGCAATACGGCAAGCAAAATTAATTCTGAGCCTTTCGGTGTATACACACAGCCCTTGTTAATAAAACAAAGAGTAAAAGCGGGGAAAACAGGATTAGGAGAAACATCTGGGGAATGACTCATGCCCAGAGAAGCTTCTTGTTCACCTTTCCCTGCTGTGCACCCCAATGATGGATTTAAAATTGCCTGCATTTGCCATTGCATTGCTACTAGCAGTCCACAGCACGCTTCCCGGTGCGTAGTGCCTCGCCAGCCTTCCTCTTGTTTGGAGGAGGCGAGCGATGCTGTAATTTTAAGTCACCTTCACAAGTACAGTGGTTATGCTGTGACCATCACCTACGTCAGCTCGGACATTGATCCAAGCAATAATGTTGGTGTTTTACTCTCAATTTACACCCTAGGAGTGAACCTGTGGCACCGACTGAAGAATAAGAGATGGGGTAGCTGTTGTAGGAAAAATAATCTCCAGGCTTTCTCAAGCTTGGTCTTCCAGCTGCAGCCATGCAAATCCTAGCATTAGGACCTGCAAAAGGTCTGCAGCACTGGAAATGGCAAGGTGCACCGGTTTACCCTCGGTTACTGCTTGCGCTGGTTGTTCTGCTTTCTAAAGAGGATTAGGAATCCAGAAGAGGAACTTTATCATGCCCACTGCTTACTCTTGTTGCCACCATGAGTATGGTTAATTTGCAAATAGAGTGACAAATCTAAGTGTGTGTATCTTTAGGATACCCTATAATTAGAACTGGTCTTTTTTTTTGCTTCTGGAAAGGTTTTTGCTGTCTGGCTCAGATGGAAGCGATCCCAGTTTGTTTTTGTTTCTCTTGAATTAGAGTGCGGCTGCTCTTTCCAGGATTTCCCAGGCAAAAATATGCGCATGGGGACCTGCCCAACATGCACAGTGGTTCCTCTAGGACATGTCGAGCCCAATGCATGTGCACTTCACACGCAGCCTGTGCATCCTCAACAGCTTCAATGATTTTGGGTGCATTTGCCTCTCTGCACCTTTGCAGGAGCCACGGTGGGGATTTGCCCATGTGCAAGAGCTGGTTTTCTAGTGCTTCCAGCTGCAAGGCAGGTATCGAGCGGCTGGGAGTGTGGGAAGAGGGGGTACACGTGGGAAATCGGTCAGATTATAACGTGCAAAGCTGAGCAGAGGGTTCAGACTGGACGCAAGTGCAGTTTTGCTGCTCAGTCCTGCCTAAAGAAGAGAGGTTAGCGTGACACACTTCTCTGGCAGCAGAAGTCCTCCCTCCAGACTGGGTTGCCTGACACCAGGGCCGCCTTGGCCACTGCCACGAGAAGGGGTGAGGAGGGCTTTGGTGGAAAACAGGAGGAGGTTGCCCAGCTGGGGATGGGGTAGCAGGACATGCGGGACCACCGCTGCCACACCAGCCCGACTATGTTGCATACGTTGCGGGGGTGGGGGGGGGGCTGCGATGGGGTTTCCATGGACACCAGAGCTGTGATTTCCTGCACACTGATGTGCTGGAAGGCCAAAAGCAAACGCAGGTGGGAGGGAAGGAGCAGTGTATGGTGGGCAATACGCCCTCCCTGGGGAGCTTCATCCCTGAAGCACAGAGGAGAGGAGGGGAGGAGGATGTTTCGGTACCCTGAGCTCACTTGCTGTCTCCCTGAAGCTCAGAGCGTGGCTGGGAGCAAGGGCCAGCCCTGGCAGAGGGCTCGGGGCAGGGACAGCATCCATATGTATGGATGTCTGGTGCGGCGTGTGTTCCTGTTGTGGCGAGGGCTGCTTAGCTCAGCGTGAGCTTTCATGATAGAGCTCCATGCCAGCCTAGGTAGCTCACTAACTAGCAGGATTAATTAATTAGCCTAGGAGGAACCACAGCAATAACACTCTTGGTGTTTGGTCTGTAGCCTCTGCCTGTGGGCATCACCTCCGTGTGCACCACGGCTTCCCCAGTGAGGCACCGTGGGGTGTGGGTACCACTGCGGGAGGGTGACCAGGGCAGATCAGGACAGGGGTGAGACACCAGCCAGGGTGGAGGTGACACCCCTAGACAAAGACACATGCAGCCAGGTCAGGCAGGAGGGTGGGATGCCTTCAGACAGCTGCTGGGTCCCGACACAGGCACATCTGGCTCAGATCTGGTGCAAAGCACGAGGTTTGCAGGGTTCCCGGGTATTTCGCCCTGCTGTGTGCTGACTTGCTGGATCCTCCTTGGACTGCAGGTGTGCATGTCTCTCGTGCCCTGCGAGTGCGTGGCATTGCCCTGGCACCGCTGCATCTGCACTCTTGGGCTGGCGTGCCCGCGTCCCCGCTGTCACGCGCTGCCTTCGAACCTGCGGGCCGGGTTGCGACTGCAGCAGCGATGAGTGCTGGAGCTGTTAGCAGACTGGAAATGTCTTTTGTCAAAGCTTGAGATGCCTCCAACCTCCTTTAATTAAAGACAATTACTGCTTTCAGCCCCTCTTCACAGCTCAGCTGGGTTGTTTGCAAACACACAGCTGCGGGAGTCTTTGTGCCCCTCTCTGAGTCCCGCTTCCCTGGAGACACACAGAGGTTTCTTTATTATCAGCATTACGGCTAGCGAGCAGCTGAGGAGGAGGAGGGGGTGTCCCAGGCTCCCGGGCTGTTTTGAGGTGCAGCACTGACTCTGCAGGGCAGCCTGGAGCAACCCTGCCCGCCCGTGTCTGGCCTTTCCTGCAAAACCTTCTGCACAGTAAAGCAGCACATGGTTCTGTGCTGCACGGGGAGAGTGGCTTTTGCTGGAGGCGTGAAGAGAAACGAAGGGGGATGAATGGTAATGGAGACGTTTGGGCTGCGGAGAAGGTGGCTCTTGCCCCCGGCTGGAGAGACGGGACGGAGCAGACCCAGGCTGTGAGCTCTGAATACGTCCTTTTAAATAACGCTCTGCTGAGTTAGCTGTGACTTTGCACGCGTAAAGCTTGCTGCTTCGCCTCGCTGCAGGAGCTGCACCAGGCAGGCCAAATCTGTGCTTTCTCGACCGAACTGTGCTCAGAAAAAAAAAATCTGAAACCTCCTGTAACCAATAACCCCCCTTTCTGTGCTTGAATAACTCGGAGGCAGCCAAATGGAGCTTAACCAAACTTTCCAAAACAGTCAGGGCTGGCGCGAGAACAAGCAGCATCCACTGCAGCCCTCTGGGATGCTGTTTCCAAAAATATGAGCCCCGGCACAGCGGCGGCACATGAAGCTGTCTCGTAACCCTGGCTCTCCTATGGATCCAGCCTCGTTCTGCAGTGCCGTCTCCAACCCCAGATGCTGCGGCCAAGGCCATGGCTTCTCCGTTTTCAGGTGCTAATGGTCTCCTCTGGGAGGAGTCGGGGCGGGAGAGCCCAGCAGGCAGGCCACCGCCTGCCTTGGAAGCGTTTGGTTGTTAAATCTATCATGGGGGCCTGAATGGTAAGTGCTCAGCCTTCAGGCTCAGGGGAGCCAAGATCCTTTTTGAGCTACTAACAGCCTGACACTGCTCTGTCTTCTCAAATTCATTTTGCAGCTCCGATTCCCTGGCGAGCACTAATCACTGGGCTGAGCATGAAGGGAAACATACCCTTCAAATGGGAAGCCCAGAAGCTCTTTCCCCTTAAACAGCCTCTCTGTGGACATCTTTGATCTGTTTTGGGGTGGTTTTTTATTCCACAGGAGGCTCTTGAAGGCCAGCAGAGGAGTTGGAGCAGCCTCCTAGAAGAGGTTTAAATGCACGTGCAGGCACTGTGGTGTGAATTTAGGACGGGTGACAGATGGGCAGGGTCAGACACCCATTGCAAGGGCAAAGACCAGGGCTTCAGAGGCCCTGTTGCTGCAGCGTTCACATCTGTGGGATGCTGGGGCTTCAGGGACACAGTCCACGGTCCTTAGTGTGACATCGTGGGATGCTGGGGCTCTGGGGACACAGGTCACAGTCCTCTGTGCAACAACGTGGGATGCTGGGGCTCCTGGGAAACAGTCCACGGTCCTTAGTGCGACATCATGTGGGTCCTGCTGCTCTCATGGGAGACGGTGATTGTCCTTAGCCAGCTCAGTGGAGCAAGGTACCTTCGTTTGGCAGCGCCTCCAGTTTCTGTTCCAGGTGTTGGTGGTGTTGACTTGGCTCACCAGAAGGTACATATTTGGGGCTGGAGCATGCTTTAGAAATGGACATCCTCCAGGTTATGTCCCCTGGGAAACTGTTGACTGCAGTTCTTGGTAGCTGGAGGTCCTGTGGGTGCTGACCAGTTGGTCCAGACAGACCTAGAAACACATCCAGTAGGTGCCCAAGAGGGTTTCCCACGTGTTGAGCACAACTGCGTGTGTGATGGAAAAAAAATGACCTTTCCAGAAACACCCTGGTGTTTATTGGTTTGCAAAGGTCTGAACTGGCCAGACAGTAGGATAAATAAGGGACAGATAGAGTGATGATTCCTCCTGTCTTCTGGCGCACTGTTCATATTTTCAGTGTCCACAGTGTCTTGTTGCAGTAAGTTATGCAATTTAATTATGCACCATGTTAAAAAATATGTCCTTGCTTACTGTAAGAAACTGCAAGCAATCTATTCCCATTCATGACTCCTATATTCCTGATGGCTTTATATACCTCCCTGAGTAGTCTCTTTTCAAATGGAAGGTCCTGAGTTGATTGACTCTCCATATGGAAGCTGCTCTGTATCCCTAATCATTTCTATCATCTACCTCCTGACCTTGTCTAAGGGTGACCACCACGGCAAACATTGTTCAAAATGTGGCTCAATGCAATGGCTTAATAACATTCCTGTTTTGCACTGGGTTCCTTTCTTAATAATTCCTTACATTTTCTCATTTTTTTTGATGATGGATGAGCTTTGAACTGATGTTTTCAGAGAATTATCTCTAGTGCTGCCGAGATCTCCTCCCCGCATGTTAATAGCTAATTTAGTGCCCATCGTTGTGTTTGTATAATTAGGGCTCTTTTCCCCCAAGTGCATTAGTTTCCTTTTGTCACCACTGAATTTCATTTGCCTTGTTATTGCCCAGTCACTCAGCACCCTGAGATCTTGCTGTTGCTCTTTGCGAGTGGCTTTAGCTCTGGTAAACCTGGCTAATTTGGGAACGTCAGGAGGCTACGCCGTGTCACTCATCACCCCTTGCTCCAGCCTGCAGGTGGGTGCTCAGGTTGGCTCCTTGTTCTGGCACCATGATGATCAACACCCTCAGCATCTGCATGAATATGTGCATTCGTGGGGATGTTATTCATTCTTTATGCAGTGGCTGGTCACCCTTGGTGGGCCTGCACTTTGGATGCCACTAGGGAATGCGTCATGTTGCTGGGATTTTCTGGCTGGATGGTGGTTTTTTTGACATGTTGAGCTCTGTTCTAGATCTCAGTGCAGTTTCTCCAACCACTGTTAGGCTAGCAGAGCCACTTCATCTCTTGTCTCAGGAGGCCCTTTGCCAACATCTGAGCAGCCAGCAGAGGAGGATTGCATCGCATGCCATGCAGAACAGTGGAGGGATGCAGCTTTGACTAGCTGGGTTGCTCAGCCCTTGGCTAGAGCTTGGCACAAGGAGAGGGGACCCCGTGAAGAAGAACCCAAGAAGGGTTCTAAGCACAGCTACAGCTGGGGCAATTAAAAGAGGATGGAGCCAAGCCCCCGTCAGTGGTGCCAGATCATATAGGAAGGGACAGCAGCCACAAGCTGCAGCTTGAGAGGCTCAGGATAGACTTTGGAAAAGCTGAGACAGTTGCCCAGAGAGGTTGAGCATCACCATCCTCAGGGATTTCCAAGTCTTGGCTGCACGCAGCCGCAGCTGCCCTGATTTAGGGCTGGGCATAGCCCTTCTATGAGCTGGAGACTGGCCTGGAGACCCCAGAAGTCTCTTCCCACCTGCCCTGCTGGGATGCCAGGAAAAATCATGTGCCAGGACCATGGAGACAGTTTGACCCGAGCACCACCTCTGCACTGGAGATAGATAGAAAAACCTCAGTACGGTGCTGATGCCAGCTTGGGGTCTAAATACGTTCCTCAGGTGTTAGCGTGGCATGCAGGGACAGGAGACCCCACTACAGGTCAGCAGTGCCCAGAGCCAGACCTGCTGTAACTGCATCTAGCAGGGAGTTGAAAATCTCTGCTGATAAAACCTGTGAAACCATGAGCAGTAAGTGAGGAGGTCTGGAAAGTCGTGCTAAGCCACATCTCATATAAAGAAGGTAAGTGCAAAATTTGACTGTCCCGTAGACTGAGGCCAGAAAAAGTGCCTCCACATGAGCAGACCGCCCTGCTCTCCATGTTTCAAGAGCGATATGAAAAATAAACCTGGAGAGTGCTGCAGAGAAACACAAACATGGTCCCCAAGAGCCATGGAAGATGCACTTCCATGAGGGACTGAAAGAATTCAATAGAAAGAATTCATAAAGAAGATTAAGAGGTGAGATGATTACTAAGAGGAAACATGAGCCTCTAAAAGGCTTTTTAATCTGGCAAAGAAAGGGATAACAAGAACCGGTAGGGTTAAACTGAAGCTAGACAAATTAAAAACATTAGGCATGTGTTTCTAAGTGATTAACCACTAGAGCAAGCTAATGAGATGAGAGACTTTCTCCACCTTTTGGAGAATGTAAAACAAGATGGCTCGTTGCTGGGCATTGGGCTTTAGCCAAGGACCAGCCATCAGGTTCATCAAAGGCCACCTGGATGAAGCGCGGCACCCCGGGGTCCAGAGCCTCCAAATCTGTGCAAAGCTGTGGAGGGACCAGCCAGCCCAGGGGGGCTAGGAAGACCCAGCAGTGCCTGTGAGAGCGATGGGCAGTGTCAGCTCGGCAGTAGGACCCTGGTCCCTGCAGGCAGCACCCACCGAGGGGACCGTCACGCAGGTGTTGCCAACAGCCCTTCCTGTGCCTCCCATCCCTTGCTGGCATTGCGGGCATTGGATGCCAGAGCTGTGGCCACTGGGCTGCAGCTGGAAATACTGGTAGAGAAGGAGGGAGGTGTTCAAAGGGGTGTGAAACCTGGGCAAGGGCTCCCTACAGCAGCTTGGCTGGCAGCAGTTCCTCCCTCCGGTGTCAGCAGCGGAGAGACTCCTCTCCCACTCCCTTCTGGGTTGCAGAAGGGCCTGAAGGATAGCAAGTCTCCAGCACGGCATCTTTGGATATGCTGTCTGTAATGTGTTGCCCCAAGACAAGCCCACAGCATCCACCGGAGCACCCCAAGACACCTCTTGCTGCCCCCACTGAGCCCCTGCCGCTGCATCCCTCTCCCTCCCAGGGAGCTTCGCACCCGCTGACCTTGCCACCCCCAGACCAACGTTCCGTGTCCGGCAGGCTCAGCCTTCTGCACCGGGGGCCGGCGTGATGAACCTGGCTGATTGCCTCTCAGGTGAGGTGGGGGCAGAGGCCGAAAGCTCCTGCCGAGTCCCAGGTGCATCCTTGCACGCCTGCACGTCTTGCCCCAGCCTCGCAAGCCGGGTCACTGCAGCAACAGCGGCTCAACATCCTCGCCAGGAGCTCCAGGCACCGGGCAGGGGCGGAGAGCTTCACCCCTGGTGACCCACTGCCCTGATGCAGGGGAGAGTGGCTCGTTTGGGCTGATTTGCTTTCGTTAACTAGATTAGTTGCTTTAATCTGCTGAAAGTGAGAGGCGGTTGGTCCCGCTTGGGAGTGCCGCAGAGGGGGCTATTACTGGGGAGGGCAAGCTGCAGGGGGGAGGTGGAGGCAGCAGGGAGCCTGCTGCCTGCTGGTCTTTGCTGCATCTCCTTTGCATGGACAGATTTACCCCCTCTCCTCCCACCCCTTCTCCACCCGTTTACTTTGTACGGATGGAAGAGCATGCAAGGGATTATGCTGTTCCCGTGCTGTCCCCTTGATGATCACCCCTATGCAGGTGCACGTGACCATGCATATACCCTTAGCCTAAACACGTTTGGCCACCCTCAGATTTTTTGCATCTGACAAAGAAACGTGGCGGCAAATTGATAGAATACCTCCATTGCTAGGTCAATTATTTCAATCTCCTTCCGAAAAATGCACTTTCTTGTCCAGCTGTGTCTGTCTAGCTCCAGCAAATGGGTCTGTGGTCACCAGGGGTGATGCCCTCAAGGTGGCATGTCTTGCAGGGCATCGTCTGTGCCTGAACACACAGCTTATGTCCCCCAGCCATGCAGGATGCCATGCCAGGACCGGTGGTTTCTGTGCTTTAACTCTGTCCTCAACTGGAGACAGATGCAGTCTTCACCATGATACAAAACACTGATAGACCAAGCATGCTCAGTCTTGAAGTATGAAGGGTCCTTCCTACATCTGTCTCCAACTGCAAATAAAAATCATCTTTCCTTTATGTTTCTCTGCTGTTTGTGTTCCGCTGCTACCCCCACGCAGAGCGGGGAGCAGGCTTGCTGAGGGACTCGAGGAGTCAGGGACAAAGTTGGGATGCAAAAGCTGAAATCTCAGCCCTGAGCTCTAACCGCTCCACCTGCTGCCTCCGCTCTGCATCAGTGCTTTTTATTTCTTGGTGCGCTCCAGCTTTTTTTGCCCAAGGAGAAAAGGATCATGCAAATGATTTGCCCCAAGGGATTTCTGGAAGCTGTTTAAGCCAGCAAATGCTGCCTTCTCCCCAGCTGTGCCATGCAACTCAGTATGCTCATGAATTTCCCCTCCCCTAAGTGTAGGAAGGGGCTGACAGATGTTAACACGCGATCAGTGTCTCAGGAGAGAGGAATTAAAGCCACACTGGACCCTTCGAAGACACACATTAGTGTCAGAAATTTCTAATCAATCAGCTCAGAGCCTCCTGGGGTCAGAAGCCTCTTTGAAATTCAAATGGGGAATGGCTCCTAATGGGTTTTATTTTGATTGCTATAAATTGATTAGCGTTAAGATAAACAAGTTTTGTTTCTTTCTGAAAGCTCTAAATATGCTCTGGGGGAGGAGAAGCAGTGGAGTCTGATTGCTTCCCATTAGGACGTCCTCGCTCAGCTCCCACCCCAACACCAGTTTGCACCAGACACGAGACACTTTTTTTCTCCAGAGCTGGTTAAAGGTGATGGATGCATCATACGAAGAGGCTTTTGCAGTGTTGGAACAGGATACAGGTTAGAAGAGAAGGTGTGAGCATCCTTGCTGGTTTTCCAGGGCACACCCCTGTGTGCGCTCTCTACAACCGGCGTTTACTCCCTACAGCTTGTATTTACTCTATACTGTCTGTGTGGACTTCCTACAGCCGAATGTGTGCTCCCCATGCCTGTGTGTGCTCCCTACAGCCCCATGTGTACTGCTACAGCCTAGTGTGTATGCGCCTTATAGCCTGCACGTGGTCCCAGTGATGTGTGATGTGTACAGCCCCATGTGTGGTCTGTGCAGCTGGTATGTGCTCCCTACAACCCAGGGGTGCTCCTGACAGCCCCCTGTGTGCTCCCTATAGCCGGTGTATGCTCCCTACAATCCATGCTTACTCCCTACAGTCCACATGTGCTCCCTACACCCTTCTCCCTGTAGCCCCTGAGTGTGCTCTCTACAGCCTGTGTGTAGTCCTTACAGCCTATATGTACACCCTACACCTCGTTCGTTTACCCTGTACCCTTGTGTGTGCTTCATTTACCCCATGTGTGCTCCCCACCGTCCTGTGTGTGCTCCCTACAGCTCTCTGTGTGGATCACGCAGCCTGTGTGTGCTTCCTACAGCCCCCTGCATGCTCATACAACCTGTGTGTCCTCCCTACAGCTGGTGGTTGTCCCTATAGCCTGTGTGTGCTCCCTGCAACCCCCTCTGTGCTCCCTACAGCCACACGGGCACTTCCTACAGCCCATGTGTGCTCATACAGCCCTGTGTGTGGTTTGTACAGCTGGTGTGTGCTACCTACAGACCTGTGTGTGCTCCCTACAGCCCCCATGTGTGTCCTCTGCGCAGCCTGTGTCTGTTCTCTGTACAGCCACACATACGCTCCCTTCAGCCTGGCTATGTGCTCCCTACAGCACCATGTGTGCTGCCTACAACCCGTGTGTGGTCCATATAGCTGGCGTGTGCTCCCTACAGCCGGTGTGCGCTCCTTACAGACTGTGCTCCCTACAGCCCCCTGTGTACTCCCAGAGCATCATGCGTGATGCCTACAGCCCCATGCATGGTCCGTACAGCTGGTGCGTGCTCCCTGCAGCCAGTGTGTGCTGCCTACAGCCCTCTGTGTTTGTACGCCAGCCCTGTGTGTAGTTCCTACAGGCTGTGTGTGCTCCATACAACCCATATGTGCTCTGCACAGCCCATGTGTGCTCCCTACGGTCTGTGTGTGCACCCTACAGCCCGTTTGTCTCAGTACAGTGCATTTGTGCTCCCTACAGCCCCTGTGTGCTCTCTACAGCCCCATCTGTGCACCCTAATGTCCCTGCCTGTTCTCCCTATAGGCTGTGTGTGCTTCCTACAGGCTGTGTGAAATCCCTACAGCCTGTGCGTGCTCTCTGCAGTCTGTGTGTGCTCCCTGCAACCTGCATGTATGCTGTATAACCTTGTGTGTGCTCCATACAGTTGCTGTTTGGGCTCCCTACAACTGTGTGGGCTTCCTACAGACAGTGTGTGCTCTCTACAGTGCCTGTGTCCTCCCCGCAACCCTTGTGTGTGCTCCCTACAACCTTTATTCATGCTCCATGCAGCTCCACGTGCGCTCCATATAACCCCGTGTCTGCTTGCGCCACCCATGTGTTTCTCCCTCCAGCCCTTGTGTGCTCCATCCAGCCTCTGTGCTCTCCCAACAGCCGCTGTGCATGTTCCCTACAGCCTCCCTAGAGCACCATGAGTGATGCCTACAGCCCAGTGTGTGGTCCATACAGCTGGTGCCTGCTCCCTACAGCCCGTGTGCGCTTTCTTCAGCCTATATGTGCTCCCTACAGTCGCTGTGTACTCCCTACAGCCCGTGTGCGCTTTCTTCAGCCTATATGTGCTCCCTACAGTCGCTGTGTACTCCCTACACCTGTGGGTGCTCTTGGCCTCCTGAGGTACAGCTGTTTGTTTTTTCTTTGCCTTTCCCAGACTGGGCAGGACAGAGGTTCTTGTGATGATGGAAAGTCACACCAAGGAGCTTGGTGGATTTCCTTTCTTTTGCTTTTGTCTCTGCAGAGTCCTCTAGCCTTCTTTTTTGTGTCCCAGCTATGGCCATGAGGGTGGGATGGGAGCGTGTCCAAAGAAGAGCAATGAAGCTCGTGAAGGGTCCAGAGAACAAGTCTTATGAGCAGCGGCTGAGGGAACTGGGGTTGTTTAGCCTGGAGAAAAGGATGCTCAGGGAAGACCTTATCACTCTCTACAACTACCTGAAAGGAGGTTGTAGCAAGGTGGGGGTCAGTCTCTTTTCCCAAGTAGCAAGTGATAGGACAAGAGGAAATGGCCTCAAGTTGCACCAGGGGAGGTTTAGATTGGGTATTAGGAAAAATTTGTTTACTGAAAGGGTTGTCAGGTATTGGAACAGGCTGCCCAGGGAAGTGGTTGAGTCACCATCCCTGGAGGTATAAAAGAGGTGTAGATGTGGCACTTAGGGACATGGTTTAGTGGTGGACTTGGCAGTGTTAGGTTTATGGTTTGACTCGGTGGTCTTAAGGGTCTTTTCTAACCAAAATGATTCTATGATTCTATGTCGTAGTACCTTTTCAAGGCTGAGAATGAGGGGAAACAGGGAAGGTCCATCTTGTGGAAGTCAGCGGGTACCAGTTTTAGGGAGTGCTACGGGTGGGTGCTGGGCATCACTTGGCTCCCTGATGGTGGCACAGGGGATGGTGTCCAGTAATGAGGGACATGGCAGATGCTCACAGGAGGTGCTGGGGTGTCATGCAGTTCATGATGGCATGGTCTTGCTGCTGCGTGGGGCTGGAGACCTCCTGGCTTTCGGGGGCTATAGTGGTTCAGGATGGTGACAACATATTGCTGTCAGTGGCGGCCATGTCTCTGTGCTCGGTGGTGGTGAAGATCTCCCTGTTGATGGTGGTGAGGGTCTCGCTGTTGGTGGTGACGGTGTCTGCTGGGAGGTGATGGGAGGCTGGGTGTGCCCTTGGAGGAGGCAACTGAGTGGTGCTGTGTGCTCTGCTGTGCATGAAGCCCAGGAGATAGGCAGTTCATATTTCTGTACTGAACAGGGAGCTGACATTAATGAACAGCTAATTAACATCACAGGGCTTGATGGTTGCAGTGTCAGTGTCCCTAATTAGTCTCGCACTAATCTGCTTTAATTAACTGTCCCTGTCGCGGTTTTAATTTAATTTTCAGCTCTAGATCAGAGAAAGCAGTCCTGTGAGCATCTGGGTTCCAGTACCATGGCACTGCCTGTACTGGGACGGACTGGCAGGGCAGTGGTGGCCAGTTGGGCACCCTAGCACAGGGGAGAAGCAAGGCTGCTGTGCACCATCTGCTTGTGCTTTCCCAGGGATGAATAACCACCACCGCACAACCCCAGCCCTACCAGTCCCCAGGCTTGTTGCCACCTCCAGAACAGGCTGTGTTGGCCAGACAGGGGACTGGAGATGAGCTGAAGGTCACGTCATTAGCTGCCCCCATGCTCTTTCATACTGCTGCTTTGCCGCATCAACCATGTTTTATGGCGTAGCGAGCTGCCATCCCTTTGCTGTTTTGGTGCAGGGGGAGAGCGTGGGGTTGTCCATGATGTCTGTGCCTGCTCAGGTTTACTGTTCATTGCCTGGAGGAGTCCCTAACCAGGGATGTGCTGCGTTGTGCGAGGTCTCCTTGAGATGGGGACGCAAGAAGCTGTGTGTTCTCCCTGCTGGGGACCAGCATGGGAGGAGAGCAGGCTCCACGTCCCACTGTGATGAGTATGAGGGTTGCTGAGATCCTTGTGTGGGAGGATGGGCAGAGAACAAGCTGGGGACACAGTTAATGATGGTTTCCCATGGGAACAGATGAAATCACAGGAACGAAAGCAGCAGGGAGAGGTACTCCAGAGAGAGAGGAGGAGAAGTCACCAGGCAGGAAGAGCTATAGAATCCTAGAGATGCTGTAAGGAGCTTGTATTTTGTCCCGACAGAGTTGCTGTTTGCACAAGAGGGTCTATTGGTCCTTGTCCTGCCAAGCAGAGCTCTGACTTGCAAGCTGACTGCAGTCAGTCTGCGTGCCCTTGCCCCTGACTTTGCCTTTCCATGGAAAACCAGGCTCTGTATTGCAGATGGAGCCAAAAGGAGCAGGAGAGAGGAAAAGACACAGACCTCACCTTGAGGAGCATGGCAGCTCGAGTTTTGCTCATGCAGCCCTAATGATAAGGCAATTCCTTGTTAACATCCTATGCTGCAGCATGTGCCCTGCTAGGATGAAGGATGCAGATGTGTCAGGGTGGGGAATTTGGGGGTTTTGCACTCCATTAGTGAGGATTGCTGCAGGAGCGGGCTGGGACATGCACCCCATGCTCCAGCCCGCCTCTGCTTTCCCCTCTCTGCTCCAGTACAGCATCCTTCATCAGGCAGGGCACAAATCTTCTCAAACAGGAGAGTCTCTCCTCGGGACCTTCTCAGGGGGCCGTGTTAATCTGTAAGAGCAAGTGGGGCCTTTAAAGTGGGAGTTCGTGCTTGGCAGCATCCCAGGGAGCTGCGCAGTCCTGGGCTTGGCTTGCCCGTCTGGATTAGCGGGGCTGTGCCATCTGTCCTGCTCCCAGCCCTGGCTGGAACAGCTCCAGGTGCCTCGTGCTTTGAAGAAAACCCTTCTCCAACCACAGCCCCTGCTCTGAATAACCCAGCTGCTTCCCACCTAGGCAAGCCTGGTTGCTATCCTCATCTCTGCAGACGGAGGAAATCCTTGTGGCAGCTGCAGCTCTGCTGTGGGCTTCAGGAGAGGCTAACCTTGGGGAAAATGCAGTGAAGGTTCCCTGGAGAAGGACTTCTGGGACTCCTTGCAGCCAAATGACCTCGGTGCTTGAGCAGTCTGTGGATTAAGAAGCCCAAATCTATCTGTATTTTTATACAGCTGCTGAGGGACCAGGAAATTGTTGGTTGTACCAAGCTGCCTGTGCACAGTTCTCACATCACCTCCAAGTCTGACCCAGTGTGTTGGGTGCTTTCTGCTGCCTTCATCTGAGGATCTCGCTGATCCATTGCTGCAACTTCATATCAAGCTGTCACGCTCAGCCCGTTCTCTGCAGCAACCACACTGCTTTTCAGCCTGTTTTCTTCAACATAGCACATGGTGCTAAGCACCACTTTTTGCAAAATGGCAGTGGTGCCATCATCTCGGCCAAGAGAGCTAAGCATCTCTTACCCTTGAAAATCATATGCCGCAGTGTTATCAGTGTGTCTGGTCTCCTGAAACGGTCTCACTACGACTGATTTCATGAACACCAGCACTCGCATCAGAGAATTTTCCTTGGCTGACTCTTAAAGCTCTTGGGTACAAGTTATCTAATCCTGCCTGGCACTGGGAGCTGATCACTGATACTCTTCCTACTTTCAGGGGGAATGAAAAATTTTAAGGAAGCGTCGGTTATGAAACGATCCTTCTCTATGCATACACTGTATTATTATATATCCCTTTCTTTCTGTGTCACAATGGACAATTTTGCCATATTTTTGGGGCAGGCACATATCTTTACTGTGGCTTCATTTTTCTTGCCTTCTTGATTTCCATCCTGTTGCTGTTAATCTTACAGGCCTTCTTTTTTCCACTGCCCAGTTTAGCTGCTCTTATCAACTGCTTGTATTGTATGCTTACCTATTTAAAGCCACTGCTGCCAGTTTGTGACTTTTTAAGATGCATTTTTACTCCTTCACTGTAATTTCTTGGCCAGAATTAATTTTTACTAAAAAAAAAAATAATTGCATTTTCCTGGGGGCAACAGCAACTTTTTTTCTGAGCCAATCTTGATTATTATTCACGGTGTTTTATTTGTACTTTCTGTCCTTGGTGGCTTTGCTGGCATCTCTGGGAACCTGTTCAGCGCTCATGCTGCATGCTCGATGCTGGCAGCAAGCTCTCAAGCACGATGGGAGAGCCCCAGCAATCTCGGAAGCTGGGGAAGACCCATGATTTACCGAGAGTTACTTTTAAATGCACAGAGGCAGGAACTGAGTTCAACTTTCATGTATCTGAAAGCAGCCAGCATACTCCCGACCTTGTGTTTGAGCAACCTCATATTTTTTCCGTCTCAGGTTGCTTGCAATGCCTTTCCAAGGCCTCTCCACTTTCCAGTGGGCTTATGAAAGTCTAGGAATATGGAAGTATGAAATCCGGTGGAAGAAAGCTTTCAGGTGTGGGAGGTGCATTTTGATGGATGCAGGCAAAACCTACCCAAATAAGGGGAATTACGAGCTGTTGAAAATTGCCCCTTCCCATCTGTGTTTCCTGAGAGGGCATGCTTGGCAATCAGGTCCTGCCATACAATGCTGCTCCTGATGGATATAGACAGATAATTATTTGCTGCTGCTTTTCCCTCGGCAGAGCATCCTTTCAGAGAAAGTTATCAGTGAAATGAGAACAGGGGACCTAGAGTTCAACCTTCTCCTTCTGATGTTGATCCCTCACAACCCTCGATACCGCACAAACACTACTACCAAGTTGATGTATTGAGTGTAGAGGGAATACTGACGGTAGAAATTGCTCCCGGGTATTTATTCAGCCGCAAATTGCAGAAGTCGCCAGAGTTGTACAAAATAGGGAGGCTTTATAGAAGATTTCCTAGAAAATAATATATAAGATCCCTACTTCAACTCTCCTTACATGCACACCTGTGGCACATAGTATCTTGGCATGGCCACGCTGCTTTTTCTCACTGCATGAGAGGACCGGAACTGCTGTTTGGAAAGAGGTGGGGGTTTTGGTAGTTTTCTGTGCTCACAGTTTATTGTGCAGCCCCATGTCTTATTTTCTGCTCTCTGTCAAAAATATATGTATTGATTACAGAGCCGTGGCTTCCTTCTTTTGTTTTCTGTGCTCTCTGCCCAGCCTGTGAGTGCCTGGCTCTTGTCAGTAGAAGGAAACATTGAACATGTCTGGGGTGAAACTGTAGCAGAGTCAGGTTAAGTGCTTACTGTCCTCTGGAGTGGTGATACCATGGGACAGGTTGACCTCAGATGAGGCTGTGAACACGCAGCAGCCTGGATGTCCAAATGAGGTCCTGGGCATCCAGGGACCCTGAATGCAGTGGCAATGCCAGCAAGGGATGACCATACCACTCAGTCATCCGCATTTTCCAAAAAGTCTATCAAATACAGGGAAAGATAAGCTCTTCTGGAGAGGTTTCATTTGCCTTGCTTTTATCTTTCTTCCTGCTTCCCTCTTTCCTGCTGCTGGTTCACTCAGTGATAGCCCCTGTGCATACAGCTGCCTGTTACTGCACAAGCCAGTGTGCTCCTAAGTCCTGTCTGTCCTATGTGTGGGGGAAAAAAAATGGCACATGGTTGCATACTGCAAGTGCCGTGATCATGCACACACATGAGAGCTTGGGGGCTGGGGAGGGCGGGGAGGAGGCTGCTCTAATGGTTTTATTGCTGCCATTGCCAAAATTTCTAGCACTCAGGTCAGCATGCTTAAAAAAAAAAACTTCTCTCCCCATCACAAATCCTTCTGATTACAATACTTGTGTGTTTCATTTCATCAGCAGTGCTGAGCTCGCAAGCTGACTGCTCCTAAATGACACTGCAGACAGACAGACCACAGAACTGAGGATGGGTGCAGTGACAGACACCAGTGCTCTAGCTATGCCCTCTCTAGGGTAGGAGATGTGGCTCACCGTCAGCCTTGCTGTTACAACACTCCTTCTCCAACCTTGGCTTAAAGCTGATGTTGCTCCTTGTAGGGATGGACTTCTCAGAGGCTGTCTGTACATCCTCCTCTTCCCTGGAGCAGGGGGTTTCAAAGAAGCCCCAGCTTTTCAAAGATTAGCTGGCTTGAGGCACTGTGATTTGGTTTCTTCTTGCAGTTCCCTTTGCAGGCTGAAAACACAGTGGTTCAAAGTCCCTCACACCACGTTGTTGCGGCAGCTCGTTGCTAGATGAAACTGCTTCAGCTCAGGTCGTTCGGGAAACCTCGAAGACTTTCGAGGGCCAGAAGTGTGCCTGTTAGGATGTGAGTGAATCAGAGGTGGCAGGGACAGATGGACTTCCAAAATGGAGCTGGAGTCTCAGGCTGGCGCTGTGGTCCATGAGGCGTGCGTGGTGACAGCACCAAGGGACTCTGCTTGGGGGAAGGGGACTGTCGCTTTCAAGTGTGATTGATTTAGCAAAGTCAGTGAATTTAAGCAAAGTAAAAAAGTGAGTTTTTTTCCCCAGGCTGCTCCCACAAACAACTGCTTGACCTTTGCACTCCTGGTGTAAGTGGCTCTTTTTTGCCTTCAGGCCAGCAGTGCATTTGCATAACCCCGTTTGCTGTGCTTGTAACCCTGCGGCTGGGATGCAGTGGTCCATGGAGCAGGGGGCAGGCTGGGCATCCAAAAGCTTGAGAAGTGGAAGCTCTTTTGGTGATGGGCAGCTAGAGTGACCAGAATGCATGACAGTCCCTTGGGAGAGGCTTTGACTGCGAGGATGTAGATCCCTGCACCTCTCTGAGCCCTCCTTCCAATACCTGACCTCCCTTGTGATGAAAAATGTTCTCCTTGTGTCAAGCTGGAATTTCCCGTGTGCCACTTTGAGCCTTGTCCTACCTCTGAGTGTCTGGCTCCCATCTTCTTTCCACCCTCTCGTTGGGTATCTGAAGGCAGCAGTAAGGTCTCTCCTTTGCCTTCTCTTCTCCAGGCTCACGTCCAACCCTCAGCCTCTCCTTGCCCACCATGTGCTCCAGCCCCCCGCTGTCCTGGTGCCCTTGCCTGGAGTCACTCCAGAATCTTCCTCGCACTGGGGAACCCCAAACTGGGACAGTGCTCCATGCAGATCTCACAAGTGCCAGAGCACCTGGGAGCTTGTTTTGGAGGAAGGCTGGTTCTCCTTGGGTTTTGCCCTTCATAAGCCCATAAGCAGACTTCAGGGCGTTTTGGGAAGTGGAGGTGGACAGCGTGCAGCCGCCCTGGGCAGTGTGTGACCTCCCTGCCTATGCGGTGCTGCGTGCCTACAGCTTCTCCGCTCACTGCAGGCTGGGAAGGAAAGTAAGTTACAGTGCAGCTACACTCCCAGTGATTTAAACCACCATAACTAACCATTTTAATCAGCCTTTATGCCAGCTCCACTCAGCACCTAGTGCTGACAAAGAACAATGTTGTCATCTGGAAGGCGGCTGCTGGCACTTAACCAGCTGGCGTGTTTTAAACTTGTCTAAACTGGGTGCTAAGCAGCATTAAAATGTAACGATTAAACATGCTCACTCTCAAATTTTCCTGGCCACCCCCACTTCCACATAAAAAGCTGCTTGTACCTGGAAAGGCTCCTTTGGGAACTGCACCTAGAGGGGGTCTGCAGAGTGTCTGCTGGAGACAGAGAGGAGAGCATGGGGTGGGAGGGCACTGGTCCTCATGCTATGGGAAGTCAAGGCAGAGCAATTTGGGAACAGTGCTGTCAGCACTTCTGTGCGCTGGCTGTAGGGGTTGGAGCCTCTGGGACAGGTAGGGATGTCCTTCAGAGACCCAGTCTCAAGACTGCATCCCTGACCCTGAAAGCTGCTCCTTCAACATCTGGGATAAAGGAGTTGGGTAGAGACAGGTGATTTGCAGATAAAAACATTGACCAGCCCCAGATGCACTTGGAGTCCCTGGAGGTGGAGGCAGAAGTCCACTCGGGGGCCTGATCCTGGCTCTGCTCACACCTGGAGACTTGCAGACTTGGGATGGTCCCTGGCCGCTCTGGTCCCCTGAGTCTCTGTGTCTGGTCTTGGTGGCCGTGCATGCCTGTCCCCAGAAGCCCTGTGGTGCTGGGGGTGTGACTCCGGATTTACACCAGGACCAAGAGGGCTGGGGAGACTGTCTGCTTGAAGGGCTCTTGCCTAGGAAAAGCTCCCTTTTTACTTTCATGTTTCCTTTAGGATTAAAGCCATTCTCCTTGGGCTCGAAACATGGAATGTTTGCCAAGTTTATGAGGGCTTTTAGAGAGTACATCCTATCCCTTCTTTTATAGGGCTGAGATAAGATTATCTTTGTTTTAGCACCAATTAAAGCAGGAAGGGTTTATAGGATTAGGGGTTTTCCATCAGTGCCACTTCGATGTCACCACTTGCTTGCTTGGTTTTCTTCTTGCCCTGCGTTAAAAGGTTGGGAGCTGTTCCCCTAATGGTTAACATACCACTCTCCAGAGGCAGAGCTCTCCCAGGCAGAAGCTTTGAGAAACATTTAAACAAGACCAAACAAAGTAACAAAATGTGAAAGTGCTAAATTCTTCTGGAGACCACTTGGAGAAAGCTGGCTTACCGTTTAAACAACTGCTCTTTCAGTATGTAGCGCTGCAGTGTTTACATCTGTTGAAGAAGGACATGCTGCTTGCCTGAAAAGCGTTTTTTAAAATATCAAAATAAAATAAATTACTATATTGTAAGGAATCTAAATCAAAACCAAAAACCCCTGCAGTCTTGCAGTCAGAGGCTGGAAAACACATCAGTCCATCCTCTGCACCAGAAGAAAACAAGAGGCTGAATAACGTGAGCATGACACTTGGTGTTTCTGCTAGTGCGTCGCTCCACAGAAATAACCTCATGGCTCGGCATCTCGTCTGGTGTAGGCTGGCATTGCTCCATGTGAGTTGCCCCAGGGCTCCTGGGGCAATGCCGTTTTCCAGCACCCGAAGCTCTAGGTCCTTACGTGCATGCCAAGCCTCTGAGACAAGGTTTTGCGGTTGAAACTGCACAAATGCTGGCAGCGTCCTGCTCACCTCATGTGCTGGGTCTGGGATTGCTTCTAGACTGGCATCACCCAACATCCCCAGGGTGGTGGATGTCACACTTCAGGAGAGCACCACTGGCTGCTGAGCTTGGTCTTGGAGCTACATCCTAGAGTGCTCTTCAAGTGTCTGCAGGAGCGAGGAGGTCCAAAGCATCTGCTGCCACCAGAGCTCTGCTCCTGACCTGTAAACTCGCCAGCTGGTTTCGGCTTCACCCAGGGACGCTGGCCTCTGGAAGTGAGCTGTGAACCGTGCCCTTGGGGCTGCAGTCACCTGTGGTCTGCAGCATCATGGTGAACACACAGCTCTGTGTTTCCTTTGGGTGGGGAAGTCCTCTCCCCTCGGTTGTCTGCTGAACGACTCTAGCAGGAGAAATGCCAGATTATGGTCCTCGCCATCTGTACTCTGAGGATGCTGGAGGCACCCCAGTCCCCCATGCTCAGGCAGGGACAGAAAGCTTTCCGTTTCTCTTTAAGAGCCCCCATGACGGGTTGGGGAGGCTGAACCAGGCTGACCAGGCAGGTAAGAAATTCCAAGCGTTTCTTCCTGACAGCTGAATCCTGTCACTGCTGATGGATGTACCGCCCAGAGCAGGTCGGCAGGGCGGGGGGGGGCTTGCAGGTGTGTGTGCCCACAGGTGCGGCAGTCTCACCAGATGCTTGAACTTCTGAGTGGTGCTAGCGGGGAGATGACCTTGCGAACCCTGTGGAAGCTGCAGGAGGGATTTGCTGGCAAGCCCCCAGCACAAAGGCCCTCCCAGGTGAGGGCTCAGCCCTGCTGCTGGTACACGGGCACTGGGAGAGAGCTGCAAGGGTTTGGTTGAGGCTGCTGCCTGCCTAAGGTAGTCCTGGTGATGCTCTTGCAGGAGAGCTGGGGACCGTAACTGCCTGGCTTTGGCCCAGGCTGTGCTGCAGAGTTAGTGTGTGATGACCACTATCTGTTTGTCCCATGGTGTCCAAGAGGCTGAATTGCTGGCCCATGCAGTTTTCCTGGTCTTTGGAGCTTGGTTGGGCTGGGCTGAGGACAGCCTGGCTAGAAGGTCAGGGACTATTTGTCCCTTGCAGGACTTTGCAGTATGCTCTTTTGCGGAGCTCCCAAGACAGGGCATCACTCTGCCCCGCCTGGTCTTCTCCAAACCTCCGTGACACCCCAGTAATAAGGTCCTGTCACAGTCCTACGTGGACCCAGTGCTGCTCCTCTGTGCCTGCCTGTGGACCAAGTGAAAGTGTGAATGATCATGACCTCTTAAATTAAGCAGGCGGTGGTGAGCTGCAGGCAGGCAGGGTGCAGTGTGGAACTCCTTGCCGGGGGCACTTCTGAGGGGGTTGTGTCTGAAGGAGCCCTGGGCTGAAGCTGGGAGGCAGATGAGGTGGCTTGGGGAGCACTGTTGTAGGGGATGTGGATTTTGGAGTCCTGGCACCTCCAGCTGTGAGGCCGGAGCAGTGGTGCCTGTGTGCTGGGGAGGTGATGTGACCCAGTTGATCTCCTTGAGTTGCTGGTGAGGTGCAGGATGCTGGTCCAGTCAATGGCATGAGGACCTATCTAAAAGCCACTAGCAACAGGAGGATGCTTTTGAAGGCCTGCGCCGTCTGCTTCTACTTCTGTCCTGTGGAGAATGATGAGGTTAAACAGGAACATTTGCATTGTGTCTTCTTCCTTTATTGACAACTCTTTAATCCACATCACAGAAGTTGGCTGAGCACCACGTTCCCCTTCAGTTAATCTCATTTAACCCTGTTTTCCCTTCTGTATTTCTATCCTCTGCTCCCCAAACGCTGTCAGATTTGTTGGCAGTGACAGCACCTGGCAACGGGATTAATTGCTTATCTCAAGTATGAGGTAACAGTGTAGGCTGCTAATTAAATTTATCAGGAAGGAAACTGGAGGACCTGTGCAGCCCCAGGAAGGATGAGTGTAGAGAGCTGGCACCTAGAGGTCCAAGATCCTGTCTTTCAGAGCTAGCAGCCAACTCCAATGCCAAGTCCAAGGGGCTTGGGTGTTACCACCTGCCTCCTGCACTGCAGCCCTGCAAGGCAGGATTGAGTCCGCTTCCTTCCAGCACTAAAATGTCCAGGCTGGAGAGGCCATGGCAGAAGTGTAAGCAGATCCAAAGGCAATGGGCAGCATTGCTCCTTTGGGTTGTCCAGAGGCCAGCCTTTCACTAAGGTGACAGACACCATTGTGTGAGGGCCTGGGGACAGGAACAAGCAGAGAATGGGCAACTTTTGCAGGTGAGACAAAGACAGACCCATTTGCATGCAGAACTAAAAACAACAGTCAAGGTGCAAGGGGCAGAATGGGGAAGAATATGGGAAAAGTGACAATGTCATTACAATACCCACCTGATCTTGCAAGAAGGGCATGGCTGATGAAAGGTAAAAGGGGTAAATTCAGAGTTGGTTGGACATAATAGTCTTCTGCACAGGACAACATCATAAACCACAAACACACCATGAGCAGCAGAGACCTACAAGAGCTGGTGGAGGAGGCTCTGGGGTCTGGGGTCCAGCCTCCCACTTGTAGTGGGGCTACCACCAGCATTAGCTCAGGGCAGCCATGGCATTTAGCTGAAGGTCCCCCGAGGAAGGAGATCCACCACCCTTCTGTGACCTGTCCCAGGGCTGCACCATCCTTTGGAGAAGGAGCTTTTCCTAATGTCCAGTCTGAACCTGTGGTCCTTGTCCCTTGTTACAGAGTCTGGCACCCTGAGAAGTGTTTGGGTCCGTCTTCTTTGCATCTGCCCCCAAATAGCTACAGCAGCAGCTAGACCCCCCCTTACCCCAGTTAACCCATTCCAGCTCCTCCATATTGCTCTTGAACTGGGCAACCTCAATCTAGCCATGGCAGCATCCCCAGTGCCTGGCAGGGGAAAACACCTCCCTTGATGTGCTGGCCACTGTCCTCCTGGCATGGCCCAGGACGTTGTTTTCTTTATTCTCCATAAAAGCACATCACTGGCACCCATATGGCGTGGGATCGATGCAAAAGCGGTCCCATGGTGTGTGGCCAAGGGAGCCAGAGGCTTGCGTAGGGTTTGCAAGGTGATTAGGATGCCAGAGGGAGTGGGGAGGGCCATGGGAGAGGGCTCCCAAAAGCACGGGGGAGGGCAAGAGTCAGGATGCAGCCAAGGCGACCAGCTCGGGGCCCTGTGGCGCTGGGGATGCTGACAATGTCGGGCTGCAGAGCCAGCCTGCCTGCCCCCTGCCTCCGTCCCCAGAGGGAGAAGAAAGGCAGCTGGGAGATAAGGCTGGGGATTTAAGACTCTTGGCGGATCCTAACTGACAAAGCCAGGGCTGCCTGTTTTCCATCAGCCATTAAAAATGCCTTGCTTGAGTGGAAGGAGCCTTGCTGCCAGGGGAAACAAAGCCAGGCAAAGGGAGCCAAGGAGGACCCTTCCTCAGAGTCATTAGCATGGACTGAAGGTGCCGTTTTGGAAACCTTTACTGCAGGAGAGAGCTGTTTGCACTGAGCTGTTTGCAGAAGTGGTCTGACGTGGGCTCTGAAGGCCAGGGCACTTTTTGATGCAGAGGAGCCTGTTTGGAGCCTGCTCAGCTCACACTGGATTAATTAAAAAGTTGGTTAGAGAAAGGCAGTGGGACACAGGGCCAGCAAACAGGGAACACCCCTGCGGCCCCTCCTGCAGGTTTGGCCAAAGGCTTTTCCTTCAAGCTGAGCCATGTGATGCCTTTCTCTGCCGAGCTGCCCTGGGGCAGGCAGTGCTGGGGGGAAGGAGGGCTGGAAGCCTCATGCCAGCGCTGCCTCCAGCAGTGGAAGCTGCAGAAGTGGCCTTCCCTCCCAGATCCCTGGCATGGTCCTCCTGCAGGGGAGGGCAGGACCCCTCACGGGTCCTTCTCCATGTCGTTGCCTTCCCAAAACATGTGCCTTCACAGGCACGGCCACCTTTCCGTGCTCTGGGAATGGGCGGATGGGAAATGCGGACACGTGGTGCTGCTCAGGCATTCCCAGCCTTGTTTGAGAGACCTACAGCCAGTACTCAGCAAACCCGCTGCTGTTGCTGAGCCGTACCCTAGCGAGGCAGCCATCCATGCCTATGTGCAGCAGTGAGGCAATTAAAGGTCCATATGTTTCCCGTGAACCCCTATTAGCATCCTCTGATTGGTGCTGGAGATGCAGGAACCCACCACGTGGGAAGCTGCAAACTGCCTCTGCTCCAGTGTTGGGGCCAGAGCCGCTGTCACCGTTATCGCCGTCCTGGAATGAAGGCTGCTCTGATAAGGTAGAGATTTGTGTGATTTCACTGTTTCAATTTCCTCTTTCCAAGCAGCATTTTCTAGGGATGCTCTTGCCCTGCCCTCCTCACAAGCCTAAGGTGAAGCAGCATGTCCCAAAGCTGCTGTCACCATCCGGGGCAGAAAACTGGAGTGTCCTTGTGTCTTCCAGCAAGTGGTGAGAACATCCACGCTGTTCACACAGGAGGGGGTTTAGCCCCTGTGTGAAGATTTCAGTTTTGATTTTCTGTTTACTCTGGAAACAAGAAATTGGGTGGATTCCAAATTAAAAGCTGTTTTCTCACCCAGACTAAGACCTGGAGGGAACAAAACAGTTTTGAACACAATGTTTGTTTATTTTACTTCTGGAGGTTGTCATTACTTGAGGGAAAAAGAAAAAAATAAAAAAGGGCTTTGCATCAGATTTCAATGATTTTCCTGTCTTTCAGCATGATTTCAGGACATTTATCTTTGGAGAAGCTCTGATTTTCCAGGATTATTTTATCCCATGTCAGTGTGCAGGACCTCCTGGGGAGGAAGAAAGTTGCCAAAACTTCTGGCCATGTTTTGGTGGCACGTGCAAAGAGTTCTAGCATCCCAGCTTGGTATTTTTGGTGAACCATCATTCAGCCCTCAATTTTTTTTCCACTCTAAGGGCAGAAGTATTAATTGCAGCTGTTGGCCTGTGCCAGGCCAAACCTGGGGAATGTTTTTTATCTCTCAGGGCCAGTCACTAAATCTCAGCAGCATAGGCATTTTTTTGGATGTATCTCTATCTTGATGCAGAAGCATCCTTATAGAAAAGTTGTTATTTTTAAAATAAGCATTGGGAAGGTGAAAGAGGCCCATGTCTTAAAACATCTTTGATCAAATGACCCTGTATTTCACCCTGGATGTCAGACTAGAGCAGTTTTGTGTGTTGGTTTTATCGTGTTTCAAAAATTGGTATTAGCACGGGGACCCTGTTATCATTTCAGGTACAGAGCCATAATCACTTCTCTGTACCGGAGAACTATGCAGCCATCACCTCTCCCAACAGCTTAACACCCTCTGAGATGGGTTTGTACGGAGGCACATGCTGGGAATAGGGTCAGAAATGGAGTCAAATGCGTGGGGGATAGGGGACAGGAAGGGTGAAAAGATCCAGGAACATGAGGAGAAGCCAGTTTTTCAACAGATCCTTTGACTGTAGGAGGCAGGAGGGACTTTGCAAGCAGGAAGGCTGACGGTATTTTCCTGTAGAGCTTTTGTCATTGGAAGGTCAAGATAATTTTGAAGGAAGGGAGGTGAAAACTGAAAAAACCTCTTTTTTAAATTTTTTTTTCCCCAAAGAAAAAAACAGATACTTCTTAGTAATAGCTCTTGCTTACAGCAACCCTGAGCGTATTTTTTTTCTCAGGCTGTTTTTCTGATCTGCCTCATTCCTGAAAGCCTTGGCAGCGAACTGAAGTAGAAGTTTGTTTAACTCGTTTCAGTGCAGAAACCACCTGCCACCCCCCAGGCTCTTCGTGCTGCACAAGAAATTAACAGCGGCAAAAAGTCCCAACCAAGAGTAATCACCAAGACCCATGCTGATAAATGCTTATAGCCAAGCTTTTGCTTTGGCATTGGTGATCCCCTGACTTGGAAAGGATTTTCTAGTGTTTAAAGCTTTGCAATGATGTTTTTAGCCACCTGTGCCATATCTGTTAATACTGTATTTCAGACTGTGATCTAGCCTTCACCACCCATCTGCTGTAGGCACCATGCACCCCCCATGCCACCTTTGCCCACCCTGCCTGGCTGAACAACAATTTTTTGAGTGGCTGTTGCTCATGGAGCATCTTCTTCATCCGTGAGTGGCTTGGAGGTCTGAGCCCCAGTGGAGGTAGATCCCAGCACGCTGCTGCCGGTTGTGGCAGAAGTGACAATTTGCTTATGATACTGAGTAGTGAAGACATGGACTGGCTATGGAGAGTTGCAAAAGGACCTCATGAGACTGCGTGACCGGGGAATAAGAAGGCAATTGGAATTCAGTAGACATGAGGTGATGGAAATGGGAGAAAACAATGCCAACTTCACACGCACATGCACAGAGATAGGCTGTGAGATGGCCTGATGTCTCTCAGGAATGAGACCTTGGGACTATAATAGGTAGTCCAGTTGGTACATTGGTGGTTAAATAATAATTTGGACTTTGCTAATTATGAGAAAAGAGTAGAGAATAAAATAGTGAATGTTGTTATGCAACTTGTTTGGGGCATGGTGGAGGTTTGTGCAACCCTAGGGGTCATGGAGAAGGTGGATGGTGATTGAGTGTTCACTGCCAATGCAAATGTGAGATTGTATCAAATGAAATGGCAGTGGGCAGCTTCAAAGCAGAGGGCAGTGGTTTCTTCATGCAGCACACAATTACAGCGTGGGGCTCTGTGCTGCAGGATAAAATGGGTGCAAAACATTTGCATGAAATAAAAAATGACTGGGTAACTTAGTGGAAAAAAACATCTCACAAGGGACATTAAATGCAAAGAGCCTGCCTCTTGGAAAGTCCCTGAGCTATATAAATTGTTGGAGGGTGAGAAGGTATTGTGTGCCTGGCTCATGCCCTGCTCCTTGGGTGGCCACTGTTGGGGGGGTCATTCTGGTCACCGTGGACCTTTGGTCTGACTTGGTACAGCCGCTCGCGTCTTCTTATGTGACAGTGGCTAAAAATCCCCTTTGCATTCGTAAGACTCCCTGAGTGGACCCTGTTCTCCGGTCATGGCTGGGGACTAGCAGGGAGGCACGTCTCCCCATCTTTACAGGCAGCATGAGCTGCAGCGCCTGCCTCCTCAGAGCCTTCAAACCAGCTGCTCCTTCTCCACTTTGTTTATTTCAAATTGTCAGGTTTTGGCTTTGGACTCCGCAAAGCCCTGAGGGGTGTTTTCTGGCAATGCTGCCAGGCTTCGGGCGTCCCTGCCAGCCCCTGTCCTCACTGCTTACCGCTGCTTTTCGTTCTCTTCCAGGCTGCCCATCGGGGACGTTTAAGGCCAGCCAAGGGGATGAAGGATGCATCCACTGCCCGATTAACAGCCGGACAACTTCGGAAGGGGCCACTAACTGCGTGTGCCGAAACGGATATTACCGGGCAGATGCCGATCCTGTCGACATGCCGTGCACCAGTATGTGGGCTCTGGGCAACTGGGGAGGGGCCGCACGTGGCTGGGAAAGGAGATACTCATCAGTCAAAGCACCAAGGGATGCTTAACAAAGGCATCTGTCTCAGTGGGATTTTGGAGGAGGCCAGAGGGCTCAGAGCACCTTGTCCAGAGAAGCCTTGCAGGTGCGGGTCTTTCTTACCTTGGGCCAGTCTGCACTTGCAAACATTGCACAGGCAAAGAGGACAGAAATTTGGGTTCTTTTGTGCTATTCTAGGCACTGGGATGGCTTCACTGTGGGGCCATACCTGGATGTGTTGGCATGCAGGAGATTAGTGCAAAGGCCAGGAATCAGAAATGCTACAAAAAATAACTGGTGACTTTTGCCAGGGATACCACATAATCAAATTAGCCTGGGTTAAGAGGACAGATTTTGTTCCTGCTCTTGCCTATGGCTGCCTTGCTTGCTCCGCACATCCCTGACACCAAGAGAAGCACCCAGCTCAAAGTGTGCCTGCTGCAGAGTCCTGTCCAGGGATGCAGAAGAGGATGGTGTGCAGCTGGTCCTGTAGCGATGAGCAGGGTGCTGCCTCTTACACCTTTCTGTGTATTCTCTTTACAGCCATCCCGTCTGCCCCCCAGGCCGTCATCTCCAGCGTGAATGAGACCTCTCTGATGCTGGAGTGGACCCCGCCGCGGGACTCGGGGGGCCGGGAGGACCTGGTGTACAACATCATCTGCAAGAGCTGTGGCTCTGGCCGCGGGGCATGCACGCGCTGCGGGGACAACGTGCAGTTCGCCCCCCGCCAGCTGGGCCTGACAGAGCCCCGCATCTACATCAGCGACTTGCTGGCCCACACCCAGTACACCTTTGAGATCCAGGCGGTGAACGGCGTCACCGACCAGAGCCCCTTCTCCCCACAGTTTGCATCAGTGAACATCACCACCAATCAGGCTGGTAAGACGTGGACCTGTGTCTCCCAGCAGACTGTCTCCAGGAAGGGGAGGTGGTGGGCAGAGATCTCCTGGTCAAGAGGTGCTGGGTGAAACCCTGTGGGGTGAACAGGGCTTGATGGGGAGAAGAGGTGGGGTGAGATACAGCGTGGTGTCGCTTGCTCCGTAACGCTGGTGATGACCAAAGTGCATCGGCTTGGCAGTTCCTGGATGAATCCCAAGCCTCGGGTGTGAAAAATATCCCTTATTTCAGTGAAAAGCTGGAGTGTGCCCCAAGGCAGAGCTGCCCTCCCCATCACCACAGCAGAACAGCTCATGTCTTGGTCCTCTGGTCTCTCAGCATCCCTCTCCAGTGCTGGGCGTGTGACTGTTTCTGAGGTTGTTGCCTTGGAGCATCAGTTGCACGCGTTGTCAGTGTGTTGCAGACGTGGCAGCAGTGCTCACCACTGCTGGCAGCCTTGCTGCAGCCCCTGCTATTGCTCCTGGTTCTTGAGGAGGGAAGGTAAGATTAGCTCCAGCATTTTGAGACAAGCTGCAATCTGCTCTGACTGCAGAGAAAGCCAAGACAGGCTGTGAAAGCAAAGGAAAGCTGCACAGAAGAGGTTGTAAAGCAGTTCCAGGACCATCTGGAAATGTGCTCCAGGTCCTGTGCCACTGCAGAGTCACCTTGGTGAAGAAGACCAAGCAGCAGAGCTGGAAGGGTTTCCTTCGGGGTGTCCAGCTCTGTGCTGGCCTGGCGTTTTGCTGTGCTCCCCCCATGCAGGGTGGTTTTGCTGGGGGAAGGGATGCATCAGGGGGCTGGTAGCGCTGTTCCTGGGAGATTCACCAGCAGCCCCCAGGCAGCAGCTGTGCTGGTGGCAGGATGTCCTGCAGATCTGCTGGTCAGGGGCTGCTCTCCTCAGCCCACCTGGAAGCCATCTGGAACTGGAGCAGACTGGGACTGGTTTTTGCTTAATCCAATTGCATGGTGGAAGCGTGCCAATAAGGTACAAGCATCCGTGGGAGCAAGTGAATTTCTGTGGTCCCTCTGAGCACTGCAAACAAGTGTGTGGGGAGTGTGAACATGCCCCAGGCTGCCCTGGACACTACATGACCCTCAAGACTGAATTTGGCAGTCGCAGATGATTGCATTTCCACTAAATTGCCTGGAAACTGTGGTGTGTGCTGGCTGCAGGGGACAGGAGGTGTTTGGTCTGGGGTAAAGCAGCAGTGGTGCAGATGGGCATCACTTGGTTGGGCATGCAGAGCACCGAGACAGAGGTAACCTGCAAAAATGTCTTGGTTGCACATGAACCAGCGGAGTGACCTCTGATCTTACATTAGCTTGGGACCTGTGGGGTCACAGTGTTTTCAATACCGTATCAGAAGCCCTGAAGGCAGATTTAGCATAGCGTTGAACTGTGGTTTGACTGCAAGCAGGAACACATCTGCACGTGATGAGGAGAGAGGAATTGGTCTGGGATGGTGACCTGTTGCCATTTCCTTTACAGAGATAGCTGATGGAGACGGGGTGGGTGTGATGCTACCTGGGGCTGGGAAGGGGCTCTGCACACCCCCAGCGTGGTCCTGCACTATAGATGAGTTATTTAATGCTCGGATTTTGCACTTTGCAGTTATGTGGTGTGCTTGTTACCTTCATATATGGCCTGTGGCTACTTCCACCTTAGCAAAACCAGAAAGCTGAGTTGCAGGCGAATCCTTTCAGTCCCTTGGATCCTCGTCCTTGTGTTTTCCTTGTTTGACACTCCTTTATTATCAGGGCTCACACTTCTCAGCCTGTGTGATGTCTCTCTTTATGTATCTATTCATTAGCACTAAACAGTAACTGTCTGCTTGCTAATTCCTCTGTAATTAGAGGCTCTGAATTCTTCTGCTTACACTCGGCACCGCCTGGCAGCCTTGGTGTAGATCATTAGCAGTTGGTAACAGAAGCTGCAGACACAAAGACAGAGCTGGGACAGGAGAATGGAGTGTGTTGTGGGGAGAGGAGAGCGTGCAGAGGGAGGGGAGGGATGAGCCTGGGGAAGCAGTGATTACAGCCTCCCTCTGCTTTTGCTCTGGGTTGAGCAGCCAGCTGGGGCTCCATCTCAGGCAGAGCAGAGCACCGAATATGTGATGGAGTTGTGCTCCTGCCACAGCTGGACGATGGCCTCCCTGCAAAGTGCCCACCACGCTGTCCTTCAGGGACCTCCCAGCCATGAAGAAAGCAAGGCAAAATTGCCCTGGTTCACCCAGGGATAAATGGACCCTGGTTGGGGGACCACCTATGCTTGGTGCTTTCAAGACAGGAGAGATGCCACGTCACCAGCAGCATCTTTAACCTTCAGGTACCATAAATTCTTCAGCATCCCAAGAAGAAGCTGCTGTGAGAGAGTAAGAAAACGATCCCCGTAAAGCAGCCAGAGGGCAGGTACTGAGTGTGGCCAGAGGAGTGGCACTGGGAGGTACGATGGTATGGTGACTGTCATCCCAAAAGGGAAACTTGAGAAGAAGGTGACATGCCATTCACCTTGTTGTTCCCTCAGAGAAAGATGTGTGCGGTCATTATGGTTGTATCCCTCTCCAACAACGTCTGGATTTCACTAACATTGGCCTTTACATCCACATAATTTATTTTGCTGTTGTGTTGTGGTAGTAAGACATTTCTGCTCACGTAGACACAGGCAGCGGGTAGCTTCTCTCAAGGAAAAAAAAGAGGTAATTAGGCCAAGCTGAATCATGCTTTCTTGCTATGAGGTGGCTTTCCAGAATGTGGATCTTCCCACAGCTCTTTGTAGAAACTTCTGTATTCTTCATCATAATTTTTTGAACTAGGTGTTGTACCCAGTAGCAGCTGTACTGCAGATAAATTACTTCCCTTGCTGGTCTCGCTGTTCCCTTTACACATCCGAGTGTAAAGTGCTACCTCACTCAGCCATGCGGGCAGCTCTTCCCTCCCTGGTGGGTTCTGTCTTGGTCCCTTCAGATGCTGCTTTCCTCGATGCAGTCTCCCATTCTGCAAGCAAGACCTGCATTTTGGTTTCCAGATGCAAGCACAATCTTATAATCGTTTTCATGGGCTCATCCATCAAGCCATGATCATTGCTCTGTACAGAAGTTGTCATTCCCAACACTGCCGTTTTGCATACTTTATGAACGTTTTGCCAGCAATGTTTTTATATCGTCTCCCAGATCTCTAATAATTTTAAGGAGAGTTGCTGCCTCCACTGTGCTGGACACAGTGTGAGTCCCTATTGAGTGCCAACCTTATTTAAAACTAATTTCATGTGTTGCAGATGATGCTGATACTGAGCCTGGTGTCTCACACATTTTAAGTTTGTGCACTCTGCTAACTCCTGAGTTCAGGAAAAAAAATCAGGACAGTTTGACAAGAGCTACTTCCACAAAGTCATGCTGCCGTGCCTGATTTGGGCCATAGGATCCCATCAGGGTTTGTGGAAGGGACATCTGGGATCCCTGATTCACCCTCCTGTTGGCAGTGGGACTACCACCAAGAGTATATCTGCTGTGGCTTTTTCTAGCTGAGTCTTGGAAAACTCCACGTCTCTGCTAACCTGTCCCAGGACTAAGTCACCCTCCTCGGAAAGAAGCTTTTCATAATTTTGAGCCTGATTTGTGGCTTGTGCCCCTTGTTGCATCGCCTACCCCTGCTGGGAAGAGCGAGTTTCCACCCTCTTTTAACAGAGCTCCGAGCAGTTGTAGCTGCAATTAAATTAATCCTTAATGTCTTCATTAGCAGGCTTAGCCAGCCCAGCTCTCTCCACGTCTCAGAAGCCCTATGCCCCAGGCTGCCTTGGTCACCTTTGACTGGATCCTTTGCAGTTCCTCCTGGACCCATGGCCTTGTGTTCTGCATTGGCCAAGTTGATGTTGGCCTTAGACTACCCAGGTTGATGCTGACCTTAGACTACCCAGGTTTACCCTTTGCATTTCCCTGTAATGTTGTCATCTTTTCAGTCCCACCAACAAAGCAATCAGCAGCCTAGACACCACAGTGCAGAGAGGAGCCCTTAGGGACAGACCACCTCTCTTCTTAAGAGAAGGTTGGTCGAAAGAGAGCAGCCAGTGCCAGCCTGTGCTCAGAGGTGGTTTCCTGAACCTTTCTCTTGCATTGGGTGTTCTAAAAAAGACCAAAGGTGTTTAACCTCCAGAAGAGCAGGTTTTGTTAGAATAGGAGGTGTGATGCTTCCCTTTTCAAAGTATAGAAAATCAGAAAGGACCAGGACCAGCAGAATAGAAATAAAAAGAGCTTGGAATAAACATCTCCTTCCCACCACCTCCTTGCTCCCCAGTCAATCTTCAGCCAACTTGAATTTACCCATTCCAGCAAACTTCATATGATCCCCACTGCCTTCCTAGGAAATATCTTTTGTCATCTCTGAGGCCAGGTTGTATTTTCTCTCTGCTCTTCTTGGCTTCTTTTTGACCTCCAACTCCATGCTGTACATCTCCCAACTCACCCTCCACTTGCTTGCCTGTCGCACCCTGCAGCTGAGTGGTACCTCTCCTTCAAAGCTCGGCAGCTTTCCAAGGAGGGAGATCCAGGACTTGCCATCTGACACAGCCAGTCCTGTCTTAAGGGGCTGTGATGTGGCCAAAGAAAACAAGCCCATCGCGCAGAGACCGGGTGCCACCAAAAGCCTTTTCTCAGCCATGCCAGAACAAAAGATCTGTGCCAAGAGGGTGGTTGAAAGCCATGCCAGCATCCCAAGAGGGAAGGCGCAGGAGAGAAGCCAGGGGTCAAGGAGCTGAGTGTGGCCCAGTGCTCGGGATAATGACACTTGACTAGTTGAAAGCCATGCCAGGCGTCAGCCCTCTTGCTGGTGACAACACAAGCAGCCCCTGCTTGCTAGTTTGTGGCCATTCTTTGGGGAGGGTGGGGAGTCTTGGTGCTGCAAGGATTTGCAGGCTCCATCCGTGCCATGGGCAGGCTGAGTGCCCTGGAAAAGTTGCCGAGGGAAAGGTCTCCTTGGGCAGGGATGACTTAAGTAGCACCTCTTGATAACAGACTGTGGATTCTGTGATCTGAGAAAGGAGGCAAAAGCCCTGGGCTCCAGAGTATCCAGAGACAAATTCAACACCTCCCAGTGACTGAAAGAGAACATCAAGATTTTTGGGAATGTGCCCCTTTTGTGAGTGACTGCTCTGTCACACAAGATAAGAAGGGAGGATTAACTCTGATGTCAGAGGCTCTTGGCTGCAAACAGAGCCAAAACGAGCCATAAACAGCTAATACAGTATGAATACCAGCTAGTGTGTGACAGAGGAAATCAATACACTTTCCTGATAAACCCATCAGGAGCAACATCTGCAGCGGCAGAGTTCACTGGCACAATTTCTCCCTCTCTTTGGATTCAGATAACTTGTTGTGATTATTTGCGTTATTATTCTGGGTGGCATTTTACAGCAGTGTGTCACAACGTGGGTCCTTTGGCTGGGGAGATGTGCAGCTCACACCTGTGCACCAGGTTCATGCCAGACATCATCAGGCTTTGAGTTTCTGTTTTGTTGGTGGCTATCACAGCCCAGGAACTTGCATCCTAGCCAGGCAGTGTCTTTTGGACAGGGCTGTCCTGACAAAACGCAGAGGTGCCTGTGAGCTGAAGGACAGCTGGATGTTTCAGTGGTCCAAAGCAAGCACGTGGGCTGTGGCTCTGCTCTGCTGTGAATGTCCTGTGACTGGACTGAGTCCAGTCTAGTCCTTATGCAAAAGGCCGGGGAGTTCAGCCATGAGTGATGAAGCACAGGTGAGAGACATCCTGGGAATTGCAAAGCAACGGAAGAAAGGATTTTTCCCTCACCTTCAACCAAAAAAAAAATCCGTTGCAGCCATGGTCCATGAGCTTTACTGCCAAATGCAACAGGGAGCATGGAGGGGTCTGAGGAGGAGGGGTAAGGAGAGAGAGGAGTGGAGCCAGGGTAGCAGACACGGTGAAGGTATAAGGTTGGTAGGGACTAGCACTTCTCACCAGCCATCCAGGTTGCTGTTTGCTTGTCACATTCATTACGCTGCAGGCTAGACAGAGGCAGAACTGTATGGCCTGGGGCACATGGACTCTTGCTTTTATCTTCTCACTTTCGTTTTGCATCAGAAGATCTGGCTGGCTTCCTCCTTCAGAGGGATGCACAGCAGTGGCCTGCGTTCCTCTGGACACAAGCAGGGAGTCATGGCATCTCCTGTTCTCTCTTGTGCTGCTTCCAGCCTTGCCCTGAGTTGGCTGCAGTCAGGAATTACTTGTCTGTGAAACGACAACCTGGGAAAGCGTATGCAGAAATCACCTCGAAGAGTTGGAATGAGTTTTCCAGAACTTAAAAGCTGTGAACGTCTATTTCTTGTTGCCTTCCAGTATGAAAATGAAAGGCAGGAGATTTTAGCATCCCAGCATCTCAGATCTCCCATCCAACCTCCCACCTACGGCAGGACTGCTGCCAGCACTACATCATGGCAGCTGTGGCTTTGGGTAGACAATTATTGGTAACTCCCCAAAACAGAGATCTCCTCGTGTTTCCAGTGATTTGTCCCAGAGCTGCACGACCCCCCTGGTGAGGGAACTTTTCCAATCTGATGTCTAATCTGAACCTCCCAAGCTATGATTTATGGCCATTGCTCTTTGTTACACTAAGATTTGTTACACTAAGATTCAAAGGTTCAAGCCAAGATATGTTTTAGATCAGCCTGCATGTCAGTTAACCTCACATTCAGTCCTGTCTTTGGTTAAAGCATCTTTCAGAAAGGCAACCAGGCTTGACTTGAGACATCAAGAAACAGAGGGCCCATCAAATCCTTGTACATGAGTATGTGTAGCTTGTTCTTGTTTTTTTTCCTAATGAGATCACTGATTTCTAAGGAAATGCAGTAGACTCTGCCTGTCTGGAGACCAGTAAAACATTTGATTTGGAAAACTACTAGTAAAGCTGGAAGTCTGTCCAGGAACTGCCTAAATGGGAGACCACTACCACCTGAATGGGGAAGCATCAGGCTGAATTGAGGTGGCTGACTGAGGTCCATGAGAAGTGGTCTCATACTTCTTGATGTTTCAAAATCTGGTAGGGTATTTCTTGTGCAGAAAACTGACACAAACATTGTTAGGACAGAGGAGGACTGTGATACCTCCAGGAAGATGCGGAGAGGTAGAATAACAGAATCAGGGTGAAATTCAACAATGGAAAGAGTGAGGCCAGGTGTTTGGGGCCCAACAACAAAAAAGCCAGCAATTGTTAGTTGGAGACAGCTGAGGAGGACCTGGTGGCAGACCATGGGAAAGAGACAACTCTCCAGTGTAAAAACCCACATGCAAGACTGGGCTGTGTCAGTCAAATACGTTCACCAGCTGTAGCAGTCTCACTACCATTGCACAAAGCTTAGGTGGAGCTTCATACGGTCACTGCGTGCACGCCTCGTTACCCATGTTCAAGAGAGCTGAACTGTGATGGTGGCAGGTAGAGAGAAAGGCTGATGAGGTGAGCAGGACACTGGAGAGCCCCCAATACAGAGAGGAGACCAGAAAGGCACTGTGTGTTCAGTCTCAGTGAAGGTGATTTATATTCTGCCTGTAATGACATGCTGGGCTGGAGGGGCACCAGAAAGGGAGAAGAGCTATTAAAGCCAAAGGACAAGAGCAGATGGTACAGAGTGGCTGGTGATAGCGTTTAGGTGGAAAATCAGAAATTTTCTGAGCTGTGGAGCCATCTTCCACATGGAGGAGCTGGGGCAGAAGCCTGTTTGCCTGTGTGACAGCAAGCAGGAGTATGTCTGCTGAGCTACTCTAGGACTATTCCTGAGGTCCCTTAAGTCCCAGGTTTCTTCTTTTGGGGACTTCACTGGATGTTTCTGTGACAATTTGGCCTGCTCCCAGGCTCCAAAACCTCCTGAAACTTTGACATCCCCATGGCTGTGTCTCTTATCCAGCATTAAGAGCCAGACCTTACCCTCCGCGTGGCCCCATGTAACCATCCTGACTCTGCAGCCCTTCTCTCCCTCTTCTCTTTTCTTCATCCCCAGCTCCCACCTTCAACCTGAGTGCCTCATACGCAGGGCCGTTGCCACCAAAACCAGATGCAGCTTGACATTTGCTGCCCTCCTCCTCTTGCTTGGTGGCCCTGCCTGTTGCCTTCACTGCATCCCCCCAGCTTGCAGCAGCTGGCGGTGGGTGCCCAGGGGGGACTCTGCCATGCCCAAGTCCCTTCTCCTTTGCCCACTGGAGACCATCTGCAGCCAGGGCTCCCAGATGGTAGGAGCTTTGCCAGCTGCTGGCTCTTCAGGACTCCTCTTCCTGCTCCTGCAGTGGACAGTTGGGGGGATGTTGGCAGAGCAGGGTATGGGCTGCACCGCTAGAGCTTTCCTAGCAGATGCTCTTCTCCGCCCTGTACCAGCTCCGCGGGCTTCTCCACCTGCTGACTCCCAGGCTTCCCTGTTGCATAAATTACTCCGTGAGTTTGAGGATCATTTTTCCCACACCTGCCTGCGGCTTCAGAAACCTGTTCCAAAGCATCTGGAGCTGACTTTGGGCAGAAAACAAAAGCCCATCCGTGATGGATGGGGTGGAAAGTCCCTTCTGGTGAACCAGCGCCTCCCCCTCTCCCCACAACGTGCCGCCGTCCCTGCTATGTGCGAGTGCTGGGAGCTGATGGAGTGGCTCAGGAGCTCACCTTTTGCTTACGTGTTCAGGAGCGGTGATTTATCTTTACTGCTGCACTTGGCAAACACAGCCCGCAGTGCTAATTGCCTTGCTTGCTCACGAGGCACTGAGTGCCAGCACTCGGGCAGGTGGAGATGCTGGAGACAGGTAGGCAAGGCTGCAGACACATGGGAGGCCAGTTTCAGGGTCACAGTGCTTGAACAGCTGAGCCTACACTGCGGGGGATGCTGCTGCTCAGTGGTGCATTTATGTGGACCATAATAGATGGTTGTAGCAAATTGGGTTAATGCAGCCGGCTGGCCGGTTGTCCCTTGGTCCATCTCGAGGTCCCTGTGATTTAGTAGTCCCCTCTGTCTGTGTGTAAAATGGTAAGTCTCTGTCTGACTCAGTTCAGGCAGTAAGATCCTCACCATGACTGTCTCACCGCAGCCTGGTCCATGTTCATCACTGCCACTGGCAAGTGTGCAGGAGGCTGCTGCGTTGGTAGGGCTGGGCAGGAAATGCTCTTTCCAAGAAAAACCCTGATATATCCAAAATCCCCCCCCCTATCCCCCCCGACCCACCCTCTGCCCCCACACAGAGGGAGGCCAGCCTGATGGAGTCTACCATGAAAGAGAGCAAAGGAGCAAGTTCAGTCTCAAATTAGCAAGACTCAGTAGGTCCAAGGGGATGCCCTGCAGCAGGCATCATTCTTTCAAGAAGTATTTCTCTGGTCTAAGTTTTCTGTGTTTGAAATTTCAAAATCAGTGTGTTCCTAAAACAGTTTTTTGTTGCAACTAGTTGGCACTTTCTGGGAAAGTGCCATTTTATTGAAAACCTGGGGGACAAGTTGGAGGGATGGAGGGCTGGTTCCTGCCAATGCTCCTGCTTTCTGCCAGCCTTTTGCTGATGACATCGCCTTGATCTGGAGCAGATGAGGTTTCCATGTGGAGAGGGGGCCAGGAGGTGGGGATGACCTTGGTGCCGAGTGACCCCCAAACCTGCTCCAGCAGGCTGCGTGGTGGGATGCTGGAATCCTCTGGAGCATCTCCTCTCAGTGCTGAGAACAAAGTCCTGCCCTCCTCCACAGGCAGGATGGCAGCATGCAAATGAAGGCTGCAAACGCAATTAAACAAAGAGCATAAAGACAGCCAAAAGCTTTCATCTGCCCGGGCCAAGTCACTGGGCTTGTGGCATTAGGAACTGCTTTAAAGGCTGTAATCTACTCCAAAGCCTTCGTTGATTCAAATGGGGCTGGAGCCAGGACCAGCTTTGGACTGCATGGCTGTGTTTTTACGATTTTCCAGCGTTTGTAGTTACAAACTCAAGGGGCTGGAGGCTGGGCCTGCTGGGAAATTTTCCAGACACTCGACACACACAAACAGTGTGGGTACCAGCCTGATGGAACCACCTTGCCAGGAACCTCGGAAACAAAAGCCTCACAGGCTGTGAAATAACCAGTTTTCTAGAGCTCTAGCGAGTTCGATGAACACCCCAGACCTGCGGCTTTTGGTGCTTTGAGGGCAAATGTTATTTATTAAAGAGACCTAGTGCTGTCATCCCTGTGACATTGCGTTGCTTTCCTCAGCTTCTGCTGGAGGTAATTTATTTCAGAAGTATGTGGCTCCTGAACGTAACATCACAGGGGAGGACACCGGGAAAGAAATTGGGTGGACAAATGTTTTAATAGTCCAAGCAATAGTGAACCCTTTTAGCAGGACAGAGTCACACACACAGAAGTGCTGGTAGAGGGGCTTCTGGAGGTCTCCAGCCCAACCTCCCATGCAGAGCAGGGTCATCATTGAGGGCAGGTCAGGAAAAGCTTCCTTTCCTCCCTTTCTCATCCAGGTATTCTTTACTGTTGTGCTTTCAGTGCTGGTGTTGGAGGGAGGCATCCCAAATTAAAATCCCTTCTCTAGGAGGGCCTGGGTCAGTGGGGTGTGAAAGCCTGCGATCCTTAAATGGCAGGAGAGAGCTCTACCTGGAGAAGCAAAAAATGGAGATTTTAATCAAATAAATCAATTTTCAGTTAGATACCTACATGCATTTGGACTCTGAGGATTAAGTCTAGCAGGAGCATGAAGAACTGGGGCCTTGAGGTCAGTGATGGGACCTGGACTGGATGGGGACAGCTGGACCATTGCACAGCGACAGTCAGCTGCTGGGGACATGTAGGACTGGGATGCCTTGGGGCTAGAAAGGAGAGCTGGTTTGGATTAGGCGTCCCTTGCTGAGATACCAGAGTAAGATGTTCAGAGTGAGTTGTTCTGGCTTTCCACTCTATCCCATGCTTAAGAAACAGAGGTCATCTAAGCCCTGCATGCATATTTCACCTGCCCGCAGCCTTGCACGGAGGCACTGTGTGCTCCTGTCATTTCAAACGCTGTTTTTCAGGCACTGCTGGAGCCTGGATCGCAGCCTAGATGTCTCCAGGCCCTGTGGCTCCAAGGTCGGGGAAGCCCTTGCTCCATGACTGATCATAGCACCGTCCTCGCTGCTGCCATGGCACCACCCTTTAGTCTCGCCGGAGCGAGCTGCTGGTGTTGTGCAGGGCTTGAAGTGCAGAAGGAGCTCTGGGGCCTCCTGGGATCCCTGTGCTGAGGAATGCCTGCTCTGGTCCCACAGGGGATCGTGTTCCCCACGTAGTTCCCATATGTTGGAGCTACCCGGGTCACCCAGTGAGGCCGAGTCCGTGGATAAAGACAGCGGGAGAGAAGCCTGCCCGCTTACCACACAGTTTTCCAAGTCTCTGTCTTTGCCACATTTGCAGGGCAGTTGCAGAAGTTCAGGCATTCTCTGCCAGATTCTCCATCAGCAACTTTCTCCCCCACATCTCCCCATTTACTGCCCTGTCCCGTGGCCTCTGGACTAGCTGGTGCCTTGGAGCATCATGGTGCATTTCCCTGCCACTCTGTCTTCAGCCGGGGGTCATGCAGTTAATCCTGACCCCGGATCACAGCCGATTCTGCATGCGGGTAATTGAAAATGCCAGAATTCCCTGCTGACCCTCCTATAATAAAAGCAGTTCTCCCCGACCGGTAACCTGACACTCCAGGGACCAAGATCTGTCAGGAGAGCTCTGAGGAGATGCTGGAAAACTCCCAGCTGTTCACCACTTTTTTTCCCCTGGGTAATTTCAAAGTGTTGCTGGGGAGAGGCCATGGGCCGGGTTGGCTTTGCTCTCTCTCTGTCGTGTTTTCCAGAGCAAATGTTGACTCTGTCTGACATGACACGGGTTAGTGGTATTAAAGTGATCAGAGATAGGGGGTTTGCTGCCTGTAACCTGACTCTTCCAGCTAAGCCAGCAGAGGAATGGAGACGCTTTGATTATACCAGGATCTTAATAGCGCTGACCCACTGGCAGGCAAGGAGTGAAAGGCTGCGCCTTTCAGGACTGGCAGGTGAAGAAGGTGGGGGCTAGCTGCAAAATGGGGTGCAGATTGCATGAAAGAGAAGCTGCGGAAAGATCCTGGTGTCCCCTGGCAGACGGTCCAGAGGCTGAAGCCACACAGCCCTACCAAACACTCCCATCAAACGGCCGGGGAGTGATGCAGAAGATGCTGCCTCGGGAGTCCGAGACCCTGGGTTGCTCCCTGCAGCGTTGCTCTGGCTGGTGGCAGTGTCTTGTCCACTTTTACTCCCTTTACAGCAGCAGTGCAGCTTCCCAGCGCGTGCAGTGCGACCTTCCGTGGCTTCACAGCAGCACCCAGGCTCTAGAGGCTCTGAAGTGGCCCTGAAGTGTTGGGGACATTACCTTGTGTGTAGCTGGAGGTGGGCTTGTTTCACAGCATCACATCTCTGGGAGGCAGACCTACTAAAAACTGGTGGCAGCAGCCCCTGGCAGTTGTGGTGGCCCAAGAGCCAGGGCCTGACACAGAAAATTGGCCTCTGCTATCAAAGCCTATTAGAAATAGGATGCTTGTAGCCCTGATGGGTCCCTTGGGATGAGATGAACCAGCATGCACAAGGGACCAGACTGTGTCACGGGGCGTCAGGTTATGTTGCTCCATGTCTGCGAGGAAGATGCCTGCTTGTTCTGTTAAGTGAGTCCTGATACACTCTCATGTCTTTATTCTTGGTCTCTGTGTACTGAAAAGGCAGAGGTGGGATAGGAGGGAGGTCGCCTTAGGATATTGAAAAGGCAGGGCTGGGAGAAAGGCAACAGCTCCCAAACAGAAGCTCTGAATAAAAGAGGAGGGTGCCCCAGTAGATGTCGTGAGGACTCCTGGTCTTGCCTGGCCAGGTTGAGAAAACCTGGTGTCGTGGGGATAGGTTGGGGAGGGAAACACATGAGCTGCCTAAGAACGCCTCTGAACAGTATAACTCAGAGACGTAAAACCAAGGAGGAAAATCGGCCTATTTTTTTCTCATTCACCCAATACAATTCTTCATTTTGTGATGCCCCCCTGCTGTTTTTTGTCAGTTTTATCATAATGAATTGCCCCAAGCTTTACATAGCAGTTTCACCAATTACACTAATTTCGGGTGCATCTAGGATCTCTCACCCCACTCCCAGCAGGACACGGGGGTTATAGGAAATGCAGAAACAGCCTGGGTCCTGAGGCGTTTGGTCCGACCCTGCATCAGCAGGGAGGTGCAAGGAGTGAAGGAAGCAGCAGTTATCTCCTCCCTTCCCTGAGCTGGGGGGCATAGGTAAAAAAAAACAGCGAAGGTGCACTACGGAGAGGGAACAGCAGCTCTGCACAAGCTGTTTGAGGACTGGGCTGAGTCAGAGAAGTGTCATGTTGGACACACTCAGAGGAATATCAGACCTGAGCGAGGAGGTGGATGCTGTCTCCGTAGTTAAAAGAGATGGTTACTGGCTACTGGGATCAGTTTTGAGGTTTATATTTGAAAAGGAGGTTAACAAAAAATTGGAAAAGCTTCAGAACAGAATCATCAGATTGAAATGTGGGCTGATAAATCTGTGAAGCACTCAAGAAACTCAGTCTACTTAGATAATAGAAAAGAAGACTAAAAGAATATTTTCATGATTTTTCCATTCTTCACAAGGACAAAATTCTGTTTCTAGACTCCTCCTTAATTTAGCTAGCAAAACCAGAAAAGTTCCAGGAGTTGGAAGCTGAAGTCCATAAATTTCAACCTGAAAACAATATGTGCGTTTTAGAACAGAGCAAGTAACCATGAGGAAAACCTCCCAAGAGGCACGGTGGGCTCATCATAATTTGAAGTCCTCAGAGAAAATGGGATGTCTGTCTATAACATATGCACAGGGTCAACCACAAGCATTTCAGATATATTTAACTCACTGCCTGGGTTCTGTTGCCAGTCTTGTGCAGGTGTTCAGACCTGGGTGTTACAGTAGCTTTTCCCAATTTTCTGCAAAATTGACATGTTCTTGCACTGTCTTATCAAGCTGCCTTGGGTTCTGCGGTCAGCGTGACCTTCTTTCAGGTATTGCTGCAATTAGAAAATGCCTATTTCTTCTGGAAAACTCAGAATTTCTTTCCTTCTTGTCTTCTTCCCTTTCCTTCTTTCCCTTAATCTTTTTTATAATTTTCAGCAGGCAAGCCAAAAGAAGTAACTGTTTGATATGGAAGTAAAATACTGGCTACAGCAAGCTGTAGGCTTAGCAATGCTACCAACATGCCCCTTTGTCCATACCTGAGATCAAGCAAATCTTTAGTTAAAGAATCCAAAGCCTCTTGTGGCGGGATCAGCAACAGATAAGCTACCTCTGCTGTGATGGATCTGTGCCACCTGGGGTTTCAGTTTCTCTTAGCAGAGACTGCGTAAATAGCCCTTGAGGCTGGTGGGCATGGAGCTCTCTGGTTCCTTGCCCATAGAAGTATTAGCCGGCATGTCACAGCATCTTCATGGGGCAGCTCTGTCAGAGGGAAACCTGGAGATGATTTTAGGCAAGGATATAAGCCTGTAGAGAGAGATTCATAGTCACAAGTAGGTTAAAATAGGATCCCTTTCCTGAACAAATCATCATTTCTTAATTATCTGGAAGTATATGCTGAGCTATGAGAAACTACTGCTTCTTGTCCTTGGGAGTAGCTGCCCTGCCTCCATCCACCTGGCTGCGTGCCTGGTGCAGAGCTGCGAGAGGCTCTGCCCCATTCACCATCCTCAGAGACTGGCACAGAGATTTCTTCCCAGTTCACACGTCTGTCAGCAGTAACTGCAGGTTGGAAAGCAGAGCCAAAGCACCGTCACACACTCCAGATGCTGTTCTGTAATGCAGGGAGGCTCTGCTGATAGGGATCATTAGCAAAAGCTGGAGTGACTTCAGTTTCATAATCAGGGTCCAGACCACAAGTTTTGGTCTGTTTTCTTCTTGGTGTGGTTTGTTTTTTGGGTTTTTTTTTTTCTTTAGAAGACATGCTTTTTCAAATGCTGAATGTGCTTCAGCTAGAGTGACTGGGAGGCAGGACATGGTGGGGCTGATTTATGGTAATGTGGCAGAGAAAGATTGTGCTTTATGACCAAAAATTGTCATTTTATTTCTGGAGCTAATCAAAAACTAATACAAAGAGGCCTGATAACTAGAGAAGCCCCATCCTTGGGGGTTTAAAGATTTGGCTAACAAAGCTCCACCTTCCCTGATGTGTTGTTGGGATCATCATGCAGCAGACGGGTTGGACCAGAGACTCCAGGGGTCCCATCCCCCCAGCACTTCTGGGATCTGGTGCTACTGGGAACTGAAGGGTACAGTGGGAGAAGAGGGCTTAATTCACAGGTGAATGTCTTCCTTGTCAGCCTTCAAGGCTCTGCTGTCCTCGATGTGGAGGCACCTGAGTCTCTTGGTTCATCCCTTTCCCCAGCACAGTCCCTAGAATAGAATAGAATAGAATAGAATATTTCTGTTGGAAGGGACCAGACCTACAATGATCATCTAGTCCAACTACTTCAGCTAGACATGAGTAATGCACCTAAGCTGATTACCTAGGCCAGAAACACTGACCTAGGAGAGGCTGGAGCACCATGGTGCCTGGGTTACGTCTGTCTCACTGGTAGACTTAGTCCACAATGTGGCTCTGGGACAAAGCACAGCCAGAAGAGGACAGGATGCCTTTCCTTGCCCGTTACCCTTTTGCTAGATTAGAGCATTCGTTCAGGATGTCTATCAGACCCACCCTGACACTGGCAAGACCAACCTTGGGGTGAAGCATTGCTGTCTGTGCTGTTGAAGCTGCTGCACTGCTTTTGGGAAGGTTAAATACTCCATGAGATGAACAGCCTTGCGGCTCTGGTGCTTCTCTTGCCAAATCCCATTGTGACTTTACGTTTCCGCCCCAGTAGGTGTTTGAGTTTTCCTGGGAAACAGTCAATCAAGCAGGACATAAGATCCCAATCTTTCCATGAAGGTGCCTGAATGTGCTGTGCCGTGGGACTTGAGACCTTGCCTGGACGTGTCCACCTTGTGGCATTGAGCCAGCATTGTTTGTGAGGACACTGCTAGTTTAGCTGTCATTACAGCCTTGGGAAAACTCAGTGGTTATACCTGTGGTTTTCGGGGAGGTTATGGGCATGTGGCTCTGCTGGCAAGACCTGAGGATGGAGTACATCTTGAGTCCCATCCTTCCCAAGAGTTTCCAGTAGCTGAGCTCAGGCAGCTTCTTGCACCCTGTGTGGGCTGCAGAAAAGCCAGACAAGAAGAGCTGTCCACACCCCCAGAGATTCATCCTGCAGAGCTGCCCCTGAGCCAGGGAAGTCTGCTCAGCTCCTGGTGGATTAAGGTAAATTGCTGAAGCCCCAAGCCCCAGCCTAGACAAGGGTCTGGCTGTGATCAGTGTTGTGTGGCTGTGTGGACACTTGGGGCAAGGACCGTGGAAGCATCCCGCGCATCCCTCCCGTGCTTCTGCCCCAGAGAGGTCATCACGTGAGAGATGTCGGCTGCCTCTCCTCCCTGTGTGCTGCAAATTTTGTTGCAGCAGGGGACAGGTCACCTGCCTTTTTACATTGGTGGATTTTCATTAAGGTTGTTTTACACTCCAGTGGTGGTTTTGGCTTGGTTTATTTCTCCAGCAATTTGGAGAAGCCACAGGGCTCCACTAAGAGGAATCTGAAGAATCTGAGGCCGTCCCAGATAAAGAGGATATAGAAAAGTGCCTTTCAAGGACTCGAATGATTCATTTTGCCTCCAAGTGACATTGGGGCTCAAGGGTTTCAGTCGTGAAAAGTAAGTTTCCATCTGCTGTGGAAATGAAGCTCTGTTTATTTTTTGCATTGTTGCTGCACACATACACCTGGAGACACCATCCGGATAAATCTGCCTCTGCTTACACATTCATGGGGGTGACATCTCAAAGTGATAGTGGCTCTGAGAGCTGGGATGCTCCAGATCTGATCTCCTTTATGTGTCACAGGGCAGGTCCCTTATCCAGCATCCATTTTCCCCATGCACCTTAATTCAAATACCTTCCATGAGTAAGGGACAACCAGGGGAGCCAACAGCTGAGGGAGTGTCTTTGGCACTGGGCAATTTGTGCCATTGGGCAATTGTCACTAATTTAGGGACCATTTCCAACCTGGAAATGGTCCTGAAATGGTCCCTAAAGCTCTGTTTCTTTTGTCACAAGGGAACAAAGAGAAGTCAGGGTTTGTGGAACAAGGTGACCGATCCCACAGGGCCAGGTTAAATGCTGCCAGTGAATCTTTGGTGTTAGCAGCCCAGCTCTATGCTGGGCGGTCCTGGAAAGGGCTTGGCACAAAGCAGGCTGGAAGAACAAAGACTTTTTTTTTTTTTATTGTGGTCTTTTTTTCAGTTTGTTAAATCTTTGCTTTGAAATACTTAGAAACCCAATGGAGGGAATCTGTCTAGTTTTTTCAGAAACAACAGTTCAGGAAAGTCAGCTTAGATATTTCAAGACTTTTACCATCTTTGCTCAGCTGAGTTCATCACATGTCAGAAAGTGTGTATCTCTCACAGTCTTTTCTGTTGTATTTGTCACTTCACCATGTCCTGTGGCAGAAAAGCTTTCTACATTGTAGTTCAGGCTGGTCACAAAGTGCTTGATGCTTCTGTCAGAGCTGGAGCACACCTTGTGATGAGAGTATCACCAGGTGACACTATCCCAGATCGGATGCTCTTTGTGTTCACTTCAACTGTTTTCATCTCCTTTCTTTTGAGCTATTATATTACATGCATTAAATACTGCTGGGGAACCAAGCGCCTTAGCATAGTCTCTGCCTCTGAAAGTGCTCAGTAAAATTAGATAAGACAGGCAGGGAGTGAAAATGAGACAGGATGGCTAGCCTCATTTTCCAGGTAGAAAATGGCAGTGCAGAAGGGTAATGTGGATTTTTACAAGGTCTCCCATGTGGACTTAGGGGCAGAGCAGAGAATTGCAACCAGCACCTTCCAGCCTTGGAAGTGGTGAAGAGTCAGAAACTCATGGGTCTTCACTAGCTTTGCTGTTGACTGTGAATGAACTGTTTGCTCCAGGGGACAAGAGCTGCCACATACCAGCTGCCTGAGCGTTTGTGTCGCTATCCGGCTAGAAGCTTTTCCCACTGACTAGACTTCAGAAAGTCACTCTGAGGTCTGGCTGACTCCACTAAACTGCTTTCAAACTCAGACATCCAGTCTCAGCCCATCCCTTATTCACAGAGTTGGGAGCCTCTCTGTGCACAAGCTGTTGCCTTCACCTGTGATGAAGATGTGTGATGAGGACCATGTTTGGTAGCATTGCAGCATGCTGCACTCTCTTAGCAAGAGCACAGGCAAAAAATAGAGGATATTAATTGTTCCCATCTGCTTGGCACTCATGAGGCCACATCTGGGGTACTTGTCCACTTTGGGGCTCCCCAGTACTACAGAGACATCAATAAACTGGAGCAGGTCTAGCAGGAGCAGATCACTAGGATGGGCCAGGGGCTGGAGCACAAGACGTGAGGATAGCTGAGAGAGCTGGGTTTGGCCAGCCTGGAGAGGAGGAGGCCAAGGGCCATCTAGCTACAGTCTTCCACTTCAAAAGGGAGTTTAAAGAGAAGACAGAGCGAGACTCTTCCCAGAAGTGCACAGTGAGAGGACAGTAGTAATGGCCTCCAGGTGCGATGGAGGAGGTTCTAATGGGACGCAAGGAAAAGCTTCTTCCCCACAAGAGCGAGGAAGCTGGCCGCTGGTGCTCCAAGGGCCTGTGAGATCCCCATCCCTGAACATACTCAGATCTCAATTGGATGCGGTCCTGAGCAAAGTGATCTGACTTTGAAATTACTCTGCAAGTCAGTTGGACTAGAAACCTCCAGAGGTCACTTCTGACCTAAGGCTTTCTGTGATTTTATTATTGTGCATTTCACTGATGTCTGTGATAACAAGAGCAGTTACTGAGAAGACGCAATGGTGGAGGTTCCTGCCTATCCGGAGACTCTCCTTTGCCCCAGGTGTAGGAAGAGCGCTGAAGTTGCTGTAGTCATTCATCTCACCTGCCTCCTTCCTAACATGCAGTGTATTTGCCTCATTAAGGCTCATTAGATGAGCCCCACCTCATCCATTTGGTTCTTTTTTCTGAGCCAGATGAGGGCAGGTTCACAAAGTACGCAGCTGCCTGGTCCATGGCTGGTCACAAATGATTCACACATGCATGGAAGTGGGAGAAGAGCATCCCAGGGACCTCACTCCTACCTGGAGGGACCTGGAGCTGAAGAGCTTTTCCAGCTGCAAGGTCAGCCATTCACCCTGTGTCTAAATCATGGGATGTTGCCACATCCCAGTTTTGTGGTGAGACAGGTCTGGGTGTGTGCAGCCCCCGTCCTGGAATAGCCTGTGTAAGTGTGGGATCAGTTCCCAGAGTGTGTGCAGCTCGAATGTGCCAGAGAGACCACAGGCTGCATACTCAGTCCAGTCCCAATCCCTTCTGCAGGGCGATCTGTAGCTTGGTCACATCTTCCTTCCAAGGCATTTCTCCACAGAGAGAAATGTTTGTCTTGGAGATTGCAGATGTCCTATGAAATCTGTGTCGATGAGGAAGCAGCAAGCTCTGGCAAGAGCTGACAGGCTCCAGAAGTGTTACCTGTGTTACCTATGTTTTATCTTAACACCGGCATGAGAAACTAATCCCAGGAGTTTGTAAATATGGGCCCTGAAGCGGTGGGACTGGGACGTTAAGGTGGAGGGAAGCAGTGCTGTATGCCACAGAGCAAGGGAACATCTGAGATGATACAGAGAGTTTCAGACTGGTGGGTAATGAGACTTGGCTTAACCAGAAATGGATGGAGGGATTGGCGTTTGGGAGGAGGTGAGGCTTTGGTCTCAGAATCTGTTAGAATCATAGAATGGCTTGGGTTGGGAAGGACCTTTAAAGGTCATCTAGTCAACCCCCCTGCCATGGACAGGGACAGCTTTTGCTACATCAGGTTGCTCAAAGCCCCATCCAACCTGACCTTGAACACTTCTGATGATGGAAGTTCTCTGCCCTCGTTCAGTTTTAGTAAGTGCTGGACAAAACCAGAGATTGCCAACATTTTGCTGAGGCTGACCTGCATTGCACCTTCCTTCAAAGGTGGGGAAACCCAGGGAGATGAAGGGAAATGGTGCAGCAGTGTGGTGGCAGGTTTTGCTTTACTCATACCTGGCCCCTACTCCCCTTGGCACACAGGCATTGAACATCCTGGGAGCCACAGTGCTGTGAAACCAGAAAACCAGTAGTGAAGAGGCAAAGACAGTGGATCATAAAAATGGCTTTTGCTGGTATGCTTTGAGAGGAGTTGCTCAGCTGTAATTCATTACAGTGATGTGCAAGAACATGCTGCAGCCACACTGGTCCAAGTAGTGCAGTCCTACCACTGCTGTGTCTGCAGTCCTCAGCTGGCATGGTTTCTGTCACTGCTTGTGATGCCAAGGGAAACCAGACTGGAGATGGGTGAGAGGTGCTGTGCTTTGTGTGCCGCTCCTCCAAGCTGTTTCTCAGAGCTGTCAAATGAGTTGTTCTATGAAATATTGAAAAGGTTGGACCTGGTAAAAACCCTTCTGAGTGCAAGCCTCTCTGCATCCATTTGTAACCAGGCCTGGCATGCAAGTGATGGGGAAGCTTTCTCGCTACCACTTTCCAGTCCTCTCCCACCCCTGAGGCTTCCCCTCTGCCCTGAAGCTGCTGAAGCAGTGAATCTGTGCTGGCAGGTGTGCCAGGACTAACGCTGTGCTGGAGTTAGCATTCTCCGAGGCTGGGCTGGCACTGGGTGAGGTCTGGGATGGCCTTTGGACTGACGTCCATGGAGGCTGTGTTGGCAGTGCCATCAGCAGGCTGGGTGCAGGGCGGGCAAGGACGTGTGCTCGGCTCACCGGTCTCAGATGCAGTGAAGAGCAGGGAGCACACGCATCCATGTGTGTCAGCCGCTCCAGCAAGGGTGGGGGGCTGTAGGCTGATACCGGCAATGCTGTGGCATCCATGCTATCAATACCTGAGCCAACCGGATTAAAAGCGGTCCAGGCTGCTTGCTCACCTGCCCTGGTCCACAGCAAGCAGGATCAGAGCTGGTCAGAGTCTCACAGGGAGGTGGCAGCTCCACGCTGTGGTCCCTGCCCCATGGACTTGTTAGCACAGGTCCCTGGAGGGCACTTTTCCCAAGGTGCAGCACCAGCCAAGACTGCACTGTTCCTACCTGGCCCTGTGTCAAGCCACGTAGGCAATGCAGGTCAGTGCAAGGGGTGGACAGCTGGCTGGGTTGTCTGAGGAGCTGCTGGAAGGTCCCATTGTGCTCAGTGGGACAAGTGGCGTCTGTGGGTGTGCTATTTCCAGGGCACTCTGACGAGGCGGGCGACTCACCATTGTCAGCATGTCAGGTCAGGTTTGCGTTGCCTGCTCAGGCTGCTGTATGCACCTCCCTTGATTGGCATGTGCAACTTGCAGACCTAGCACACCAAGGCAGAGAGGAGCTGCTTGCTTCCTGCGTTTGCCTCTGCCTCTGCCTTGTAAAGCTTCTCTATGCAAATGTCAAAGTACAAAACCCCCTACTTCCCCATAGCAAGCAGGAAGAATTACGTGTTGCTGGGCTGATAGTCCTTTTCCAGGGGAACAAGGCTGTGTTTGCTCCAACCTTGGGCTCGTTTTGCCTGGGAATGATCTGTTTTCCTGCCTGAGACACTGCCCTAAATGGTTTCTAATGACAAACTCTTAGTGAGCAGTGGAAACATTTTGCTCTCCTCTAACTGCTCTCTACAAACAGCAAAAGCCAGGATCTCCTGACCCCTGGACAGCCCTGCCACTGCTGGAAGTGAATTCAGTAGCTCCAAATAGCAATAATACACCTGCCTGCCTCCAGCCAGGGGATGCGGGTGCTGCCCGTGCAGGCATCTCACTGAGGCCTCTCTCTTGCTCTCTCTTCCAGCTCCTTCAGCTGTGTCCATCATGCACCAGGTCAGCCGCACCGTGGACAGCATTACTCTCTCATGGTCTCAGCCTGACCAACCCAACGGAGTCATCCTGGATTATGAGCTGCAATATTATGAGAAGGTACTGCGGGACCTTGGCAGGGTTCAGCTGTAGGTTTATGGGAAAGGAGGTGGTACAAAGCTTCATGTGAGGGCATAAGACCAGCTACAGCAGTTGGTTGATCAATAGGTTACTTCTCTTGCTGCGGTTGGTCGTGTGGGTGGCAGTGACTGTCAGCCCTTTAGAGCCCAGTGGTGGAGACCCTGTGTAGACACTGCAAATGTGGAAGATCTGCTGGTCTTTCAGGAGGAGCTTCTCCCTTCACCTCTCCAGCACTTGTGGCAGGTGGACCCATTGCAGGGAGACCTGGGTAGCCAGGGTCCAGGGTCTAATTTTTCCCCTTCCCCTACTGGGGCACTGGAGGGGAATGGGTATGGTAGGCAGCATCTAGTCCCAGGCTGAACCACACTAGCTGAGTGACCAGTCTTTGAGATTTTGTATAAACCTGTCCATCAGCATGTTTACACCAAAGGTGAGTTTGACATCTGTGTGCAGCAGCCTGAACTCAGGTGTGGTACCAGGGAGAAGCTGTCCCATACTCCCATGGAGGGTACCTACTGCACTACAGAGTCGGGGGGGCTGATGTGAAGGGGTCGCACAGCTCTGGCTCTTTCATCCCTCAGGAACATGCCCCTTCCACCTCCTTCCTGCCCAGGTGAGCACAGGGACTGCAAGCCAGGGCTGTGCCAGGGTGTCCATCCCATGGGGCTGGAGTTATGTGGCTGCTGAGAGACCTGAAGACCATGCTGATGTTGGTCCCAGGACCTGCCAAGCTCTGTCTGGCTGGTGAACTTCATCTGTGCTACCTGGGGGAGGTGGGGAGCAGGAGATTTCTCCTTCCAGGAATCTGCCCCCTTACACAAGGGCTTATAAACTATACATTAAAAATTGCAAACTAACTAATTAAAAAGCTTTATGATTAAATGGAACTGAAAATATTTTTCCCAGCAGTTGCCGGAAGAAATGATTAATCCCCCCCACTGCCTGCCTGTGACCTATTTTCTCATCACCAAGAGCCAGAGGGAGAACGGGGAGGGGGGGGAGCTTCTTTGTAAGCTGTTAAATAGGTCCTGACCTATATTGCATAAATCACAGCCATTTATTTGACCCTTGGAAATGATCCCAGAATATGTGGCAAGATGGATGAGTAGTTAACAAGACAGATCTGGAAGGCAAGTGGGGTCCTCTCCCCAGGGACCCTCAGCATAGAGATAGAAGATCTCAGGGAGTTCATTCTCCTCCTCTTACTTTCTCTTAATCTCTCCCCCTCTTTCTTTCTTCCCCCTCCCCTCTGTTTTCTGGGGGAGGCTGTAAATAAAGGGAATTTTTGTCTAAAGGGCAAGCTGCTGTTCGTGGTTGGTCTTCGCAGCCAACTGCAAGGTGAGCATCTGCTTGCCCCATTGGCAGAGTTTAGGGCACAGCATGTCCCTGATCATGGGGACAAGTGGCCCAAGCCACACTCAGGCAATGCCTGAAATGGCAGCAAGCTCTCAGGTGGAGCACTAGCCCTGGCAGAGAGGACAACACAAGCAGCCCCACATGCTGGTGCTGAGGCGCTCTCTGTTCTCATATTTCATAGAATCGTAGAATGGTTTGGGTTGGAAGGGACCTTTAAAGGTCATCGAGTTCCACCCACCCTGCAATGAGCAGGGACATCTTCAACTAGATCAGGTTGCTCAGAGCCCCATCCAACCTGACCTCGAATGTTTCCAGAGATGGGGCATCTACCACCTCTCTGGGCAACCTGTGCCACTGTTTCATCACCCTCATTGCAAAAAATTTCTTCCTTTTATCTAGTCTGAATCTACCCTTTCTTAGTTTAAAACCATTACCCTTTGTCTTATTGCTACAGGTCCTACTAAAAAGTCTGTCCCTGTGGTTTTTGTAAGCCCCCTTTAAGTACCGAAAGGCTTCTCCCTGATAAGGTCTCCCCAGAGCCTTCTCTTCTCCAGGCTGAACAACCCCAACTCTCTCAGCCTGTCCTCACAGGAGAGGTGTTCCAGCCCTCTGATCATTTTTGTGGCCCTCCTGTGGACCCACTCCAACAGGTTCATGTCTGTCTTGTACTGAGGACTCCAGAGCTGGACACAGTACTGCAGGTGGGATCTCAGCAGAGCGAAGTAGAGGGACAGAATCATTTGAACCTCTTGGTATATTTTTTTGCTAGTGCTTTGGCTGAAGAAGAAAGACATGTCTTTATCTCCTCCCCAGCCAAGATGTATGTCATTCTCAGAAAGGGATCATTGAGTCAAAGCTTAGTCCCACAGCAAGCAAATCTCAGAGGATTTGGAAACAGGTTAAAAAGGTGGAATAACCAAGAACTAGAGGCAGGGCCTGGCCAATGGCAGCAGGTTTGTCTCTCCCCAAACTCCTCTGTGTGTGTCAGCCTTTACTTTGAAGTCCCAGTTGCATACTCAAGGTCTGATCCACCACTAGTCATCACTAGCCAAGGTCTTCATATGCTTCGTCTGCTCAGTCAAGACCCTCTGCATCTTCAACAACGCAATGACACTATATCCTTCTCTGGCTGCTTGGCAGAGCTGAATCTCATTTTAGTCTAGCCATTGCATTACTGAGTTCTGCAATTGAAAGCCATTTACTTGATCCCTGGGAACAGTCCCAAAATGCACAGCTTTGTATGTGCCATGCTCTTCCCCTGCTTCACATCAATACTGCAATTTGGATGGGGTGTGTGACACATCCCAGGTGTGTTCTCATTCGACTGCCAGTCTGTACAGAGGTGATTTTCTTCCAAAATGTTTCATTGCAAACTGTCCCATGTGCTTCTGAATGCTCAGAAAATATCTCTGGAGCTAGTTAAGTTGTTTCTAGTGGAATTTTTTTTGCGCCAGTAGAAAATTATGTTTTATTAACATGAAAACAGTTCAAATGTAAGGATAGCAGCATACGCATCTTGTATAAAAAGTGTTTCGGCTCTTCATTTTGAATTGATTCTCTTCTATATAAAGACATAAATTAAATTTAAAAAATTGGAATAAGTGGTTTAGCATTAACAGAAAAGAGCTGTTCACAATACCTGAAACAGGTATATTTTTGTTTCCATTTCACAGATTATTTATAACATTGCTATTATTAGATGCTATTAAAAATGCCTGTACAGAGGCAACATTATGATTTTCTTTCACATATAGTTAGAGCAAATCAGTGCAGATTGTTACACAAACACTGAATGACGTGTCTGGTCTCTATGGTCCTCTCCTTAATGTATATTTTTTTTAACCTCCAAGAGGCACCTGCCAATGTTTGTCTTACTAAAAAAGTGAGTGTTGTCTTCATTTAGAAAGGGCATAGTAGTTTTTATCCAAAGTCGCTAAACTCATCCTGGAGTGTGGAAACTGGAGACCCACTGCAGTGTCAGGCACTGCAAAGAATAATTAGGTCTCTTTGTTATGCAAAGTGATTGGGTTTAGGGTATGCTGTAAGTTAGTATTTTGTAATTGTTTGAAGACATTCAACCCATCCATTGTGCCCAGTTCGGTCACTAATGCAAATGTTTTAGAGGCACAGGAGCCCTTTGATATCTCCAGCCAATGCTGAGGAAAGGGCATGGGGTGGCTGGGGGGGTTGAAGGGTTTGGGAGAGGTGACCTGTGGCAGCTGATGGTGGAGGTGGGAGTAGAGCTGGCTGTAGCCTTTGTGGTGCCCAGGAGCTTCTGGCAGGAGCCCAGCATCCCCAGGACTGGGTGTCACCAGGGCTCATACCAAGGACAGCTGGAAGCATTGCTCCCGGGCTGGCTCAGAGGACTTTCTTGGTCTCCAGCCTGCAGTGTTGGACACCAGCATCCCCAAGCCTGGGGCCAAAGCTGCTGCCTGGTGTTTCCCACCTGCCCCAGGATGGAGCGAGAGCTGGGATGCCCCTTCCCCCCGTACTGCCCAAACACTTGGAGAGGGCTTTGTCTGGGGAAGACTGTGAGATCAAGAATATTAAGAGGCAACCTTGCCAGGGAGCCCTGCATTAGGTTTCCTGCAGTCCCAGTCCCTGCCCAGGCTCCATGCTGCTTCTGTCTGGGGCTCAGTTTTCTTGTGAGAGGCATCCAGACACTCTTACCACAATTCACTTGATCAGATACCTGGCTGGGAGGCCAAATGCTTTTGAGATCTCCCCACAAGTCATGCTCCCCATGAGAGTCTGGGAGCTGTGGACCCCATGGATCCACCCCCAGAGTGGCCAGCAGGACCCTGTTACCACATCTGAGCATCCCTCCTAACATACTCGATCCCATGGGGGCCGAAATTCAGATGTGTGTGATGATTTGGCATACAGCCTTGGACTAGCTTTGTACGTGTGGCTCTGTTTGCTTCAGGAACCACAGCAGATTGCTGCTGTGCAGACGCACAGAGGAGCTGTCTGCCAAATTAAGTCGGTTGACATTTTTCTTTGGCTTTTTTTTTTGGCTGATAAAACATGACTTTATAGAAACAATTTTTGCAAATCCTTCGAGCATTTCACAGACTATCTGTGTTTCAAGGAACTCTTTCTTTGTTGATCAGACTTTGGTTTCAGCTTAAATTTGGCTCAGGGAAAGGGGAACCAGACAAGGACTCAAAGTCAAACCTTTGAGGAAATAAGTGTGTTATTTTGAATTAGGATTTCCAAACTCAAACCAAAATCAGCAGGGGAAAAAAAACAAAACAACCAACCACCAAATCTCTGCAAAAAAAACAAGCTGGGAGAAACAGCAAAGGGATTTGGACTTTAAACCACCTGGGATGCCCTGGACCTGCTGGCAGAAGCCCAGAGCGGTGAAAGGGGAGAAGTGTTTGAAGTGAATTGCTGGAGAGGTGATGGCTGAGCAATATGCCAAGAGGAAAGAATAAGTCTGATAAGGGAGGGTGGAGAGGTGTAAATGCTCTTTCCTTGCGGTCTGGGATTAAAAGAGAGCACCACCAGCATTAGCACACCTTTCTGAGATAGACAGACATCAATTTCCCGGGCTATAAACTGTCTTCTAAGCATGCCCATTGCATTCAATTTTAAGTCCTCCAGGAGCAGGGATGAGGTTCCCTCAAACAGTTGGACAAATGATTTTAAAACAACTGTGTTGTTAGTGCCATCCAAGGGCCTGTGAGAATTCATCCAAGCCCTTAAGCACTAAAACTGTAAACATTTCCTGACCCGTTTCTCTCCTAGCCTGCCTGGGAAGGGTCCAAGGGAGTGCTGAGGCCTGATCAGACAAATAAGGCAATCGCTTTTCTGCATGCTCATCTTTTCTTGATCTTTCTTGTCTGTGTATCTGTACTAGAGCTTTTCGTTGTCATTAGTCTAATTTCAAAACAACCCAGTGATACCCAGGCACCTTCAGCACCAGGTCCAGGTGGATAAAACTGGTATTGTAGTTTTCGGAAGAGAAAACTGTTCCTGAATGCTGTTCATAGTGGAGGTCTCCCAGGCATCTGCAGAGCTGCTCTGCATTACCCTGCAGAATGATGTGCTCTTGGCATTTCCAAGCCTCCCAGTTTGACTGCACACTTGGAGAAACACGTTCCTGCCAGACCATTCTCTTACCAGCCGTCCACAGCACAGCACTGCTCAATCAGAAGCTTAATACAAGCAGTTAACTCCATGAATGTTGTCTTTCAGCTGCTTTGCAGCTTTGAGGCAAATAGTCTGCACAAACCCAGGTCATGAGTATAACCCATCTTGCAAATGCCAGTCCACTTGCAATTCTGCTCCAGCACGATGACTAATTGAGAAAGCACCAGGCTCTTCCAGGAACATGAAGAGAACATTGGTTCAACATGGTCTGCTCTATGGAGCCCCGTAGTGAATGACTGTTCTTTGTGGATCTCTAATGTTGCTGGTACTGCAGCTTCTGGCTGTGCAGAAGATTCCCTTGAGTGAAGGCACCAGTGCCTTTCTCAGAAGTGAATGACCATGAAAGCAAAGTCACCAGATAGCTAGCAATGTGGAGTGTGGAAAAGAAAGGAGACCAGCAGCCCCCAAAGGCAAACTCCATCATTTATTGGTGGGCAAGACAACCTCTGACTCATCTTGTGGTCCAGCAGCTGAGGAGGCTGAGGACACAGCCCCCTGTAGGCAAAGGGTGTGCAAAGTTGAGTGCAAGACTCTCCATTGACTTCTGCTTCACCGTTGCCTGCAGGCAGCCAAAGCAGCACAAGGGAGCAACAGCCTGTGCAACTTGCACCTTTGTGTGAGGTTTCCTCGGTTCATCACAAGATGGGACCTTCTGCCTGATTGCCTCTTTGATACCCTCTGTCCTTCAGGAGTCCACTGCAGAAGAATGGTGAGGAGGAGTGGACACTTCGCTCCTCGCTGGGAGTTTCACTCAGAGCTCATGGTAGTACAGTATGAGAAACAATCCCTCCATGCCCCTCTGGTGGCATTTCACAGCTGAGACAAAAGGCCAGTCCTTTGATCACACCTTCAGTCCCACTTGATGGGATTGCAAAAACTGTGTGTCTGACTTCTTCTTTTTGCCAGTTCCTGCCTACTTCTTTTGAGGTTATCATCTCACCTCTCTGGTGAGTCTGTGGGGTGGGAGTCCCTGGGCTTGCTGAGCCCTTTGCAGTGACTTGAAGTTAGGACATCTCAGGGACTTGCTTGTAAACTTGCCAGCTCAGGTTTTGAGCTGTCAGCTGCTGATCTGTTCCAGTGAGTGATCCTGCCAAGGCAGCCTGACCTGCCAGATCAGAGGTGTTACCAGAAAGGATGAGCACTTTCAACATAGCTACAGAAATTTGATTCAAAAATCCATGCTTGTGCCTCCTTTTATAGGGGCTCATACTCACAGCTTGGCTTTCCTAAGATTTTTCTGTTTTCCAGAAACATCATGCTGTTTGCATATATTGCTGCTTTGCACTGACTTTCAGGACTTCATGGCTGCCAGGCACCTGGCCACCTTGCCCTGATCATAGGAGGCACCATGTTCAGTACCACCTTTCATCCTCCTCTGTTGACCTGTTTCTCCATGTCCCTGGGGGGGACAGGGACTGTCTGTTCTCTTGTATAGTGGCTAGCACAGGGAGATTGTGGCCCATCCACTAGTGCTTCTAGATGCTCAGCTAAGGGCATAGTTACTAAGGGCAGTGATGGATCCATCACCTACACAAGTGCAATACCATTTATACCGTTATGATATGACTGCTCAAGTCCTCAGCTAGAAAAACAGCACACAAGGGGTAGGACAGAAATTTGGAAGTAGTTTCACTGTCACTTTTAAATATGCTCTTTGGTTCCCCAGCTTTGAAAACCTACCCATGGTCCTTGGTGAAGCAGACCCTGGGCAGCGGGATGGTAGCAGTACTTCTCCTGAGGTCCAAAACCCTGTGTTCAGCTAGACTTTACCTCCAGCACAGGCAAAGGGAGATGGGGAAGAGCAAATGGAGAGGGTGCTGAGGCTGGATCAGGCACAGGAGGAGGGGGTGAGGAAGAAGGACAGTTCACATCCCCATTGAGCTTAAGGCTTGGAGAAGCGACCTGAGGTTTCTAGCTAACACCGTCATCAGAGCCTTTCCTGAGAGGTGGTGGGTAGCCCGGGGATATCTGTACTCCCATTCCTGCTTCTGTGTCTCCCTGCCGGGAGGCAGGCTCAGAGAAATGACCTGTTTGTAGAGGCCCATCGTCTCCCCATGGTGGTCTCTCCACCCATGCTACCCTGGTCTCCTGTGCTTCCTCCTTCTAGAAATGCAGCGCTTGATTCTGGACTCATTTTTCTGATGACAGATTTCTATTTTCTTGTCAGGATCTGAGTGAGTTAAATTCGACAACAGTGAAGAGCCCCACCAACACTGTGGCAGTACAAAACCTCAAAGCTGGCACCATCTACGTCTTCCAGGTGCGGGCACGTACTGTGGCTGGGTATGGCCGGTATAGTGGCAAGATGTATTTCCAGACCATGACTGAAGGTGAGTCGTGAGCTGCCTCTGCATAAAGGTGACACAGAGTCTAGAGAGACTTGAGAGACTAGAGAGATGGAGATGCACTGGCAGCAGTGCTGGTCCCCTTGCTGTTGGTCCCTTCAAGGGTGCATTGGCAAGTCGGATGCATTTATTCAACCTGGCAAGACCTGGAGAGAGGCATGGGCACTTGGTAGTCCATGCAGGGAATCACATAATCTAGGCCAATTTCTGCCAAGTTTTCTGGCATGGGGGCATGTTCATTCAGTTGGATTTAGAGGAAATGAAATTTATGATTTTCATGTGCACAGCTGTTGATGACAAATGCAGACCTAGGCCTCTGTTTTCTAAATGTGTGCTGCTAAATAAAACAGGCCAAGCCAGTTTTCTGTCCCTGAGGCCAAGGAGCAAGGCACAGCATGCATGCATCCATGGGACTAAACTTACCCACCCAAAAGGCATAGCTCCATCCAACCCTCCTACTGGTGCACATCCCCTGTCGTAGCCAACCTGAGCCATGCCTGGGACAGCACTAGCTGTCCCAGACCAAAACCCTGCCAGGAAGCCTATTAGCAATAGCCATGCAAATGTGGGCAGTGCTCAGGGCCACGCTCTGACCTTGATGAACTTGTTAGCGTGGACCCATCCTGCGCGGCAGTAACCTGTTCCCTCTTCCTTGCATGCCAGCCGAGTACCAGACCAGTGTCCAGGAGAAGCTGCCACTCATCATCGGCTCCTCCGCAGCAGGACTGGTGTTCCTCATTGCTGTAGTCGTCATCATTATTGTGTGCAACAGGTAGGTCAGTCTGAGCGCATGACCCAGGGCTGGGGCTGTGCAAGGGGGTTCTGACTGAAGACAGAGGGTGGCAAGGGTAGGGGAGAGGAGAGTGGGGACAGGAAGGTGAAGGGGGAAAGAGATGTCCCTGGAGTGTGTCTCTCAGTTCTCATGGACCCGTGCTGGTGCTCAGGACTCTCTTTCTTTCCAGAAGACGGGGCTTTGAGCGTGCTGACTCTGAGTACACCGACAAGCTGCAGCACTATACCAGTGGCCACAGTACGTACCGCGGCCCCCCGCCAGGCCTGGGGGTCCGCTCTCTCTTCGGTTTGTGTTCCTGTTCACTCATTCCTTGCGGCATGCGGGGAGGGCTCAGGCCACCTAGCCGGGCAGGCATGTGCATGTGTAGACAGGAGGACCTCCGTGCTGTCTGGATCCCCCACCGGTCCCCTATGATCTAGATCCCTGCCCTGCCTTGTAGAGTCCGTGCTCTCCAGACCTGTGTGCTGTCACATGCCAACCATGCCGTGCGTGCTCTACAACCCCCTGTGACATCCAACACACATCTCTGAAGCCTCACCCTCTTCTGCGGTGCAGCCCCTGCCAACACATCTTGTCTTGCTCCTTCAACTCCTGAGCTCTGCCTAGCTTGCAGGCAGCAGTGAGACCCTTTTCCCAATCTACCCACCTCCTGCAGAGTACTGTCCTTCTGCAGGAATCCACATACCTCGTGGTGCCTTTGCTAGAGCCCATCCCAGTGCTCCCAGAATCCTAGGAGATGTGAGATATATCTATCTATATAGGTATATATATAATACAATATGTAACAATCGCTCGCTTGCAGCCTCCCTCTTCCAACATCCCTGTGTACTCCAAGGCACACCCTCACATCCAGCATTCCTGCTCTCAGCCTCACTGCACACCCTGCCTCACCCCAGTGCCTGCTCCTTCCCCTTATTAACCCCTGGCTGCATGCCCTTTGAAATGCCTTTCTCCTTCCTCACTAGAGACCTGTCGCAATAATCCTGCTTTGTTCGAATCTCAGTTGTTATTTACCTTGTTATACTTGCAGCTTCAGGATTTCTGTCCTTTTTCTACCTTGTTCCTGTACAAACCTGAGCCTTGGTCAGAGAATGGAAAACGTCAGTATTGTTTCAGCACAGGACTCACTATTGCTCCTGCATTTACCTAGGAAACATTTCCCAAAAGGCAGAGCACTGAACTGCAGCTCTGTGCCAGAGCAGCAGTGTGCTGGCTGCATTGCTATAACTTACCAGGAGAAATGACACTCTTCAGGAAAGATTATGTAAATGCAACTCTCAGTTGTTTGTCAGTCCGTGCTGCATGTGTAAACATACATTCACGCTTTCTCCTGGGGTCTGGTGTATAATATGACAGCTTCAGGCTGGGATGGCATTCATAGCTGTGCCTTTACGACTGTTGGAACAGGCTCAATGCCACCAGTTGCAGATGAATTGATAACAGGCCTGGGGTGCCTTTTAGCCACATTGTCACTCAACACACCAGTCCAAGGCACAATCCCTGCTCGGCTCCCCAGCAGTGATTGCTCTGGAGAGGCTACAGCTTAGGGTTAGCAGATTGACGAGGTGCAGAGAGCCTGTAAGCATTGCAGCAACTCCTGTGAATCCTACCAGCTTGCTACTTGTGGAGCTGGGAGTCATGCCTCTGGTTCTGTGTTGGGCTCCTTATTTAGTGAGCTATGAGCTCTGCTCTCCAAATACCCCCAATTTTGGAGCAAGCCAGAGGCCAGTAAAATGAGTATAGGGGAGGACTGCAGCTGTCCCATGGTGTAGGTAGAGTGCGATGTGGCATCAGCAGTCCAACCTCACCAGGTCCCATGGCCATTGCCTTTCACATAAGCATATCGCTGTGTCTTCTGCTCTGCCTAGCAGGAAGAGCTCGGCTTTTGCAATTTCCCCAGTGTCCCCTTCAGCTTGTCTTGGCCATGTCGAGGCTACCAAGACAGAACCCAGCCTCAGGCAGGGTTACCTGTCAGGAGAACAGCGGGCAGATTGGACTGTCTGTCCTGCTTGCAGTGCCCCTGGAAGGGTCACAGACACCCCTGTGGAGGATTCAGTCTGGCTTGATGGCTGTGTCTGTAGTACCAAGTGCCTAGAGCTGCCTCCCCTATAGAGAGAATGCCTGTAGAGAACCAAGAGCAGCATGTGCCTCAGTTTACATCCCAAGGCGGACCTTCCCCATCTCCTGTCTTGAGTGCTGAGCCCAGGTCTCCTCCTCCACCTTCCCATGCCTCTGAGGGAATGGTGTGCTGAGGTGGAAGCAGGACACAGAGGAGGCCAGCAGGGCAGAGCTGCAGTCTCTACAAACGGTCCTCTTGCAGTGTTGCAGCATGATAAGTGTGGTGTGACATTGGTGTGCCTACGCGCCATCTCCTGAGAACAAATGCTTCCCTTGCTTTTCCTCTGGATCTGCTGAAGTCCAGTCCTGCTGCAGAGGATGTGTGGTTCTCTGTGGTCGCAGTTTGCAGTCCTAGCTAATGATGTAGCCCTCCATTGCCCCAACAATGACTTATGGGCCAATATTCATTATAATCCAGCTTTAACAGTCCTGTGCAAACATGGCTCTGCATGTTCTTTGTCAAACTGCTTTGCTGTGTCTGCTTCATGCCCTTGATTATGTGACTTGCTGAGGTAAAAAAGACCCTCACGTGAATAGGTTTCTCTTTTCCTTGATGCCAGCCATCAGTTGTGCCATTTCCATGTGTCTGTCTGACTCTCTCCTTCACCTTTATGCAGTGACTCCAGGGATGAAGATTTATATCGATCCATTCACCTACGAAGATCCCAATGAGGCTGTCAGGGAGTTTGCAAAAGAAATCGATATCTCTTGTGTCAAAATCGAGCAGGTGATCGGGGCAGGTAGGTGAACTGTGAATGTCTGGCTGACCCTCAGCAGCAGTCTCCTTCGTGGTCCCAGGCTTTGGTGAGGATTTAGCCTTCTTACAGGTACTGGGAAGGCTAGTGTCAGTAAGGTCTTATACTTAGCCCCAGCCTGGACTAGCAGGACCAAGGTGGTCCAGTGCTGGAGACAGAGTTCCCATGTGCATTTAGTCCCCTGTCCAGTGCTCCTTACCAATGATAAGTCCACCTGAAGGGAGGTCTTTGGTGTGGAGTGAGGGTGGAAGCACAGATCGGATGATGGGTGGTCAGCTCAGGGGCATAGCAGGTGGGCACGGCTGGAGCCGGTGGGAGCAGGGTCCCTCAAGGAGAAAGGCAGCGGTCTGGGAGGCTGACAAGCCCTACCTGTTTCCTTCTGTTCGCAGGGGAGTTTGGTGAGGTGTGCAGTGGGCATCTCAAGCTTCCTGGCAAAAGAGAGATCTTTGTGGCCATTAAGACCCTGAAGTCTGGTTACACAGAGAAGCAGAGACGGGACTTCTTGAGTGAAGCCAGCATCATGGGGCAGTTTGACCACCCCAACGTCATCCACCTGGAGGGAGTGGTGACCAAGAGTTCACCGGTGATGATCATTACTGAGTTCATGGAGAACGGCTCACTGGACTCCTTCTTGCGGGTATGAGATCCCAGGAGCATGCAGCTCCAGAGACTGTGTTGGGCTGGAGGAGGACTGGAGGGGATTCCCTTCCCTGTGCCAGTATAACAAGTGCCCTTCACGGCCCAGCATCCCCTGCCACTGGGGCAGCTGCTGCACAGTCCAGAGGTCTGTGTCTCAGGAACAGAGGTGGAGGTGGCACCAAGGCTGTCATCTGTTATGTGTTTCTGTCCACTCATACTAGCAAAAGGCGGTGCCTGCCTGTACACATGCCCACAGATGCATGTGCAAACTCTGCCTCTGTGGACAGGGAGGGGCAGTCTGACATAGCTTTAACACAGCAGGACTTCACCTCCAGCTGCTCTGTCTAAATATTTATAGGTCTGAGTTTGAAATGGATAATTCGCTGTGATGAAGGGAGATAACCTGCTTAATAGGAATAGATTGCCCCTTCTGAACCCTCCTGTGCAAGGTGTGGCAGATCCACCACCTTTGGATGACAGCAGCCATCGGTAGTAATGACCAGAGGGTGCATGAGGGTGACTTCCAGCCCCTGTGAGCTCTCCACTCTCCACCCTCTTGCTTTTGAGAGGGAACGTATGTACTCATGGCATAGTTGTGTCCTGACAAGCAGCATAGAAAGAGGCTACTGGCTGTTTGCTGGACAGTGGCGGGTTGTGAATTCGCTCCTCTCACGTGGACTCTTTCCCTCTCTTCCCCTAAGCAAAACGATGGGCAGTTCACAGTGATCCAGCTGGTGGGGATGTTGCGGGGTATTGCAGCAGGCATGAAGTATCTGGCCGATATGAACTACGTGCACCGGGACCTGGCTGCCCGCAACATCCTGGTGAACAGCAACCTGGTCTGCAAAGTGTCTGACTTTGGCCTCTCCCGTTTTCTGGAGGATGACACCTCTGATCCCACCTACACCAGTGCACTGGTAAAGCTGCTCTTCCAGAGAGGGAGGGATGGGTGGTGAAGGAAGGAGTCAGGGAGAGAGAGGGAAGGGGGGAGATCCCCCCCTTGACATGGGGAGCACTTTTTCAGGGTGCCAACAATGGAAATAAGGTGCCAGATGGGAAAGACCAATTAAATGTACCAAGGAAGATTTTCTCTTGCAAGGTCCTGTCCAGTTGTCCAGTGGCTGTTGATGGGCCCTATAGCCATTCCTGTGGATAACTGAGCCTTCTTCCAAACATGTCTGCAAACATATACGTTTCCCTGATAAAGCCCTTAGTTGGGATGATGCATAATACCCACCCACCGAGATGCTGCCCTTACAGATTTGTTGCCAGAGCAGCACATTTGGGATTTTTTTACCATCACTGTCCAGTCGTGCTGCCCTGCTGTCTGGGAGGCCATGATCCTTTTTCATGTCATGTCAAGGGCTCAGCCCCAGGAATGACAGACTGAAGTGTGGATGCATGCTGGGCGAAGCCCTGCAGTACTAGATACTGGTCTTCCAGAGAGTCTGCCTGAAGTAGACAGAGAAACCTTCCCAGAAATGGCTTCATGATCATGTAGCACCTTCCCAGGAATGCCACAGTACCAGTGATGCTAGTGCCACCGAGGACTCATGGCCTGTCTCAGGCTATAGAACATGCACTGGGACCAAAGGATAATTTGAAGACTTTGTTGTTCAGTAAGCTTGCAGCCAGGAGTTCTCATAAATACCATTGTTTGCAAAGGCGTACAGCATTGCTCTACAGTGATGCTACAGGATCAATGCCTACGTGCAATGCCTATGACAGGACTTCTTGGAAATAAGTGTTGCTAGAGCTGGGGCATGATCTGTAGGAAATCATCTTTCCCAGATCTTTTGGAGCTGCCAGTGATTAGATGTCTGGCATAGCTCTTAGTGAATTGTAACAGTAGTTGGATACCTAACAAACACCTAAAAATGTGCACTTTTATTCTCATCTGAACTTGTGTAGCTTCAAACATCAACCATTTGATCTTATACAGTCATCCTATGGCTTTTAGAAACACTAGCAACATTTATTTTCACAACATGATCCTTACATCCAATTAATTTTCCCTTTGTTAAGTTAAATACATGGGAACTTCTGGTGTTTACTGCTGTTTTCTATTCCTGTTATTGTGCCTGTAGCTTTTCTCTCTGTCATCTCTAATTTATTCTTCTTGAACTGTGGGCATTGTAGCAGGACATACATTATCTATAATGATAGAATATATGCACGCACTATAGCAGAATACCAGAAGTAATAGCATCTTCCTCTTCAAAATGCACCATCCTTAAACATCCCAAGATGCATGAGTGATTTTTATTATAATTATCCCAGAGACCTTGTGTCCATGGATGGGCAACAGCCACAAGCTATGGCTTTGAAGGTTCATGCTGGACCTTAGGAGAATCTTCTTCTCCAACAGGGTGGTGAAGCTCTGGGTCAGATCACCAGAGAGGTGGGAGGTCTCACTGAAGTAAGTTCCCGCAAGGATCCTCCAAATATACCCAGTCTGTAATTTCTACTTTAGGACTTCTTTTTTAGTAATTTTTTAAATCCACTGCTTCTCAGGAGCTCTCTTAAGAGTATGCCTGATGGAGAGGACATCATGTTTGGTATGGAATGCTTGGTATCCCCCTGTTGTGGAAAACAAAATATTTTGTCTGAGGTTTGTGGCTGTGAGAAGATTAAGGAACTTTTTATCTTTTTTCAATTTTTCTAGCATGTATAAGGTCTGAGCCCTATTAATAAGACATGGTTGTTATTCAACAAAATATATTGTTCCTTAATCTTCTCACAGCCACAAAACGCAGACAATTTTGCTTATTTTTCTGCACAGGGGAAGATTTTCACTTCAGAAGGTCCCTTGAGTTGTGAATGGCTCAAGTCCAAAGACCCTGGTGGAAAATTAGGAGGCTGCAAGGGCTTAAGCAGAGAATTACAATCCCTGTGGCTCCATGCCATGTACACCACTCTTGTGCACTTTGGTGCATAACTCCTCTATGGGAGTGGAGAGCCCTTCTGATTTCTCCAGAGCTGCTGTTGCCCAGCAAGATGACGGAGACCCCAGTGCCCACCCTGTCCATCCCATTTCCCATCAGTGACCAAGCATGCCATACTAAAGATGTTCACTCCGCCTCTGTCTCCAGAAATGGGCAGGGTCAAAAACTGCTGGATCATGTATATTAACAGACTGACCCACGAGGACTTCAACTCAAGACTCACTGACTTCAAAGTGTCTACAGATGTAGAAAGCTGAAGAGGAGGGTGTTCTAATTCCTTTTATTCTGCTCTGGAGATAGCTAGGTGACAGCAAAAGGATGGAGGGAGATTCAAAAGGGATCAGTTTGGATTTTTCTACATTCATAGCCATTCATTTTTCTACAAAAGACCCTACTAGCACAATGGACGTTTTGTCATGCCAAAGATTGCTGTCGCAATAGGCAGGTGGAAGGAGCTGGACTTGTTTAGTATGATGAAGATGAGGCTGAGGGGACACCTCTAAGTGACCTGCAGTACTTGAAGGGCAGTTACGAAGAAGACAGAGCCAAACTCTTTGCAGTGGTACCAGATGATATAATAAGGGGCAATAGACAAAACGGTGGCTTGGGAGGTTCAAGGTGAGTAACAGGAAAAGCTTCTTCCCCAAGAGGGTGGTGCAGCCCTGGGACAGGTCACCAGACAAATGGGGGAATCATCATCCTTGAAGGTTTCCCAGACATGGCTAGACAAGCCACAGCCATCCTGATGTAGTGTTAGGGATAGTCCTGTGGTCCCTTCCGTCTAGGATTTTACCAGCATATTGGAGGCAAATATTTTGGACACTCATCTTTTTCAGTTCCTCTTGCTCTTTCTGTTACCGTCCTCTTTGGTTTTTTACTGCAGGGTGGGAAGATCCCAATACGGTGGACAGCACCTGAGGCAATTCAGTACCGAAAATTCACATCGGCCAGTGATGTGTGGAGCTACGGAATAGTCATGTGGGAGGTGATGTCGTATGGCGAGCGGCCTTACTGGGATATGACCAATCAAGATGTGAGTTGATAAGACACAAGGAGCAGAAACACTGAATTTGGGAGCATTGCAAGGCCAAAGCATGGCTACAGCTAGACCCAGCCTGTGGCATGTCTGGAGCCTTCTCTGTTGTGAGAGATGTGTCCAAGGTCAACACCTTTGGAAGAAGTAATGGGGATAACTTTGGCTTTTGTTCTGGTCCCATTGTACTGCTGTGGGACTGTAGGGACTGTACAACACCCACTGCAGTAGGACAGGGTTAATGTGAGCACCCTCAGCGGTGGTAGACAGATGCCCAGGAGGAAAAGGAGCAGGCGGGTGGAAAACAAAATGCTGCCACTGACCTGAGAGCCCCTGGAGCAGCAGGCAGATCTTCATCTGCAGGAGACCACAGGCATTTGGTGAAAGTCTGTTACAGAGTCATAGAATGGTTTGGGTTGGAAGGGACCTTTAAAGATCATCTAGTCCAACCCCCCTGCCATGATCAAGGACATCTTCTACTAGATGGTTATTAAATCTCACATGGCAAGCTTGGACTGTGATGTGTAAGAAGCCAAGCAACTTGCATGCAGCTAGAAGCCAAAATCACAAGGTATTTCAGAACATGCTTAATTTTAAATACTTTATGACCCTTTAATTCAGGTGGAAGTTACGTGCACTCCTTGTTCCCTGGCACCCAGGCAGTTTCTCTGAGCCCTTGCCTCCACGCAAGGATGACCTGTAGCTGCAGTCGACACCTTCATCATAGCAATGCCATTCTCCCTGTTTCTCTTGACCTCATATCTGGGTGGTCAAACCCATCTGTCCGGTGGCAATGAGTGCCATGCAGACTGCTACACCTGCACGTGTGTGTGTCCAGAAGACCCGTTTGGTGTGGGGCTTCCAGGTCTCTTGTAACATTGTCTCTCTGAAGAGCTGCCCTTCTTCATGCGGTCTTCACCCATGAACCCTCAGGATCTAACACCAAGGTCCTGGGTCAACCCTTGGTGCACAGAAGGCCTGTCGTCCCCCTCTGCTGCAAGCCTGGATCTTGCAAACCTGCATGTTACAGCATCTGCCTGGCTTCCAGCTTGTTTCAGAGCTGCCTCTGGGCAGTCCATTGGAAGCCTTCAGAGTGCCACCTTCATCTCCATCATCCTGTGGGCTCCTGAAAAAACACTGCCTTATAGGGACAGAGTGAGAGCTAAGCTCCCACCTGACTCCTGCAACTCCTCCCGCCCCAATGGCAAATCAGACCTTTTGCAAGTCAATATGACTCCATCCATGCCATGTCAGGTTTCTCCAGAGTGCGATGATTTCCTCCCTAGTGCCTGGTGGGGAATTTATTCAAGTAAGTGCCCAATGCCTGGAGCAGATACATGATATCTTAGCACCTTTGGCTGTTCAAGCCCTTGCCCCAGCCCCCGGCATATCAGAAAAGTCTTTGCATCAATTGTTTGAGCCAAAGGGAAGGGAGTTAGGGGTATGCCTTTCTCAGAAAGGACAATTCCCTTCCCGTTAGGGCTTCATTATTGCCTGCAGTTTCAAGCATTTCCTGCAGCCAGGTGTCAATGCCTTTCTCCCTGCCTCAGCATCCCTCTGTACGCATAGCCCTCTGCCATCCCCCTCCCTTGTCCTTGTCCCCTGGACCTCTTCCCTCAATGGTTCCTCCTGCCACAGCCCCTCTGCTGCGGCAGCACCGATTCAGCCGGCGGGGATGGCAGGGCTTGTGCTTCTCTCTTTGGCACAGCGTGCTGTGTGGCGCCTGTCCCCAGCCTCTTCTTCCCCTTCTTCTGCCGCAGGACATTGTGCCCCAGAAGCTATCACCACTTAATTGCAGCTGGTACTCCCTGCGAATGAGCATGTGGCAGATATTCACTGCAGATTAGCCTCCTGACCCCAGGGTGTGAGCGCCTGGGGAGGCTGGGGAGGGAGAGGAGACAGAGAGTGCAGCCTGTGCCCCCTCGCGGGATGCGTCTGATGGCAACAAGGCGGGCAGCTTGTCGGGAAACCATTCGTTCCATGCCGGAGACAAGCGCTTGATGCTTGCCTGATGACCCTCCCCAGCCTGCTCTCCCCGTGCTTCCTCTCCCCTCTGTCTGGGTTAGACCTGCCATCCAGAGAGCTGGGAGAGGGGACAGCTTGTACCTCTTGGGAGAATCCCTGAATGGGAGCCAAGAGCTGCACAAAGCACACCAGCGATGCCTCAGGTTGGACCTTCACAGGCTCAGTGGAGCACCATCATGTCCAGCTGGGGGGCAGAGGGGAGGGAGGACTCCTTCCATCTGGCACATTTTGGCAGCAGTAGTGCCAGCCCCCATCTGTCTCCGGTCAGCCTGCCCAGCACCTTGGCCATGCACATCAGTGTCTGGAGCACCCTCCCAATCCATTCCCTGCCTGAAGCCACAGTCTGTCTTAAACGCTGCCAGATGCCCCACCTCACACCCTGGACTGCTTGGCATGGATATGCCACCTACCCTCCCTTGGAACAGCAGCCTTCTACTGCCACAGCACCTCCAGTGTCTCCTCTCTACCAACCCTTCCCTGCTGCTCTCCCAGAACCAACTGCAGTATCCTCAATTTTCTGTATGTAGCCTTTCTGCTCAACAACGCATTCACCACGCTGCTGTATGGGTATGGCTAGTGCTTCCCCAGGAGGGTGGTACAACCCTGGCATAGCCCGTCAGGCAGACTTCTGTCCTTGGAAGTATGCAAGACATGGCTGGACAAAGCCATGGAAGCCTTGATCATACGGTAAGACTAGCCAGAGACATCGAGGTCCTTCCTTTGGATCCCTGAAGGAGGTTCTGTCAATCTCCCTCCCCTTTTTTATCATCCCTGTGGAGAGTTGGTCATTTTAAATTGCCACCCCTGATTTCAGTTACTGCAGTATCCTCAGTTCTGGTTTTTAGCCTCACTTCTGGTTTTTTGTTGCCACGCACAAGCCTGTTTCTACTGCCCAAGGCTCCTTCTGCTTGCCTTTTCAGTGCCCGTGCTGTGTGTATGACCACAGAATGCATAAGGCCAAGAAGGTGGGAGAAGCCTGCCTGTCACATGCCTCTGTCAGAGGAACATATGCCCCTGGAAGAAGCTGTGCAGCTCCATCCTCCTTCATTACCCAGGAGGGGATGGAGGGCTACAGGTGCAGGGTGACAGGGAGATGGGATTCCCCTTGAAGAAGATCCTTTAGCCCTTGTGCACATGCTAATTCCACTGAACGTTGCAAGGCCAGACATTTTCCCAGGTCCTGTGGTGCAGTAAGGAGAGACCAAACAGGCAGCAGCCAAAGCCTTCTTGCATTGGCCCACAGAGCTGCAGGGTGGCTTAGGCAAGGTGTGCTGCAACCCTTCTTTGCATGCTGTAGCAAAGTTCTCTTGTGTCTGGCTCTGCTGACCAAGGTTTTGGTCCTCCCCACTGTGTGCTTCAGTTTGCGTGTGCGCAGGTCTGTGGGGAGATCCAGCTCTTGCTGCTGGCTCAGTGCACCCAGCCCTGTCCCATGGCACGACCCTGTCACCTGGAAGGGCTGGGTTCTTGGCAGGGGTAGAAAGCACCACTGGAGGAAGGAAAACACAGGCAGCTTTCCCTGTCTGTCACTCACACGCAGACCCTTCACTGGATGGAGATGTTCTTCTCCCAGTGAGCTGTTGTGTTCTGCTGTGTACCTGCCTGAAAACATGAACCCTTCTCTCTGACTCACCTTTCTCATGCCTGGAGCTGTGGGCTCACACATCCTTGTCAAGGTAGCGGGGATGCTGTCTTTCGCCAGATTAGGAAACTGGTGGACATGGCTCATCCATCACAAGTAGTCAGCAAGGCTGCATCTCAGCTAAGCAAGGCTGGCATCACCTCAGAGGACAACATGACATGCACAGGGCTGGGAGTTAGAGATTAGTGCATGGTGGTGCCAGAGGTGATAGGCAGCCATAAGTGCAGGCAGAGCAGCCCTGCTGCAGTATGACTGGCCATGCCAGTCACCCTCAGGATCCAAGAAAAGGAACATTATTAATTAAATAGGTTTTATTGCAACTGTATTGATCTCTTTTTCTCCTCTTGCAGGTGATAAATGCTATCGAGCAGGACTATCGGCTGCCACCACCTATGGATTGTCCAAATGCCCTGCACCAGCTAATGCTTGACTGTTGGCAGAAGGATCGAAACCACAGACCCAAATTTGGGCAAATTGTCAACACCTTAGATAAAATGATCCGAAATCCTAACAGCCTGAAAGCCATGGCACCTCTCTCCTCTGGGTATGTACCTGTCTTCCTCTTGTCCTTTGGCTTCTATTTGCAGACCTGCTGTCCTTTGTGTCCTGGTGGGAACCATCCTTGCATCTCTCTAGGCCTCCCTATTTTAGAGGCAGCTTGGCCTGTGTTGTTTGGCCCTTTATACGAAGGGTGTTAAAAGATGTCGCGGTCACTCTGGTCCCTCTTCTTGGACAGGTTAGACCTGGTGAACACAGGCAGTTCATTGAGTTGGACGGTGTACTCTGCACAGTTAGAGGAGCATCTTGGTTTCATGTACATGTGATTGCTGGATGGGTGAGGTTGCTTTGGTAGTCCAGTCTCATATGCAGTGGAGGCAAATAAAGCCTCCTCAGGCAGTATCATGTTTCCCTGGACTGGGTGGGGATACACCAACTTGTGGGAAGCACTAGCCCCATTATGAGAATGTACTTTCTCCCCTTGTGCAGCCAGGATTTTAGAGCTGCATTCCATCATCTTCGATGGCTCCTACCCGTTCTGTACAAACTGATCTAGAAAGACTTCTGTGATGCTCTGCACAATCCTCCTTCCCTCATTTGAGTAGAGTGCTTTCTGGGTGGTACTTCATAATACAGTGCGGTGCAGGCACTGTGAATGATGCTGGTCCAGGTCCTTCCAGCTGATGGAGGGTGCAGAAATACACATGCTTGCTGCTGTTTGTTCTGCTCATTCCCCATTTCTGTGTTGCAGGATGAACCTCCCCCTACTTGACCGCACAATCCCGGATTATACCAGCTTCAACACTGTGGATGAATGGCTGGATGCCATCAAGATGAGCCAGTACAAGGAGAGCTTTGCCAGTGCTGGCTTCACCACCTTTGACGTAGTATCTCAGATGACTGTAGAGTAAGTGCCCAGGCTTCTAGTCCCAAAGCACAAGGAGAAGTCTCAGTAGTTTAACAACAGTTGGTCATTATTGAATTAGTTTTTATTTTCACATGATGTAGTTTTATAGAATTTGTTGATTTGTGGACCCACTTCTAGTGTATTCAGTTTCTGCAGAACTACTCCATTCTGCAGGCTGTCTTGTCTCCAGACTGTGTGTCTGTCTGTCACTCTGAATCTGCAGAATGCATGTCCTCACTGCGAAAACAACCCCCCACAAGGGTCTCCAAAACCCCAGCATGGAACAAATGGAGATTTCAGGCCGGCACCAGGCAATTCTCCAGCCACTCAAGCACTTTTAGACTTCTCAGTCCTCTTGGATGTATGGTGTATTGGCAATGGAGACTAGCATGCTGCAAACAAATTTCTACCTAAGAAAGGCCTCTGAAAGTCCAGATGGTTTCAAGTTTGTTCTGAATTCTCCTGCATCACTATAAACATTCCTCAGTGGCAAAATCTTCACAAGTTCTTCAGAGAAAGCAGGCAGTTGAAATCCATTTGTGGTGGTTTTTGAAATCCCTTGGGCCTAGCTGGGGCTTTGATGCCTCTGGTGAAAGATTTGTAGTTGGTTGCAGTTAGCTTTAGAAACCCTGCCTAAGAAAGCACCAAGCATTAAAGCCATCTGTAAGTGCAACGACGTCTGGTTACCAGGAAGGTTTTTGGATTTGGTGCCTAATTCCAGACTTTAAATCTACCAATGTATCAGAATCTATTCACAAAAACAGCCAAACTGACCTTTTCTGGCTTTTTGTTCTTATTTGCTGCCAGGAAATTCACATGGCAATTCTGACTATTTCAGTACATCTGTGGTACAACCCCAAGGCCCTGGGGATGATTCTGGCACACTGTAGGCTGTGTGCGTGCAACAGAAAGAGGGTCCATAAAATCTGAAGGATAGGAAAGAAGAACTTTGACCAAACTGGGACGTCACACCTGCACCACAACCCAACCCTGCCTAGGTTGTGCTATGTGCAAAATATATGTATAAGTGTACAGTTCTGCAGGCAGTCCAGCTAATGAAGTCTGTTTTTTCACAGACATGCTCAGTGTCCCTTAAATGCCACTTCTCCCAGTTCCTTACCATGTCTCTCACAATATCTTCCAAGTCCTCTCCAAGTGCCTTCATCACAATCACAAGGGTATCCTCAGCTCATGTCCCCATGAGTTTTGACAAACCTCCCTTCCACATTTCTCGCTTGCTTGGCTGGACATAATAATAGAGAGGACACTCCAAGTCCTTTTTCCTTGGGAAATAGTGCTGTGATATTACTTGAAACCACCTTCTAATGTTTGCTGGTCTTTGCAGAAGTAGATAATCATGTAAGTGGAGCTGAATCGCCATAAGACACTGTTTTCTTCAAATTTGGATAGCCAGCAAAGTGTAAATGTTTACTGAAGACTAATTCAGTTCACCAAATCCACATGGGTTCAACACTGACCTGCTTGAAAGGTTTCTCACTGGTTTGTCTGCAGTCTGGGCCACCTGGGCCACCAAATGATCTATGTCCAGGGCAGAAAGCTTAGGAAGCACAAGGCTGTGCAGGGCCACAGTCTTATTCTGGTTTACAGATGTGAGTGAAGACTTTGGTCCTTGTTCCCAATCAGAACAAAAGCAAAAGTCAAAGTGCCAAACTTCTCCAAGGAGGAAAATTCTCTAGCTCAGTGCATCTGGCTGGGGCAGAGGAGGGAATGGAAAGCCCTTGCAGCAAGAAAAGCAGTCACTGTGAAGGACACCATCCTGGCAGCCAGAGTTGTGTAGTGTGCTAGCAGGTTTCCAGTTGTTTTGCTGAGCAGGAGTCTGGGCGGCAGCAAAGCTGTGTCTTGGATGTTCACTCTCACACCGATCTCAGGGGGCATGGGCTGAAGCATGCTCCAGCGGTGGTCTCCAACCAGTTACCACCAGCCAGAATGCGTAAATCTGTGGCATAGCCCCACGCCCAGCTTTCCTTCTTTAGGCTCCTTTTGTTTGACCAAAGAGACAAGGTCTAAAGCAAGCTCTAAAGCAAATATACGGGCTCATGTGCCATTCGTGCTAGAGGATTTTTTTCCACTTTTCCTTGGAGCTCCTGTTTACCCTTCTTTGCCCATTGACTTCCACTCTAAAACAGGCAAAGGTTTTGCCACACTTCCTCTTAAAAGTCCATTCCTAACACTTAAGGAAGGAGAAAAGGCAACTGAGTCAGGTATGGGTAACATCTTACGAATGCTATCCGTTCCCTGATCAGAATTTGTGACTGAGATTTGTCCACCAAGAGAGAGATGAGTAGCAAATTCAGCTGGAGTGATCACAGATAGGACAATGCAGAGTCACACTTATGCTCTTGGCCTGACCTTTATTTTTCCCAGATGTCTAATATCTATAAAAAATAAAAGCAGTGCAAAAATTAGATTGCTGTGATTTAGCAAAGAGGACAAGTAGCAAAAGTTTATCACTTCATGGCCGCATCAGATCAAAGCAAAAGTAGCAAGAAGAGCCCTGCACAGGGGGAGTGAGATTCACACTGATGAGGGTGTAGCACGTCCCGTTCATATGTCTCCAGGGATGGAAAAAATGGGTTACTGTGTCACAGAATGAGAGAGAGAATCGAAACATGCAAAGAAAGAAACAAAGCAATGTAAGGGTAGAAAACCTAAGGCAAATTCACTTACAAAGCAGTGAGCAGAGCCTGTGGTATTTGGTTTCACACTCTCTGATGAGGTTCCAGTACTCTGGGGGTGCTGCAGATAGGTAGCAAATGCAAAGATTGGGAGGATAAGCCAGGAAGAGTCAAAGAGAAAGAGTAGAAGTTTCACCAGGTTTGCATGCATTGTTGCATTTATGGAATAAATCTATGGAGACTTCAGCTCCCTATGCACCACGCTCATATATGGGCTTGTTCTGCTGTGAGAAAATGTTTTCTGATACATATGCGGTGTTTGTTTCTTTTCCTCCCAAAGGGACATTCTGCGAGTTGGGGTCACTTTAGCAGGACACCAGAAGAAAATACTGAACAGTATCCAGGTGATGAGAGCACAGATGAACCAAATTCAGTCTGTGGAGGTTTGATAGCTACGTGTCCTCCTACTCCTCTTCCTTGAGGCCCTGCTCCCCTTTGCCCCTGTATGTCCAAGCTCCAGTTCTTGAGTGTTCTGCACGGACCAGAGACAGGCAGCTGCTCTGAGGATCATGGCAACAGGAAGAAACACCCTGTCATCAACAATGAGAAGTCGCCAAGAGCTTCTAGAATTTAAACAATGGAAAAAGGGAACAAAAAAAGACAGCTATTTTGAAAAAAAAAAAAAACAAACTATGAAATATTTTTAAATAATAATAAAGCAATTGCATTCTTGAAAAGGGCTCCAAGACCAATGGGAGTCTCCAAAGGAAGAGAAGAGAGCAGCTTCATCTGTTTCCTCTTGCACAAGGCTGCTGCAGCTGGGCCCACACACCTCTGGAGCAATGAGACTTTTTCAAGAAGATGAATGCAAAGAAAGGTCACGAGAAGCACTTCTCTTTCTCACATGGGATGGCGGCTCTGGGAATGTCCTGCAGCCAGCAGTCCTTCCCGAAAGCCCCTTTTAGCAAATCAAAGGGGGGAGAGAGCTGAAGCTCTCTGGTGCTGCAGAACCAAGTGCATCTCAGAAATTGATGGACTTCTTCAAAAGCTGAAGACTTTTTTTTTTTTAAAAACAAATAAACTGAGACTAGAAGAGGCTGTTTCCGACAAATGAGAAGGAATCTGTAACGCTTGGGGGGGGTGGGGATGGGGAAAACCAATCCTTTTTACATCTCTTATTTTCTCTTGTCATGGAACAGTTTTGTGAGTGACAGTTTCCTAAGGGTCCGTCCATCCACCCTCCAATGGCATCATTGTCTCATACATATCATATGCACAAGACTTATAGTGATGTCCTCACTAGATGCCAATGATCTTTTCCCAGAAGACTTCCCAGATACAGTATGTAGTAGTTTTTGATTACAAATGCTGATGTGTACCTTTATTTTCGGTTGTCATTGTTGGGAGATTTGTCCTTTTACCTTGTTTTGTTAACACCAGTTTGTGAGTTTGGGGTTGGAAATTTTTGGTTGGTTGGGGTTTTTTTTAATGAAAAAGAAATGACATCTCCAAGCATCATATCATTCAAGAACTTAAATCCCTTCCCTGTGGAAGGAAAAATTGCAGCTTATTGACAATATGCCAGGAAAAAAATTTTTTTATATGCACATTTCCTCCCGTTTGCTTGTTTGTTATTTTGCAATTTGTCATGGCCTGACAGATGTTTCTAACTGTTGGGTTTCCAGTTGTTTGCCAAGATGAAATGACCACCTGCTCAATTCAGGGTTGCTGGTGCAGGGGTGAGCAGCATCACAGAGGGTTTGTGGGTTTGGGGTTTTTTTTTGCAGGGGGGAGGGAAAGACGGAGAGGGTGGATGGATTGTGGGAGGGAATGATGACTCCACAGCTGGCTGTCAGAGCCCTTTGGAAATGTCTCACTGCTTAGAAAGGTGTCAGATTGGTGAATGGACCACAGAAAGGCAGGGTAAGCCCGGTCCTCTAAGAGGAGCTCATGGCACATGGTTTCTGGGAGTCTGAATTGTGTTAGCTGCCAGGTTGTGGATGGTTCACTACAGTAGCCAAACTCTGCAGATGTGCTCTGTGCCCTTCGGGGACCCAGTCCCTTTGTTAGACGATGAGCTGGGGGCTCTGAGGCAGCTTCGCTCTCAGCCAGTCGCCTCAAGGAGAGCAAAGGCAAAAACTCTGATCTGGTAACCCAGGTCTCTGGAGGCAAAATGCTGTGGTTGGAGCTGAATGGTCAATCAGTGGATTTATAAATAACTGAAATAAATACTTTAGTTGCTGACCAGGTCTTTGGTATGTGTAAATACCACCAAGCAAGTGCAGGGATGTACAAATGAGCTTGTTCGCCCTGTTCAGCACCACCTTGTATCCTTTTAAACATGCCTACCACCACCCACCTTCCTCTGGCCCTATGTGGCATGTTTCCACACATCTCGTGGCCATGGCCAGCATAACTTGTGTTTACAAGCCCTTGTCTGCCATTTCTATGTCATCCTCCACTCATTTTCAGCAGCATGGGTTGTTGAAGGCATGTTCATTGGGAGCTGGTTTGCTGTACTTTCCGGGAGCTGAACCCAAGAGGAAGTGTGTCTGCCATGGATGAAAATCCCAAGCTGTCTAGGCCTCTGTGGCCAGACATCATCTCCCTAGACTGCTTGTAAAATATGAGGCCATTCATAAAATTCTTAGCATTTTCCACTTTTAGACCAGATCTGACAACGAAGCACTTAGGAGTGGCAGCAGACCATTCCCTACAAGTGAGAGTTACTTCTCTGCTTAGCTCTTGCACTGTCCCAAAGTTTGGTGCACAGCTTCAGCACCAGGGGCCTTCACTGGAGGAATTTTCCCTCCAGCCCTTATTCATCTGAAATCTCTAGCGCAGGATTGCCTTTTCATTTGTATACAGTACTTCCCTGGTCTTGCATCCGAAAGTGCATCTGTAGTCGTGTGAACATCAGTAGCGGGTGTGTGCTGGGTACACAGGGAGTACCCAGTGTATTCTACAGGGAGTATGCTGCGCTCAGTGTCCACAGTGCATCCCTTCTGACAGCAATGCCATTGCCCTGCATCTCTTTCAGATGGCAGAATATGATGGAGAGAGAGTGATGGATGAGTGGACTATAGGCATGCTGTATGCACGTGGTGCCTGGGCATAATCAGCTGTCTGTCCTATATCCAGTCTGTTTTCGCCTGTGTATCTAGTGGAGGGATGCTTTTAATGCCTTTGCATTTAAAAAGCACTGCTCCTGATCAGGAAGTGGACTCAACTTTTAAAGACCAGCATGCAAAAATCGATGGTGTCAACTAAACCACACAAAGTGCTTGCAGAGGGCACACAGAGAAACAAGAAGCTTCTTGGTGCACCCTGTCCTGTAGAAGTGTGGAGCAGCAGTGAGAACTGCTCACATGGTGTGTCTCCATCTCACATTGTAGCTGCTGTATTTTAACAAGGAACAGTTGTCAGTCTTTCCCAAAGGCATGTCTGAAGCTATTTGGTGGCAGTCCAGGGTGAGGGAAGCATGATGCTGTGCCAATTTGTCTAGCCACAGCCATCCGGCTACTTTATGTACAAGGGAGCTTTGCAAGGAGAGCTGTCTGTCTAGAAAACTCACCAGCAAATTCCTGTGGGGCAGCCATGTGGAAGGAGCACATGATGCCCTTCAGTTGTCCTTCCCAGACAATTCTTGACTGTTCTCTACCATCCCTTACATTCCTGCAGACACTAAGGAGGAGCAATGGCCGGGCAGCATCCCTTCAGAGCCAGTCATTATTAGACAGGACTTGGAAGGGCACTTCAGGTCTTCTTCATTTGGAGACATTTTGTCTTAATGCACTGAATCTCCTCACTGGCTAGCATATACACATCTACCTACCAGACCCAACCCACTGTGAAGGATGGGACCATACCAAGCTCAGTGCCGCAACTCACCAAAGCCGTGGCAGCTGTCTGCAGGACAGAGAAAGCACATCCTTGTCTCTTCTTCTGACCAAAAATCATATGGTGTTGGTACTAAAAGTAACACATTCCCATCTGTTTATACCAGGCATCGCTGTGACATCTGTCTGTATTTGACTGTGTAGGACTAATGGAGAACTGGACCTAAAATAGAAATGAACCATCAAACACTGCAATTTTCTGCATCCCTCCAGCTCTCCTGGGAGCACGAGGAACCAAGTTCCTGTAAAGTACTTTGGTTGTAAATGCTTCTGGAGCGTGCTCCAGTGGAGGGCAGAGTCAGTGAAGTGACTTTAACATATTTATTTCATGGGTATCAAATGTACTGCTATGAAATATGAGTCTAATGGCAAAATTCAACTTCACGGGGAGAACATGTAACAAGGGGAAAAGGCACTTGCTAACATTGACACTGTGAAATCCTGTTGTGCATGTGCATGTGTATGTGTGCATGTGTGAATACTTAAGAAAAATTTTGACAATGAGATTTTCAGGCAGCTTGTTGCAATTTTCACATTTCCCCTCCACCTTTCAAGCTACCTCCCAGACCTACCCTTCTCCTCCTCTGTTTCCCACTGCCATCTGCTGTTGAGGGTCACCCGTGCCTGGCGAAAGCAGCCGGTAGGAGAGGTGAGCAGGATGCTAGGTTGAAAACACTAAGTTGGTTGGCCAGTGATAAGGTCGAATCATGCAGATCATCATGGGGCAGAGTGGAGAAAGCAAAATGTATGTGGATAGTAAAAAGTTAAAATACATTTAGTGGGTCATTTTCAACTGTTGCTACCAGCCCTTTACCTGGAATTAACAGCACAGGGGTGTGCCAGGCAAAAGGAAAGACAAACTTGTAAGATAGAGCATTGCCATGAGGAATCAGTTGCCCTTGCCGGCTGTGGGGTCACAGAAACAGGGCACTATGAACTGCACTTCCCTTCCCAAATTATCTTCCCCCCTCCCCAGTAAAATGTCAGAACTACCTTTCATAAACTTAAGGGAGATTTGTGGTTTGCAGCAACTGAGGAGCTGCTTGCTACAGTCTGGCTTCTCCTCTCCATAGTGTCCTCACTACTGAGCAGTAATCCATGTACAGGGCTTCCATGTAATCTGGGTAAATGTGGCTGTCACGGGGTTTACTGGTTATGCAGTATTAATTTAGTATTATAATTCAAATGTAATTCAAATGCAGTTTTATCCCCCAGCACCATGCTAGTCATTATATAGTGGAGTCATCTTGTTAGCATCGTTGACCAGTATGCACCAGCGTTAGCAAGAAGAGAACTATGTGCATATAAAATGGTACCCCGTGCAAGGCTGGGGAGAAAGCAGTGCTACATCTTCATGTAGCTCTGGCTTGGAAGATCTGCCATAAAGGGACTGTTGGCCAGCCACAATAGCAGGATTGTGCTCTCCACTGGCTGCTTAAGCACTATCCAGTTGCCTCCTGGTCTGGCATTTCATGAGCAAAGGAGAGAGTATGTTTCATCAGTATTAGGTGCTGGCTATACTAATAATTCTTTTCCCACACCCATTGAAGTTGTTCTTTGAATTGGTGTTAAAGGAAAGGTTCTCTCCCAGTAATCATCACACAGGCTGCAGATTAGCAGTGGCCTGTAGAGAAAACCTCTTGGTGGGTTTGAGCAGTTGAGAAAAACTTCTTGTTATATTTTCCAGGCTGATTTATATGAAACCTGGAGTCAGGGCTTGAACTCTGCTGCATCATTAACAGTTGTATCCTCTGATGATATAATAAATCTGTGGCTGCCTTGGATGTATGAATCCAGAGTGTCTGGAATTATCACTGTTGTCTCGTTTGTTTTAGTGGAGTCTATTTTTTTAATGTATTTCATCTTCCTGTGTGTCTAATTCAAGACTGATTTAATGTAGGTCTTTCTCCATCTTCAAAAATTTTACATACTTGCAAGTTCTTCACTTACAGGATTTAGCATTTCCTCCTTCAAAGTTATATGAACAACTGATGTAGTACCAACTTCATTTTTATATTCTGCTGGCAGTTATCCAATGTCATTAAAGGCATGCTAAAAATTATCTTCTTTGCTGTGTTCCCCTCCTTTTACGCTGCAATCTTTTAGTGAACTGGTGTTTGACATGCTTTCAGCTCTAGGACTAATAGTCCTTTATATCGATCAATTAAGCCAAATGACATGTTGTCAGAGTTGCATGATCTGAGCTGTACCTGCTTGCAGTCAATACAACCACATTCTGTCCTGGAGCTCTAGTTTGTGACTTGAGCCCTGGTCCCATCTGCTTGTTGTGTTGGTTCCACCATGTTCACAGTTCAATGCAGTTCTGCCACTGGCTGTCTCACGAGCAATTGCCACCAAAAAATTCTCTTCTGTATTGCTGATTTCATCTTGTCATTGCTGAGAGCTGCTAGAATCCTCCTACTATGCAGAATATACTTTTTTTTTTTTATCTTCAGTCAAATTTGACCTTGTCTTTAGACTTCTCTAGGATGACTTTGCTTCTTGTAGCTACTGAGCCCTTCCCAAAGATAGGACACAACTTTGGTCTGTGTTTGCTTCCATATGTGTTACAATTTTCCATAGTTCTCCTAGAAAACCCCCTGCACTCTACAAATATTTCCTAGAATTCACCTTATTGCTCTCCGTCTGTTATTCCTGCCAACTTGACTGACAAATGTTATCTGCAGAAGTTTGGGACTGGAAGTGAGAAGTCCTCTCTCCCCACAAATCTTTGTCTTAATCTGCATTCTCAGCTGTCTTAAAATTGATTCAGCAGTTTCGCTCTCTTTTTTTTTCTTCAGTTTTGCAAGAAATTTCTCTGCAGTCCTGTGCTTAGTAGGAGTGCAGCAGCAGTCCCATTTCTGTAGCACTGTATGATCACTGACTTGCTCACTCCAACCACAGACTGTTAGATATTCATAGTGCCCCTGACTGCCATTCCTGCAAACAAGCCACAAGATTTGACCTTGTGTGCCTCTTTTTTTTTCAGGAACTCTGTTTTGCCTTCATGAAAAAAGAACAACAAGTGTTTGGTTGACCCTTTTCCAGTTTTTTCATTCCGGTAAATTTCAGGAATTTTTCAGTTGCCTCAACTGTAGCTTCTACTTCTACCTCTAAGGTTGGTCTTCAGTTCCTGGACAGATGTCATGCTGTATCCTTTGATGATTTCTACTAAGTCTAGGAGGAAAGGATTAAACTTTGTCAAGTCTTTAATAGCCAAACAGCTATGCTAGCAAAAACTAACAGAAAACATTCAGGGAGGACTAGGGGGAAGCATGTTATTCTAACCTGAGATTTAAGCTGACAGTCAAATCACCCCTTTTCCCAAATTGCCTTTCTTCTGCACTTCCAGCTCACTGACTCCAGTTTGTGGTGAGTGAGCTGGTCTGTGCATCTGGGAGATGGAGGTTGACAAAAGCACCAGACCCCACCTGAACAGTGCCTCTCAGGCATTGTGGACACCAGCCTGAGACAGATGGTGTGGCAAATCCACGTCCTTGCTTGGCCTTTGCTAGTGGACAATAAATGTGAAGTCTCTGATTGCTAACAAATATTAGCATTCAGTAGCCTTCACACAAGAATGTTGTCATGAGCCAGTAAATCTCTGATGTGCTGGCTTCTCAAGTGCTGGCGACACTTTTGTTCTTCTCAACTCAAAAGGGATACATGGAAACTAAGAAATATCCAGATATGGGCCTCAGGAACAGCCAGAGGTCTTTGGGAGGTATAAAAGATAAATAGATTTTGATTCTTGTTCTGGCAGAGGTAAACCATGATGATAAAAAATCTCATGCCATTAAATCAGGAAAGATGCGAGTAAGGTGAATAAACAGCAGTCACTATTTCTCACAATAAAAGCACTAAGGCAGGTGAAGCAGAATATTCTTTGGCACAAAGCACAATGATTGAAGGGTGGAACTCTGCTGGAGCACATTGGTACCAAGCATTGGATGGATTCAAAAGATGACTGGACAAATTTGTGGAGGAATAATCTCCTCAACACAAAAATACCTCTTCCAGTTTTTCTGGGTCACAGATGCCTGGGGGCATGGGGTGTGTAACAGCATTCTTACAGCACTTCTTTTATACTCTCATATTCTTGGGACTGACACATTTTAAACCTCTTAAAAGCCCAAAGTCTCTATCAGGCATCATTGATTTTCCATTCTTCACTCTTGCTGGTGAAGGATTTCTCTGTGGAACCAAAGGGCTTCCCATGTCAGAGGAAACCGCGTGCTTCCTCCTCCCAATTCCTTGTGTAGCACAATGCATCCCTGGGACTCAGAGCTGCAATGTGTCATCAGTGCCTCAAACAGCAGAAGGGAGACTGTCTTGATGGTGCATCATGCTCTGGATGTGGAAGCTTTTATGGAAGCATCCTCACCTGAAACCTTCTTTTACGTTTCAGAGAACCTTATGCACAGAGGGGGATCCTGGCGTAAGGAGAGGTCCCTTTCCTTCTTTCCTTCCTCTGCTATGGCTTGGTTTCTGACAGTGAGACTGTTGCCCCTCTGCACTGGAGGTTGGCTGTTGCTGCTGGTTGCTTGGGTATCTAACCAAGAGTCCAGATGGACCCACAAGAACTGCCTCAAGGATGAAAATGCAGGAAAGGAGCCTGGGACAAGCTCCTAAAACAGGCAAACAGGTCTCGGTGCAATGGAGTGATTCAAGGCTGGGCTGGGTGCATGCAGTGAAATCCCAGAGGCACCCCAGAGCAGGCATTGAGTGCTGGGGGCTCCAGGACAAGATACAGACAGGTATTAAGTGCAAGGTTCAGTTGTGAGTGCTGGCCCAGCTCTGAAGATGAACTTTCTCTTTATGTCCTGGGGACAATTTAGATTTGGACAAAAACCCCCTTCTGTTGCTTAGGCTACCTTGATGGCATAAGTGAAAAGCTATTTGACATGGGCAGTGATCCATTTCCCTCTGCAGAGCAGCCCAGGAATGTGGGAGAAGGGCCTGTCTGGAGCAGAAGGGGTCCTTGACTATGTAGTCCTGGGCCCCTGCAGAGCCTTGTATGCTGTAGGAGACCAGGGAAGGGACACAGTGTTTGGTGTACTGCTTCTTGCTTGGCCCCCTCTGGGCTCTCCTCTCCGGTAGGGACTGGAAGGGAGATGACAAGTGTATTTCTAGCTGATGATTTAATAAACTCTCTGATGTTTCTGGTTTTTTCCTCTGAAAATCCCAGCTCCTGTGTTTTTGACCCCAGGAGCACTCGGGACATATGTCAATCACAGCTTTTATTGTAGGACAGCCCAACCCTCATATGAGGAATCCAGGTTGCAGGGCTATGGGTTTCATGTTGGCCAGCCCACCTTCTAGTGACCACTGTATCTGGTCCCACCATAACTGAGCACCTCACAGTCAGTAAAGCACATGTCCTAGGGGCAAGCCAAGGCTTTCCACAGGACTGAGGTACAGAGAAATGCAGACTGACAGCCACAAAGAAGTCAGGGTACAATTCCTGTTTAAACAGCTGAGTTCAAATTGCAGCAGTTCCCAAAAGACTGCGGTGCTTCTGGAGTAAGGACTAGCTCAGGGTCACACAGTCAAGTTGTGGCTACGTCCCTCAGGCCAGTAGAAGCACTGACCATCTTGCCTTTAATCTCCAGAGTTTTCTTCCAAGCTGCTCAACAGTGGAAGGAAGTGAGACACCCCAGCTTATCCTACCCAGGATCAGCCATGTGCAGAGTGGACAGACAATTCTGGTCACCCCTGTCCCGTCAAACAGTGAGAAGATCTGGGCAGCAAAAAACCTGGTTTGAACAGGGGTGGAAGGAAAGACTGCCTGGAGGGTGAGGGAGTTGGAGAGACTAAACGTGAGTTTGGGCTCTCAAACAACTGCAGTTTGTGGATGCCCTGACACGTGCCCCTTCTGCAAGGAGAGCAATGCCTGGTGCACACATCTCCAGTGTGCCAGGCTGTGGTCCTTCTCCTAGGTCATCCAGATTCTTCTGCTGAGGTCCTGGCTTCACTTTTCCCCTCTTAATAATGGCCCTCCTGAACCAAGACCACACATCACAGCACAGCCCTTGCTGTCCTGCTGGAGCTGGAGGGGGAGAAATCAGGGATAGGTGGTTTGCATCTGTTCCTTCACTTATGGATCCAAGCATAGACCCCTGCACTGGGGGGCATTCTGTTGGATGCCCTCCTTCAGTGTCTTCTCCATCCACTTTTCAGCCTGTGACCCTTGCATCCTTTTCTTTTGTATTGCTTGCCCTCCATCATCAACTGTCTGTTCTCTGCATTGTTTCTTTGCCTTCTGTCCCTTCCTCAGTATAGGAGGGCAGGATGGTTTGTTTAGGTTTGGGCCATCACCAAGGATTCCCTTCCTTGGAGCTTGCTGAGCATGTCTCTGCAGGGAACCTGGTTTTAGCTATATTTCTTCCCATGAAAAAATCCCCCCTCTGCCTATCTGTCTTCCTCCCTTTCCTCCCTGGAAACACCAGCCACCTCGCATCCCAGATCTTCCTGGATAAAGAAGTAGAAAGTTGTATGAAACTGGGACAGGTGTGGCAGGATCCTTAGTCAATGTTCCCATGGGATAGTTCAGGGAAAAGGGTCCAACCCTGCCTCTTACCCACAGGTAAATGAGCATGCCCATCAGTCTCAGGACACGATTTCTATTCCCAGGTCTGCTTTGGAAAGGCTTTGCTGCCCTTGTGTCACTCCCTGCCATGCCATCTGTTTTGGATGGACTTTGAAGTCAGTCTACCCAGGGCATGCTTTGAGGCTCCATTTTAAGTTTTGTGGGAGTGTTCAAGGGGTTGAAGCCAGAGCCAAGCGGTAGCAGTTCCTGCTGGAGAAATGAGCGTGGTGCTTCAAAGCACTGCCCCAAGGAAAGCCGTGATCCCCACTCACTTAGCCAAGCCATGGTCTGAGAGGTGGTGGGGTGCAGGACACAGGTGAGTTGCAACTAGGAGCTCGAAGACCTTCATTCAGGGTGAGCTGGGCACAGACAGTCAAACTGCCCTCTGCAGCCCCAGATGCCATATATCAATGGGCTTTGGAGGAACTGAAGAGCCAACATAGCTGTCCATGTTTCCATTTTAAAGGAGTCCTTGCAGGGAGGATCTTTTCCTAGCTTGGAGACTAATGCCCAGGTCAGCAATGCAAGGGAGAAAGCAAGAAGGTCCTGGGGGAAGGAAGCCTTATGCTGAGGTCTGAAAGGTGAGATGGGGAGGTAGCAGTAATGTAGCAGGGTGATTGAGCACTGTGGCAACAAATCCTCTTGCCTGTCAGGGTGTTGGATTACTGTGGTTTGCTCCTATGGCTCCTCCAACGTGACAAGGGGTGAAGCTGTCAGCTTTCACTGGAAGATTTGTGGAGGAGCTGCCTATGTCATTGGGAAGGTTTGTAGGGAGAGGAGATTTTGCTGGGCTCTGGCCTCCTTGTCACGGCTTTGGAAGGAGCTGGCAGTATAGGCTGGGGAAATTCTGTGTATCCTTCAACTGCCCAAAGTCAAGTGTGTCTAGTCAATGCTACATCTTGTCATCCCCCTACCACTAGTCCAAGGATACATCAGCTGGGCTCCAGGGGCATCCCCAACCCTGGTTTCCTACTCTTCGTCATCCTGTATGTTGGCTGTGGCCCTGTGGACAATGTAATGCTTTTCATGACAGTATTTGTATTTTTTTAATTGTGAATGGGGAGATAGTGTGCAGGTCCTTGTTACACAGGGATGTGTCTTCCATTCAGACCAGGGCTTCCCCTGGCTTTGTCAGATGTCTTTCGATGTTACTGAGAAAAATAAAGAAAGAAATAAATCAGATGTATTTATAAAGGAAACAGAAACCTGCTGCTCCAATGCCTTTGTAGGAGTATTTTTAACAAAACATTTTTTCAAAATAAATGTGAATTGTAAAGTTTGAAGCATTTGCTTGTGGCTTTCTTTTCTAGGTGCTTTGTCCAACTTTTGCCCTTCCCAATAATCCTGCTCAGGTGTAAATATTATGGTAGACAAACATGAGGGATATTGATCTCTTAGAGAGAAGAAAACCTGCCCAGAACTTGTTTAGTGCCTGGGAAATGACTTGAAGATAAACAGATATCACTGTTACCCTGCTTAAACCATTTAGTCTGAATAATTAATTGACAAATGTAGCCATTTGCTTCACTTGTAAATTATCCAGAAGAACGCTTTGTTTGTCATTAACTTGTTCTTTTGTTAAAAAGATGGTACAAATTTATATGTGCACATGTTTGAGTATTTGAACTCATGACTTCAGTGATGATTTTCTTGGTCTTCGTGGAGCAAAAGGGTATCTTAGTCCTATGACATTTCAGCTGCCCAATGCGTTGACAAACAATGGTAAACAGGAGGAGGCAACTCAAGGCAATTCAGTGTCTAAGCAGCTACCTCCCAGCTTGAACCCCATGTTGGAAGTAAATCATAGCTGTTTTCATGAGAATTCTGCTCCCTTGACAACCCTGCATGTAAAAAAAAAAAAAAAAAAGAAAATCACATATGTAAATGATCATTGTAAATCAGTGAAAAGATCAAGTTCTATGGAGATGAACTCAATGCTTTTATTTTAATTACTATCCACAAATTCTTCTCTGCAGTAATCTTTCAACCCTTAAAGTCATGCACATTGAGAGAACTAGGTGTAGTTTAGATGATTGATATAAATAATATAGCAAATAGACTGTATAGACCATTAGCTGTCATAATCTAACATTCAGATGCAATAAAGAGTTTGACTCATTATAAGAACATCAATAATTTAGTTCATAATCACAGATCTATGACGTCTGATTCTGTCACCCTCCTACTTCCTTTCTAAAGGAAAAAGAATTTTCTGCATGCATTTGTCAGGAGAAGCTTAGGTTTGCTTGTTTGTAACTGAGATAAATATTTCTGTAGTCATAAGACACTTCTATACAGCTACATTCAGAAAGCAGGAGCTGGAGGTACATCTAAATCTTTGGGTCAAGACCTGAACCAGCCAAATCCATTCTCTGCACATGATCAATGCACAACAGTTCTGAAATGTCTTGTCAATGAGAAATACTGATGGAAAGCATCAGACTGAAACCAATAAACCTAGGAAGTCTTTTCTTTGGCTGTTAATCAGCATCATTCCTTCTGGCACTACAAATCTGGAAGTAGCCAAACAGGGCATAAGTTTACCCCTTTTTCATGGGGTCCTGGAAAGCCCCTAAAGGTGCTTGGGTGGAGAGGCTTATCTCCTGCTGTGACAGCTCTTCCCAAGAGCCTGGGACTGATGAGCAACAAGGAGCACAAGCCACAGGAGAAGGAGGACCATAAAAAATGGGATCCCTGAAAGGGACCAAGTAGTTCTGAGCCATGTGGAAGTGAGTGCAGCTGATGCTTGCCCACTCAGACACTGACTCTCAGCCCACATGCAGAACAAACACAGAGGAGGGTCTTGGCAAGGCAGCAAAGGCATATCTTTCCTGTCTGGAAAGCTCACCTCCCACATGACTGGCCTAGTTTACCACGGAACAGTGTTGTCTCCATCTGGGGCAAGATCCCATCTCTGATGGAAACCTACTGAACAAATGATGGGGCCGGCATCAGCTCCCAAGAACTTTGGGCACACCTGAAATTCTTCCCAAGCAAGCCAGATTTCCAGCAATGTTGGTTCCAGGTGCATTAGTCTGGGCCAGACAGTCCGCTCCTAGCTCTCCCATGACCAGTTACTGTAATAAGAGCCCTCTCAGCACCCCATTTCTCCTCCCAGTCCTACTTTCTGCATCAGGTCACTCACTCTCCCAAAGTATCTTTGTAATGTCCAATGCTGCGTTGCCCTGGTCACCTGGGTTCTTCCATCTGCACTGCGTGTATAAAACATCAGCAAACCGTTAGGGGAAGCTCCTGAGCCCATAACCACTCAACAAACATGATAGAGGTGCTATTTTGCAGAATATGCTGGAAGGTGGAACATTTGTGCTTGAAGCTGGTAATAAATAAGAGCAATGCGCCTTTCATATAGCAACAGCCCAAATATCTGGCGCTGGGGAGGGGAATGATGCTGTTGTCCAAATATGAAACTGGTCCTACCTGGGCTGCTTCCAGCCTGCCTCCTTGCTTTCAGAGCAAACCATCAAGAAGGAATCTCAGCTGGATAGGTCTCATGTAAAAACTTGCTCTTCCCAGGCTATAAGCTTTTCCTTTCCTGACCCAGGAAAGGAACAGCATAATGCTGTTTCTGTCCTCTATGATCCATTCCCCAAATAACTGGTCTGCTTGTTGCTTTGGAAGCTAGCTGGTAAGCAAATAGCAGCCCTAAATCTCCCCAAAAGCTTCTCTGCTACACTCCATGGAGACACACCATCTTTCCCATCACGCTGATGCAAGTCAGGCATAATTCAGTGGGCATCAGTGGAAAAACACTGATGGGAAACTGCTGTGTAATTAGAATCTATTATGGGTGTGTAAGGTTGCAATTTCCAAAACCGATAGAGACCTAAAGAGTGACATTAGAGGGACATCTATCTCTACATCTTGAATCTCCCTGCAGATGCCATCTGGTTGAGAGCCACATGTGAGATCAGGCCCCAAAGGGCTCAATCACAATCTCTAAAACTGTGCATAATCATTTAAGCACCTATATTTTTGCCCTAGGAGATGTAGATATCTCTGTGGTTTGCTGGACTGCACAGAAGCTGCAGCACAGCTCAAAACCCACCTACTTGCCTCACTTCCCTTTGTGTGCACACTTCTGGGGGCAATATGACAGCACCACCTACTCATGTGCTAAATGCCTTCAAGCTAGACAGAGCAGAGTCACAGGATGCGCAGCTTTAAATTCCCTCCTGTCTCAGCTGGACAGAAGGCTTGACCAGGTTCTCCACCAAATACGAAGCATGATGGCCAGGGACCCATTTGTGGAGTTGGTTTTACCTTTCATAATCAGGTCCACCCTGAAGGACAGCCTTCAACTTCAGAATGGTTTTCCTGTACTCCCAGCCAAGTTTCTCTTCCCATACATCAGGTTCTGGTGATCGGTCTGCTTTCATCTGCAATGGTAGTAACGAACCCTCAGCATGTCTTAATATTTGTGATAGTCTGGGACATGGTTCCCTGAAAAGATCACAGGCATGGTACTTGGTGGGCTTCCTAGGACCTCCTTACACCTGTGCCACGACTGATGTGGTTGATGCTTTCTGCAGTATCAATTTCTGTCAGGTCAAGGTCTTCACAGCCTCGTTCAGGGTCGTGTCTTCTCTGTGCAAAAGAAAGTGTGTAGGAGATCGGTTGTGCCTGAAGCTGAGCACACATTGAAGCTGCTAGCTCTGAAGTTGCAACAATATCTGCATACTGGGTTATCAGAAAGGATTTCTCTCTTGCTAGCAGATGCATCATACTGTCTGCTCTGAATATTTTATGCTGCTTACCCGTTTCACTCCTGTGGTTTTGTACGGATTATTTCTCTCTGATTTCATGTCAGAATTCCTTTAATTTACTGCTGAAAGCAACGATTCCTGTGTTGTTTGGCTGATGAATATCCTTTCTGGTATGTTTGTGTCTTACACTGCCTTAGAGCCTGCATGAAATTTTAATTTCTCTTTGCTTAGCTCTGGGTTTGCTTTCTCCCCTGGCACAGTGCAGTGGAAGTCTTTGTAGCTTTGCTCATTCGCAGAAGCATTGATGTCTACTTCCCATTCAATTTCCTGTTTGTTTGTGTGCCTGTGCCAGGTTTTCCCTTATCTGGTGCTAGTCAGAGCTTTAAAAAAAAATAATATTTCTGCTGTTTTGGAATGTGCTAGTGTCATAAATGTATGAAATCTGATATTTTGAGACACTGTTTGTATCCCAGGTGTCGTGCTTTCTTTCCTTGGCTGTTTCTGGTCTGCCGAATCTTGCATAATTGTTGATCTTCCTATGATTATTAGATATAAGCCCATCGTGAGGCATTTTATCCATTGTCTGCACTGTTCCTCCTTTGCATATTTACCTCCCCTCTTCTATATTTCTTCATTTGCTTTTCACAGTTTCGACACATTTTTGCCTCATATTTTCATGTTTTCTCCACTTACCTCTGGGTCTGCTCCACTTCATCTTGTCCTTACCAGATTTGTCCATACCTCTGCCACCAAGAGAAATAAGTAGGGCCCTTTGTTGCTCTCACCAAGGCTTTTTTATCCTTTATTCTTTATATAACTGTTGTCAGGGCGTTTAGTAGCCAAAACAAATAAAATGAGCATTTTATGTCATTATTGGGCCAGTTCCACTGTGAGCTCACCCTTTTTCACTGTGTATTTGCATCCATCTGCTCAAGGACAGGATCTAGTGCACACTTGTATTTCCTATTTTACACCCTGCAATAGCTTTAGGATCTGTAACTCCTTTCCAATGCACTTTTAAGAGCAGAACATGATGAAAGCTTTGACTCTTCAGGTCTTGTCAGGCACATTTGCAATGCAGATTCCCATATGTTCCCAGGCATCACAGTATCGTGAGAAATGCTGGAATAGGAATGGGGACCAAGGACTGAGCTGGTGCTGGACTCAAAGGAGTGGTCCTCCATCAAGGATGCTATCAAGCAGCCCAAGGCTGCCTGAGTGTGTTTCTGGGGGAATACTAAAAGGACCCTTGAAGCGGTGCTTTCTGTGCATACAGCAATGATGAGACTATGCCAGAAAAGGTGTCTCGCCATGCACAAGTTCTTGGGCTGCCTGGGGTGACAGATAAGCAGAAGAAACCTTCAGTGGAAAGCGATCCAGCAAGTGAGGTGGATCTTTGCTCCTCTCATCTTCCAAGTCATCCTGTTATTTAGAGTTATCAGTGGGCATGGTGGAAGGAACCTCTGGCGTCTCTGGTCCAACCTCCCACTCACAGCAGAACTGTCCCCAACACTAGATCAGGGCAACCATGGCTTTATCTAAATGAGTTTTGGAAACCCCAAATGGCAGAAAACCCCCATCTCCCTGGTGGCCTGTGCCAGGGCTGGACCACCCTCCTGGGAAAAGAGCTTTTCCTAATGTCCAGTCAGAGCCTCTGAGGCTTCAACTTCCTTTGCCACAGGCCTTCAGAAGAAAATACATTATCTTTTTTCAGAGAAACTCAAATGAAGAACTACAGTGTTATATTAACGCTCTTCCTTCCAAAATTTCACTGATAATTAGCACTGAATTTTGACTTTGTTTTTAAATTCATATCTAAGCTGTTTCACAGTTCTGAATACTGGATTATTAATTTTTTTTCTGGTGTATCAAGCTTCTTTTTGTCATTGTTGATGTATATCTATTTTAATAAGACTTTAAGGAATGTGGTTTTGCATTTTTCTCTCTTATTCCTTTATGCCATATTTTGTTTAACATTTTAATATATAAATAGGGTTCTTGTTGTGATCTTGATGGAGAAATTCATCAAAGTATGAAATGCAGCACAACTTAAGTGAAGATCCAGGCTGACTACAAACACAGTAAAAAATCAAACTGCAGTTCTTTGGATTTGTTGATAAAAATCAATTAAAAGTCGATTTCAGGTCAATCTAATATATATAAACTGCCGGGACGAGATAACATAGATCATAGGATGTTGTGGGTCTCAATTAATCAGATCAGGCTGCATATATGAAAGTGTCACATTTATGCTAGTTGGTACATTATTCATGAGAAGTTATGGAGCTGTGAATGCTCTGAATGGGAAGATTTGCAGAGAGGTAAATAAATGCAGTGTCAGTAGTCTTACAGCAGAAGCTGAATAATCAGTTGTTAATTTACCAAACCAAGGAAAGAGGGCAGTATGCTCAAATCAAAATGAAATTTCTTTTTGTGTTTGGTTGTTTTCATTAAATAAAACAAAATACACACAGACACACACACAAACACACAGACACACAAAATCCCCGAGGAGTTTAATGAGACTGGAAATGATGCTTTTTGCTTCCTCTTTGGTTCCACACACATTCCAAGTGTTGTTTCTTCTTTTTGTTTTACAAATATAAATGTTTACAGATGTTATTCTGAACCAAAGGTAGGATTGTTTCATTTTGAAAATGTCACAAGTAAACAGTCTGTTCAGTCTGTTCTCTATGCAAGGGTCTAAGGAGAAAAGTTTGGACTTCAAAAAAAAATCCCATTCTTTCTGGTTGAAAAGATTTGTCAAACACAACATGATTTTTTACTTATTTCCATCCTTCCTGAACTCTTCCTTCTTTGCAAATTTTTTATTAGGAACAAATGCACACACATGTGTATGTGTGTATATAATTGTTCAGTTCCACTGGCAATTAGCGCTCAGTAAATGTACATCCAACAGCTAGCAATTGTGAGCAACTATTGGAGGAAGTCAAAGGATAAAATTGTGATTTGAAAAAAAAGCAATGTGAATTTATAGAGAATAAACAACATCATAAATCCAAGTACGTTTTAAGATATTGCAATGGATTATTACAGAGAAAACATGCTCAGAACTCTGGTAACAACCAGCAAGTCTTGGTGAGCTGTACCATGACGATAACTACATCTGGACAGCACAGCCTAGTGGAGTGAAAATGGGAGGATGAACAAAGATTGAAAACCCCTTTTGTACAGGTTGAGATATCTTTTTTCAATATTTATCGGGGGGATGGGGGAGAGAAGGAGGATTAATCAATAATTAATTTCTTTCTCTGGAAAGATGTAACCTTCATTCATTTGTTTCACTGGTACATGGAAAGAAAGTTTGCATTTGCGCTTGATTTTCAATAAACAAAAGATGTCTAAAATACCTGAAGATAGAAAATTATTATTTCTATACATTTTCTCCTGTTCTTTCCTGCTGACTTGGTGGCTGGAGGAAATACTGCTCTGACTTTATTGCCTCCCTGACTTTAACTCTGCAACTTTTCAAAACACCAAAAAAAGGTGTCTCATTCTATATTGCTCAGAAAGGAACTGTTTCTCCTCTCTTGGAAATCTCCTGCTCAATTGTTTTGCCGGTTTCAATCAGGCATAATGCTTTAAGGTATCTTTGTCACCCTTGCTCTTTATACTGTATACCAATATTAAGTTTATTCAATGATCTCTGTCCCTGCCCTTTCCTGTGTCATGTGCCATATATCCCTATCTCAGACTCTTTAAGTACAGCATCTTCATTTCATTACCCCGCTTGTTGAATATCTGTCAAATAATTCTCAAATAATTTAGTTTTCCACACTAAGCCTCAGTTTTCTTTCTCCTGTATTTGTATCCTCTTATAATTCCCTCTTTTTCACTATCTATCATTATTATGATTCTCTGAATGTCAGCTGGGTATCACAGGCTGATTTCATGAGCATGGTATTTGCCCTTCTCCCATAGCAGATTATTTTAATAGCTGCCTGGTCTAGCATTACTGACACAATGCTCAGGCTAAAGAGAATCTCTCAATGACCCAACATTATTTCCGATTGCATCCTCAAATCAACTTGTTGATACTCCTGGAGGCAGCTATTCCTTACCTTCATTACAGATACTGTCCCACTGACAGCCATAGAAATGCTTGTTGACTCACCGAGAGTGGAATATTCATACCTTGTGGGTAAGATTTCCACAGCCACGTTTTCTGTTATTCCCCTACTAGTTAGATTTTGACAACACTTAAAATTGGGTCTGACAACAAGGTGTATGTTAGCACCAATGGGTGCTTTCAGCAACTGTGGTAGTCTCTTTCCTCTCCACCTGTATTTCTACACAGGTTAACGTGAGGAAAGTTGATGTACAAAGAGGAAATGTGCATCTTCACTGGCAAGAGCAGAAGCTATTGATTGACAATATTATGCAGTGAGTAAATAGAAGTAGTGAAGGGATCCCTCACCAAACAAGTGAAGGTGCTCCAGAGAATTTTATTTGCATAAGCATTGGTAACGGCAACTGCCTGGCAGCCCCAGATTCCCATTAGATGGGCTACCTGTGAAGCTGGATGCCTGCTTTCTTCTGCTTGTCCTTTCAGAAGGCTTTTTTCATCAGCATTTGTCTTACACAAAGGGTACACACCTGCTGCTCTGTATGAAGGATAGGAAAAGCCAATGCTTGGTGATTCCAGTGGAGAGATTTTTCCATCCAACTTGCGCTGGGAAAAACATTTCAGGAAAATAAAAACACAACAAATCAAGGTCACAGGAGAGCTTGCCAATTCAAACTGCTCAGTGGCCTGGATTTATGATTTTTTTTCTTTTCCAATTAACTTCACCTTCCCTAAGTGGGGATTTCACACCCCTCGTGTTAAGTAAATTGGTGTCTGGATTTTTATGAGCTTTGGCAGGAAAAAGTAGCCAGTGAACCAAGAAAAATCCAGAGCTTTTGGACAGGGGCACCCCGGATTTCAGGCTCATATCTGAACCAAAGGAATGATTGTGAGAAGTCCTTTGATGAGTAAAGACAATAATTTTGATGCAATTTATAATTAAATATTGTTGTGTATCTCCGTTCTTCCAGAATCTCCTCCTGCCACTGGAGTTTCATTTGGGTTATTTATGCATCGGTGATGTATTCTGAATGCCTCACTAACATTGACGGATATTACACTTGATGTTTTTCCTTATGTCCCTTTGGTGGTGCAAATGTGAGAAAGGGCAATGAACTTTCGATGACTCTCTTGTATAACTAAAAAAAAAAGATTTTTTCATCGGGTTCAAAAGTTCAGCGCGTCAAGAGAAATCATCTTCTTGGCGCCATTGCGCAAGGGGCGGGAGAATTTTGGGGAGGTTTTTATCTTATAGCGAAAGATAATTACTCTGGGATGCAAATTTGATAATTGTCACCAACATTGGCTTTCAAACCACCATGCTGATAAATTATTTGTTGTGTTTTTATTAACCTCTACGACCCAATGGAGTGGGTTTGCCATGCTGCAAGCTGCTTACATTGAAGGACAAAAAGCTCTTGGTGCGCCATTCATTGCGGTAATAGCGCCTCAGGGTCCCTTAAGTCTCTGCTTCGCTGAGGTTGGTAGAGTCAAAAAAACAAGGTCTTTCATTTGACAGTAGGGGGAATGATGGGAAGGAAACATGGAGAAAGAGCAAAGAAAAAATACCAACAATTTCATCCCTCTCCACAAGTTCTTGCTGAACTCATGGGGTTGGGCCTTTCCAAATGCAATGTTTCTTCAAAGCATGCTCATCTGGAGGAATTGAAAGGCAATTGAGTCTAAAAATAAATGTGTTGCCAAGAAAAGTCCATTCTGGAAAAGGGCCATAATTTTGGGTGGCCAAGAAAAACTTAACCAGCTTCCATGCATGGGGGAAAAAAAACCCAAAACCAGCTTCACTGTAGTTAATAAGAACAGCTTTTCATAGTAAATAGCTTCTCTGGATGATGGGCCATGGACTTAAATGGCGCATCAGGTCGCTCAACTACTGGGCAGAGAGCCACTGATGGCCAGCTTGATCATCACACAGCCTTTCCTTAGCATGGTTATGGGACCTCAGGGGCAGAAAAGTCAAACAAACCTCAGGACACTCCTCAACAGAGAATCACATTTTCTCCATGAATTGGTCCATGTTCAGGGTGTAGCATGGCGTTTTTGACCAATGGTATCTGTCAGGGGAACGTTGCCCCACTGAGGACAAGGGGATGTGGAGGACAGTGGTGGGGCAGAAGTTCTCTTCTCACTCCGTCCTGTTCGCCTCTTGGCTGATCCTGACTTTGAGGGCCCTGCCACTGACTTTTGATGAGACCTGACTGAAATGGCTGGCAGCAGGATTGTGTACACGACAGGAGCATTCTGGAAAGCTCCAAAGCCACTCAGCTTCCTGTTCAAATAAAACACGTGGCTAATGCATCCTTCTGAAGAGTCTCAAAGCCTTGAACTAACTTACAGAGACAACCATCTGCCCTTGCAGCAAGCATCTGGGAGTAAGACTTATCCCCACATCATCCTAGATACGTGTATGTATACAGACATGCATGATGTGTTCATATGTGTATACAACAGACACACATGTGTTCATATGCATACACATATATTTTAAAGAGAAGGGTTTAGTGAGATGCACTTGACTAGCCTTCTCCACTTGTTCAGGTCTATCCATGCACCATAACATCCCAGAGTCAGTCTGAATCAGGCCAGATGCCCCATCTGACAGCATTGGATGTTTTTAGTCTTGCTGAAAAGTCACAGGTCCTGCTGAAGGAAATGGTGGATGCGAGGTTGAATGTCAGCCAAGAGCTTGCTCTCATTGCAGATAAGGCAAACTATGTCCTGGGCAACATTAGGAGCGTTATGGCAAGGTGATTAAGGGAAAGTAGTTTCCTCTCTGGTCAGTGCTGGTGAGGACAAATATGACTTATTGTGGCCAGTTTTGGGAACCCTCTCTCCTACTTCAAGAGGGATATGGAGAAAGAGGAGAGATGCCAGCAGATGGTGATGAAAAAGGTCAGATTCGGGTTCCAGGCCCACAAGCAGGCATGAATAGAGTTGGGTTGGCTTATCCAGGTGAAGAGGAGCTTGAAGGAGGGTCTAATAGTAGCTGCAGCTACTTGAAGGCGGTTACAAAGAGGATGGAGCCCAAATTCTCAGTGGAGTTATGCAATATAACAAGAGGCAATAGACAAAAATTGCTGATTAGATGATTCAGTTTGAACAGCAGCAGAAGTGCAGCTCTGTGACAGGTCATTTCATTGCACTGCAGGTAGGGAGTCACACTACCCTTATGACAGCCAAAGACTTTTATTTGATCATAAAAAGCTTCTGTTGACTACTCATAGATAGGGATAGTAAGACCTGGTGTGACAAAACATCTCCTTGTCCCACCACTCACTTCTAACAGTTTAACTCCCATGCTGTTGACCACCTCTTTGTCCCTGAAGACTCAGTAATGCCACATTTGTGCCCAATTTACCATTTCATCATGTCTTCTCTTTTGCACTCCTCTTTCTAACTACCCAGATGCAATCCTACTCAGATACCCAGACCTGGTGGTTTCTCTAACCTTTCTATATCTGAAGCCTGTGACCTACTTTTCCAATCAGATCTTCTTTAGTGTACTAGCAGTACACTCCAGACCTAGGGTAAATATGCCTTAGTCACTGCACTAGAAAGTGATTTCTATTCAGCTGTCTGCAATGTCATCTACATCTTTCTGTCACAGGTATTCTGACTGGGAAGTCAACAGCTTTTCTTTGTGGTAGTCTAACTCATTCTCCCTATTGTGACTGTTCTTGTGTGCATGTGAATAGACAATGCGATTGCTTAGAGATAATACATTTCTAAATTTCTGCAAGAACTTCCAGGTCACGTTATGTGCAAACAAACCCTCATTCAGTGACAGTAACATTCATTCAGGCACACTAACATCACAGCAACATGAATGTTGTGTGTACATCTCAGTTCCTGTCAGCTCACAGTCCTGCCTAGAAAGATAACATCTCTGCACCAGGTGGACCCACGTCTTCTCCGTTGTGAGGAGTGGCTCCCTACACCCTTCTCTATATTTGTGCTCTTTGTGATGTGCCTTAGACTACCCTCACAATCCTTTCTGTGCTCTAGGGCTGCCCTTGGTTCTGGCACAGGTTGTAGACTGAAGCACAGGCACATGTGTGACTGGTCAGAGAACCTGTGCTCCTCAGGGGTCTCCATGGATCCCCCTAATAGTATTCTTTTTGCAAGAATGTCCAGTGGGTGGTCTGTAGCTGCTGTATCCAGGTGTTTCAGGATAAAAAAGGGGGTATGTAGGATGTTGCGTCTATGTTTTCTGGTGCTGCATGTCTTGGAGAAGAGCTGGAACATATGACTTCTACAGTGACTCTCCCTACCTAAGTTGGTGTTATTCCCTCCTTGACTCCTTTAAGAGATGAGGCATGCTGAGACAGACTTCAGGAAAGCTCAAATTAGCAGGATTGTTCTTACCACAATTAGCCACCAAAACTCTGAATGCATGCTTATTAGTGGCTCTGGGACATATGCACCCCATTGGACTGCTCCACCTGGTTTGACTTGGGCAGAAGAATCACTTCTAGCTGGGCACAATGCCATGGCACTTCTATAGTGAGAGCCAGCCCACCTGCACCCTTCCAAGTGAGACAGCTCCTGTCCACAAATCCTCTCACCTACTTCTGCAAGACCCACGTGTCCCAGTTCTTCGCCATGTAGGAAAAACTTGATCTTCTCCATCATACCACCAGCCAAACCACCTGTTTCTTCATCTAGGATTGCATGAACTCCATGGAAAAATTAGATGGGGAAGGAGGAAAACTTTGGATTCCAGAAGACAATATTTCTCTGGGATGCTCTCTGTTAAGGCTGAGAGAGACATCTCATGAGCATATCAGCAAGTGGTATGTGGAGACAGTTGTCTGCTTGGATCCCTGGCACATTTCAAAGTTTTTCCTGGAAAATAGGTTGAGCTGCTGATGGCAATGCACTGGTTCAGCAGAGCAGCAGATTGCCTCTGTTTGGAAAGTGGGAAAGTCACTCCCAACACTTGCTGAGACATTTGCAAAACAATCATGCTCATCTTTATAAACTGAGCTTTGAAGTGGTTTTGGCTAGAATATGAATCACTTGCATGGGATGTGAGTGCCAGTGAAGGAGATGATGTTTAAATTTTCAACAGGGTGACTGTGGCTACTGACTGATTGGAAAAAAAAAAAAAAAAAAAAAAAAAAAATTGTGAACTAGGTTTGCTACCTCCAGCATAGAAGTTTAGCAGTTTTAGAGCAACCTTTGTTGCTTGTTGTTCAGGGGCCAGCTCTGTCTCTGGTCATTTTTTTTTTTTCTTCTTGGTTAGTGCTCCGTGACTGATGAGGATCTCAGTAAAACACAAATTGATTTGCTTGGCTTTCATGGTCACCTCTGGACTGTAATTACTCAGGCAGGAAAAATTAATTAGTCCAGTGTGGGCTGACTGCTGCTCTCCAAGCACTGCTGAATCTTAATTGGAGAGCTCCAGAGAAAGGTGCTGATTCACACCATGGTACAATGGGGTGAGGATTTTTCCAGGGACAGAAGGTGGAGGGGTGAAGGGGGCTGAAGGTCAAGATGATATATGTTGTCTGTTCCAACATTAGCAGCTGTACCTTCTTTCCTCTCCTTAGCTGTGATAATGAGCCTGTTAAAACCTGTTTGCCTCTTTCAAACAATAACTAAAATAAAAAACACTATGCATTTAGTCATATGAGTATCTACACAGATCTTTTTGGGGTATGCAATGTTCACTAAAAAAAAAAGCCACAGAGGCAATAGTTCTCTAAGACACGCACTAGTGATTATTCTCTTACTGCTTTCCATGATACCATTTGCAATGATGGTATAGCACTGATATTTCACACTGCTGTATTTGGGACTGTGTAGATGTGAGCTGCTGGGACAGTCCTCTTTGGCAGAGAAATTTCTAATGGTTAGAGATGAGCTTGTGACAATGTGAATGGCTTTACTGAGAAGACATGCCTCTGCTGTTGCTGCATTTGCTGAATTATTTTCATTTTGGCACCCTTCTGTTCCCCTTCATTCCTCCAGTTAGTTATGTTATTACTTGGTGCAAACTGCATGCAACAAGTTTGCTTTTAGTTGTGCAATGAAAGAAATACTGAATGTATTGGTTGTTGCAGATCAGACAGTGGAATATTACTCAGCCCTCACACGAAAATTGGTGTGGGTGATTGCTTGAGAAAAAGATGAGGAAATTAAATTCAGCAAAGAATATTTTTCAGACAGATCCTGGTGATTATTGCAGCTTGGCTGTGGGTTTGCTTCACTTCCCATGTGTTCCTACCCAACAGCAAGTATCGGCACAGCGAGAGCCAAACATGATTTTCTGATAGCATATCAGCCTTGCTCACAAATTTGCTAATTAAATGAAGTCTTATTAGCAAAAAAGCTTTTACTGAGCTCAAAACATTTTCATGTTGGGTTTTTGTTTTGTTTTTTAAGGATCTGAGGCTTCGTACTTACACTAAATCTACAGTGAAGGTGTGGTGCACTCCTCCATGGGTTCATGATGGTGGCAGAACCTGGGATGTTGCTCATTAGTGAAGCAGACACTTACATCACCTTTACTGTTGCTATTCTCTCAGAAATTTCTTTTCTCAGAAGCACATTTTTATTGAGAAAAGATAGAAATCCTGTTTTTCTGGCCAGCTCCACATCCAATATATTTCTTCAAAGTTCACTGCTAATGTTGAAATATGTAATGCATCTCATGTCCTCTCTACATTAAAGTAATTGCCAGGTAGAAGGAGGAGGTTAGTCATGGTTAGTCATTCACAACATTTCTGAACTACAAATCTTATCGTTTTGACCTGAAGACAAAATCAACCTCTGGATGCCCATTTTAATGACTGCAGTTCAAAACTCCCACCAAAGCCTCATATCTTGTACATGAGGATTTCTTGCTGCTGCTATTTTAATCTAACAAATTTCACCTTATCTTCTTCCTCTCTCTGCTCTATTTGAGGGTGGACAGTCATAAAGACAAAAGCTTAATATTCAGCATAATCCTGGCAATATGGAGAAATGCACTGAAGAAATTCAGTACAGTTTGATACACAACAATGCAACATGCTGTTCCTTCCAGGTAAGAACAAATATTCCACCAAGGATTGGGCAGGAAAAGTCTAGCTTAGCAATAGTACTGTAGAAGAGGACCTGGGAGGCAATAATGGGTCACAAGGTGAGCATGGGTCAGGCATAACACATTGCTGTTGAAAGAGAAAATAGAAAAAAAAAAGCATATTTAAATATATATATATTTGCCATTCTTTAAGCCTGTGCAGTAATTATTTTGTTGTACTCAGAATGGGCAGGGTCACAGTGGAAGTACTATTACCAGTTTAGAGAACTACATTTTGAGAAAGAGGTAGACCAATTGGATAGAAATCTCTGAGCAGAAAAATGGATTTGAGATGTTTGTCTGGAGGAAGAGCTGATTAGGGGACATACGAAAAGAATGAAGGAATAGCCTTGCTTCCAGATCTATTACGAACAGGGTAGAAACTACTGGGTTTAATTTGCATGACAAGATTTAGGTCAGAGTCACCAGGGAGATGGTGGAATGTTTTGAAGTACAGATTAGATGAGCACTGATAAATGTGTAATTCCTCATGTGTAGAGGTGGAGCAACAGACTATAGAGAACCCCACAAATTCATTTCCTATGATTCCAGGACTGATTGCTACCTTGTAGGCTGAAACGAGGAACCCCGGGGCTGGCTTTGAGCTTGGTTGTTCATATGGATTTGTTAGGTTGGCATTGCCTTTTGCCAATAACCTTCAGCTTAATTCCTGACCGAAGTTTTGTCAGTCCTACAAGACAATTTTCTAGGCAAGTTGGAGCTAATAAAACTATTCTCTTGTGGAGGTGGATTCATCCATATTTCATCTGACAGAGATTTGTTCCTTTTCTATTTTATAATGATGCATTTGGGTCACCATATTGACCTCAGTTCTGCATCGACTCCATTGTTTGAGTGAGTGTCTGAAATTTTTATATGAAAAGGACTTTTCATTCAAAGTCATTTGTGCAAAATGAAAATTTTTCTTGAAAAAAAATTCATTATCATTTAAACACTCTGCTTTTCACAAACTTACTGGTATCTAAAATTGATATTTTAATCAAAGCATTACCAAACATCTATCAAACTAATTTGAATAATTACTGCTTTGCTGTCTTTACAGTAGACACAATTTTCCGTAAGCAAATGCAAATGAGCAAAGAGCAAATATTTAAAAAATGGTTTATTAGCTTTAGAAGAAATCTTCCTTAGAATCTGAGAGATTGTGTAGAACAAGGAACATATGTTGGATCCAGTTAATGGAAAACATTTAATAATCTTGGTACTGTAAAAAATAATTTTCCCATTTTTACCAGTTTACCCCTACGTAAAGCATTTTTTACATTAAAGATTTGATAATGACTTAACCACATTGTACCTCTTTCTAGTAGATAAAATGCCTATTATTTTGAGCCTTTTCACTCAAACATTTGCTCCTGCTTTGTGACACCAAATGTAACTGAAGATGGGAATGCTTTTTCTCCAGGCCTATGGGTTGAGCATAACAGGTCCAGTAGTAGTTTTAACAGGATGGTGGGCCTTTAAAGCTTCAGAAAATGCTCCAGGAACAATACCAATATTTTTTATACCATCTCTGTCAGCAGCTTCACCAATAGCTCTTCTTACCTGGCTGAAACTTTGCAACATGTGTATCGCAGATGACTACTTAGCCACAGGACCCTTCTACGTAAAAAAGCCACTAATTGTTCCACACAATGCAGATGGGGCAGAAGGATACAGATGGATGGGGCAGCCAAACTATCTATAGTCCACAAGACACGGTGATTCCAGGTTTACTGCCAGGTTCACTAAAAAAGAAACTTATAAAGATGTTTTAGCCACAGCAATTAAGATTATGGTGCAAGAATATCCCTGTAGTCGACTGATGGGATGTTATTATTCTGGTCTTGTCTGCCAGACCACCTGCAGGTGCTGGGAGAGTTAGACACTTCGCTGTGACTCTAGAAACCAACACATTTGCCACTGTTATGGTTTGTCCTCTGCTTGCCTGTGTGGGATATGATGAGTTGGCCACTGGTTTTAGGTGAATGCTGACTTGATACCCATGGTACGCTTTAGTCTTGAAATGGAAAGTTTCTGCTAATTTCCAGTCCAAACTTGCTCATGATTCCCCTTTAGCCATCATTACAGACCTATCTCCCAACTTACCTAGTTTCTGTTTCTCCTTGATAGTTACACAGGAAATACATTTCTTCTGTCACATGAACATTTCCTCCTAAAGTAATTATGAACACAAGTGGCAGAACTGTGCAACATGACTCAAAATGAGTGTCAGGGTTGGCCTGTCAAGTGTATTCATAGGGGAAAAAATGAATAGCTATGTGCATCCTATAAACACTTAAGACTTTCCACTCTCCTTATGCTAGCAGCTCATGCATTTTTATTTCTTAACTTTTGAATCCCTGTTTTCAGCAAGCATGAAAAAAGGCAGCCTTTGTTGAGAATCTCTAAGGACATGACTCTGCTTTATGTTAGCAAATATCTCCTCATCTGAACCATTTCAATCAACAGTGTTTTCCAATTCTTCTGTCAGGCTTGGTAGAACTTCCCAGTTTTGTGTCACCTGCAAATCACAAAGTTCATACCTAATTTTTCAGTCGTTGGCCATCATGCCCATACTGAACAGGTCTAACTTTGAAGTCAGCTCTGCTCTAAACAGAAGGTTGTATCTCCAGAGGTCCCTTCTAGCCTATGTTTCTCCATGAGTCTATGCTTCTGTCACAGGGGTGGTTTCAGAACTGTCTCTGAGCATCACCATAGGTAACGTCTCCTTTTCTGGTAATTACCTCTTCAGTGTGAACAGTTTCAGACTTCCTTTAATCGCTTTCAGCTCCAGAGTCCAAATCCACGGCTAATTTATCAGAAGCTCATGGAAAGTGAGATGGATTTAGTTCATGTACATCTCTTGTGTAAGGGAGCACTGGTCCTACCAAGAAATGCTGCTAAATTATCCTGAAACAATTTAGCTTTGGTAAATGATCTTGTAATTTATACATTTCTCCCTACTTCCCTGGCTTTATGTATTCTTGTTCCAAAATTTTGATGTCAAACTAACTGGCTGACACTTGTCCGAATCATTCTTCACCCTCTTCTGGACAGAAGTGTTATATTTGTTACCCTCCCATTATGGGGACTATCGCTGATTTGCATAACTGTTATACATCATCCCTACTTAATTTGTCGTTCTGCATGCCAATGCTGTTAAAGGTCTAGGTAGAAATCAGCTCTTCATTTTTCACTTGAATCAGGGTAGGTAATGGCTTCACCTCAGACGATGTCATGCCTAGTACCCTACCCTCATTTACACTGGGAGTCCTGTTAATGCCCTTGATAGCACATTGTTGCTGCTGTTAACTGCAGTAAATAAGGTTTTCAGTCTTAGTGATAAGTAAGTTTTGATCTACTTTTGCCTTAAGTGTGCAACTGTCCTAGTTTTCTTTTTGTTCCTCTTGATTTCTGTAGCTTAAGTTCCATTTACTATTATTAATTTTAATTTCCTATGTGAGGTAGGTTTTCAGTCATTCTTATGTTCTTTTTGCAGTTTGTAACCTCTCAAACATACATCTTCTCACTGCTCTCTCTCCCTTTTGAATTTTATATTTTAAGTGCCTATGCCTTCTCTGCACACAGATCTCAGAACTGCTTAGTCAGACTCAATAATTAATTTCCTTAGATTTCAAAGTTTGCCTTTCTAAGCTTCCAAACCTTCATTCTAGACCTACTTTTGTCCATTTTGAAATTTATAGTGAGAAGAGTCAGCTCATGATCGCATTTTATTCAAATTTTGCTACATTTAAACCCATACAGGAGCTATGTCTAAAACAGTTTTATACTTACTTTTGTGAAGAAATCTATCACCTAAAATATCTGAGACAACATAAGTAGTAATTATCTTTCAATCCATTTTTGAGATGTTAAAGTCTCCCATCATTCCCATTAATGCTTATGTATTTGGTAACTGTACAGAAACTAATCATGATTAGGCTGCAGCTGAGGGCACAGAGGAGGCTAGTGAGACTTTCTTTGTCTCTCCAGCCATTCCTCTTGGTAGTGGTTTGCACCAAAACACTCTTTTGCCTCTGCTGTAACATTTCATTTCTCTACCCTCTGCTTCTTGCTCACACAAAGCACCACCTTGTTCCATCCATCCACACTGGTTTCCAGCATCCCTGAGGTTTCTCACTACCTGTGTGACTTTCATGCCTGTGTTTTGCCCTTCCACATACCGTAACTATTTTGGGTCCCTTCCTTACATGAGCATCTCAAAGTTTGCTTGACAGTTCGGTCTTTCTTACATTGTCATCGAGTGTCAGGTGTCTGTCACTTTTAAAAGAGATTGGGTATTGGGTTAACTTATTGGCATTGTCTTTTGTGCTGGTAGTCCGATATCTTCTCAGTCCATACAGCTGTCCATTGTCTGAAGTGATGAAGCCTCGTCCTGCCCATTTACCTTTCTGGAAATCACCCATCCTCTCTGAAAGGCAGCTTGCATATCCTAAACTGCAATTGTCTGGCTTTATAACACATATTCAAAATTAGGGAGTTTTTGTCTTCTTTGACTCTTCTTACCTGGAACAGGGGAGGATTTTCCCCAGCTGTCTACAAAAGCTCTGAAGTCTTCTGTGATCTTTGCAATTTCATGGTATGCTACATTTTTGCTTCCAGCATAGGGTAGAAGTCAGTATGAATAGTGTCAAAAAACCAGAAACATGACAAAGAAAATGATATTTTGATGTAGAATGCATATAAAATATGTTCACCTTTTCCAGTCACAACTAGGAAAAAAGGTCTAAGGCCTAAAATGTCAGAATTTTGGCCAAAGAATTAGGAGAAACAGATTTTTTTCAAAGCTGGGAGGTTCTCCATTCACCCGTCTGGGTGGGCAGAGCACTGGAGACCTGGATGGCTTCAGCTCATGGCTGATACCCTAAACAATCTACAAGAAGCTCTTCTTATCTCCGTGCCTCTGTTTCTCCTCCTACTCTCTGTCTTGTCCATTTATATTACTATCTCTCAAATTGCTTCTGATATGTGTCCTTGCAGCACCCAGCACAACGTGGTTCCAGGCTCCAGTGGGACCCCTAGGCATTACCATCCTACAAACAAATAGCAATGATAGTGAGTATAATTACAATAGTCAAACTACTCTAGCTCTGCATCATTAGCCATGCCCTGAGAAAAGTAACCTTTTAATCAGTTTGATATGTCAGCTGTGGCTTTCTTCACTGTCACTGGCAATCTAGCAAAACCCCACCTTCAAGTTTCTTGATTAGAAACATGATGGCAGGCATCCGTTGCCCTGTGCAGAAAGTACTAAGACATTTCATCTTTTCACAGGGTGTAGCCCCATAATGCCAGGCAGTTAGCTGCTGTCCAAGCACCATGAGACACAGCACATATGTCTCCTATGTCCACCCCACCAGAGCAGAACTTTCACTGTATGTGAGAAAAGCAGGGGCTAATGCAGTGGCAAAGCAAGACAATGTCAAAGCTGTGTCTGGATCAACAATAAGGTCAGATTGCAAACTGCCCGATACAATGAGGAGATGAAAATCTACCACCTGTAGGAGACTGCATTCCCTGATTGTCAGTTTCCAGATTACTCTGTTATTTGGGTTTCCTCTCAATTTAAGCTTAGTTTGGAATGTCTTCGGTTCTGCAATTGTATTACTTCTCCTGAGGGCATCTAAGTTGCTAGTCTGTCCTCTTTGTTGTCTAATATTGTGATGTATCTGGTATCAGTTATGCTGTGTGCCAGGCTGCTGATGAATTTCAGACATGAGACTTGCAGTAAAAACACCATTGCAAAGGGGCAGGAACAGGACGTACTTCATGCAGTCACACAAGCTTCTGTTTTCACAAAACCAGTGTCATTTCAGCCTGCCAGGACCAATGGGGAAGAAAACTCTAGCCAAGCACCAGCACAGTGGCTCAACAAGGCTGTGGGATCTCCATCACTGGGGGTGTTCAAAACTTGACTGAACAAGTCCCCAAGCAATATGATGGGTCTTTAAAGACAGACCTGCTTGGAGTATGGGGTTGATTGAGAGATCTCCAGAGGTCCTTTCCAACCTTAAAGTCTCAGGAAATAACTGTGACACCTGGGTAATGGTTATTACAGTGTTGACAGCCTGCATGAAGAAGGCAGGGCCCACCCCTACTTACACTATTTAATATTTCTACTAAAGCATTTCTCACACATGCTTCTTTTTTTTTCCCCCCAATAATTCAGTAATTGCACAATACCTCTCTGAATGGGACATGTGAAATAAATCAGTCACATTTGGCTTTCATCATTTGCCATGACAGATGCTGTACTTCAACATCTCCCCACCTCTAGTGAAGGTAAAAGGAAACACTTGTGTACAAACTCCTCAGTGAATCCTGCTTTTCTTCATGAGTGTCTAGAGTGCAGATAATTACAAATGTCTCCTTTCCTCTTTTCCCAATATTCTGAATATTCTGTTAGCTTAAGTAAACCATATGAAATTGCAATCCTGAGGACTTGTGTGTGTGTGTGTCTTTCAGGTTTTTTAAAGCATGAAATCATGGACGGTCCTCATTCCCCAGAGCTACATGAAATGTGGTCAAGTTGCTCAATCATTCCCTTATGACATGGACTTTGTAATTGCCTGCTTGTACTCTATTTCCCTGTAGGAACCTTAGCCATGCTGAGCACAAGATGAGTGGTACTCAATTAAAAAAAATCTGAGTTGTCTCACCAGAAAGGCTGTTGGGGCCCCAGTGTTTTGCTTGACATTTGGAAGGATTGGAAAACAAGCTGCACAGCTCATGGAGGCCACTCAGAAGATGTGAAATCCTTGTCTGTCTCTGACACTGTCCAAGGTTAGTCACCCTGGGCCATTTTATGCAGCCAAGTCTTGCTCAGTGGGATCTTTTCCACCAGGTTTCTGGTTTGCATTTACATTAGTGGCTACTCAAATATACCCAGAGGTTTCAGGTGACTCTTGCGCCACAGAGTACATACCATCTATACCAGTGCCCAAACTCTGGTATGTTACACCCTCAGCTTGCCAAAGGTAAATCCCATTTTTGCTTTCCACACAATTTTAGCAGTGCATAACTGGCCAGCTGGCAACAACATCTTGCAAGAGAATAAGAGGACTACTCCCACCAGAATTTGTCCCTATGCTTGAGGAGTAAATACTCTGAGGAGAGGTGCATGAGGTAGAAGAAGACTTTTCTCAGAGGAACCCTAGCTAGCATAATACAGAACAGATTTTAACAAATTTTCAGTAGGCTAGAAATGATCTGATGGCAGGAGTAGGCTGGCAGTTTGAAGAGGAGGATGAAGCAGGAGGACTAGGAGCAGACTAGGTAGGTCTGAGCTCAGCTGGGGCAAGATCTGCATGAGGGAACAGGAAGGGCAGCAGTCATAAGACAAGTGGGAGGCCAAGGGCAGGTGCAGAGAGCAGATGACATTTTTCTCTGACTCTTATAACTGCACCTTGGTCCTTACAGGAGCTGGAACAACAGGGCCCAGAGAGCTCACCAGCATGATACCTCCTCAAGCCCAGCCTGTGTAGTAACTCTTTTATGGTTCCCCAAGAGCATCACTGACTGTTTCTCCCTGTATATGGGTGCTATACAACCTCAATATAGACAGTTTGTGAAAATATCACAAGCGTCACCACCTCCCTGAGGGCCTCGGTCGCTGTTGCACCACTGGCACCACCAAAGGCACTTTTCTGCCTAAGGCAGTTGGTGCTCCAACCTGTTGGGACAGTTTCTCAATGCTCTGGGGAGTATATAGAGCAATGCCTCATATACATGCACATAAATCAGTTCTGGGTGCAGAACTGGACCACGTGGACTTCCAGTCACAGACCCAATGTTGGTGGTTTGCTGACAATGGGCAGCAAGACCAAACTGACTGCCCAAAAAACAACTGGTGGTACACCTGAATCTCTGTCACGAAGACTTTTGCAGGTTCTGATGACCACCTATGCATCATGATACCTGTGTGAAGCCCTCAGAACAATATAACACATCAGCCTCTCACCCTTGTCTGACCTTAGCTCACACTTCAACCTTGGATGATCTGACAGTGACTAATTTCTTCATAAGCTTCCCTTCCAGCTATCTGAGATGTCAAACACCAAGGAGCATTTCTCCTCCAAGTCATCTATCCTCCACAGGGTTATGGACACATCAGAGGCTGGTATATCAGTGAAGTCCTCCAGGAGCTTTGAGGAGACACATGATATGGCAGCATTGGTACTGGCCTGAACCACAAGACACGACGGTCAGTGTGGCAGGCATGGGCTTCTGAAGACAAAAGGGGACATCAGAAATAGTGACGGCCATGACTTTGCCTGAACAGAGATATTCCAGCCCAGAATATCAGCAGGTCACTGGATCTGGAGGGCAGACTGGAAAAAGAAGTCCTCCTTGTTCTTATAATTTCTTTCAGTTAAAATCTGGGGGTTTTTTGTTTTTAAGGGCAGTTTCTTTGGGCGTGTATGGAAGAGCACCAAGAGAATCCATCTGAAAGTTATGGATAGTTCAGAGTCTTGTCACAAGAGACAGGTGAACGTCTGGTGTTTCCTTTATTGCATTGACAATATAATTAACATAGTTTTTAATATTTAATTAAAGACTATAAAAAACAACACTGGGTCCCTGAGAAAACCCTTTTCTTACCTCTGCTACTGTAGGGAAAAACCTTCCATTACATTTCTTTGTTTTGTATCTTTTAATGAAATCAGTTATTAATCCAATGAATCATTTTCCTTGATCCTATGCCTATTTATTTTCCGTAACAGTCTTTTATGAGGAACTTTATAAAAAGTGTTTCAAAAAACCAAGTAAATTACATGCACTTAGGTCATCTTGGTCTCCTGTTTTATTAACTTTTTCAAGTTAACAAGACATACTTTTCCCTTCAGAAGCTGTGATGGTTTGACCCAATCAAGCTACACTGTGTTTATCTAAATGCTGTATTATCTGATTCTTAATTAGACTGTTTCTCTGGGACTAGTGTTCCTGACACCAATGGGCAACTTTCTAATCTTCTTGGTAATTGCTGTTAGTACAGATATAAGGACTGATGCAAAGTCCACTGAAGATATTGGAAAAACAGCCTCAGGAACTCCTTTAAAACCTGTGCAGAAATATCTTGTGACCCTAGTTAACTACCTCCTCGAACAGCTCCATAGCTTTGTTTTTAATGATTTCAATTTCTTTCAAGTCCATAATCTTCTTTTCTGAAAAAAAACAACACGCAACCAAGCAACACAAAGCCCCCCACCTCCCCTAACCTAAAAAAAGGGGGCTTCTGCTTGCAAAGTACAATTACTTTTTGCATTATTCTTCCTGTAGACTGGGTGATTGTCTTTTATATCTTCTTCTTCCCCTCCTTATCTCCAGCTGCAGCTTTTGTTAGCAGATGTCTCTTCCTAGCCATACTTTTCAAAATGCACAGGGCTCGTGGGATTAAATTACAAAAAAAAAAAAAAGGTAGACCAAACCCACTGCACACCCAACTAGTCAGTGGATGGGATGTGGCTTTCTCTGTGCAGTTTTCCCATCTGGAAGGCTTGCTATCCTGTGTGTTTGCTGGCTTCTGTAATCTATGGTGCCACCCCTACTTAACAAAGGAGACTGGAGTAATATGTGAAGCACCCAGACCTTATATGAACCAAATCATACTTTTCCCTTTGCATTCAAATATTTTTATGCTTATAACTATTTATAAACAGCCTGCAAACATGAAAAAAAGTAGCTTAAGGCATTATTTGCATAACTCGCTGTGTGTGGAGCTGTGCAGGACCTAGCACAACGGCCAGTATATTCAGCTAAAACAACTTGTAACCCACAGCTTTTGGTTGCACATTGCAGTTTCTGGCTCAGTTTCATGTATACCACTTTCCAAGCAGGGTTTCCTGGCCATAGGTGTCTGTCTATGACAGGCTGCTTTGCCAGAACAGAGGCTCACCACTCCCTCTGCCAGGCATGGATGTTGGTCTTCCTCTCATAATCTCTTGTAAGGAAAATTGCAGAGGGATATGTGGTAGCAGTCAGTGGTGGAAAATAGTAAGGGGCATATTGCCTTTATATCAGGTTATGGGTACAACATCATCAAAGAGCTCAGCCGGGTCCACTGGGGAAGGCGAGCTATGCAGGAGACAGGAGCAGGACAAGGAGGAGAATGCAGGACATTAGGGGAGAAGACAGTCAGTAGCATAAAAAGTATCTTTCACTAGGGCAACATGGTGGACTGGAGCTCTAGGAACTACAGGGCTGTCTTCTACATTTTGCATAAAGTTATGCAAATGGCTCCTCTGGCTTCGGGCTGTGGCTTTTCATATTCTGCAATGGGCTCCAAAGAAGATTCCCCTGTTGGGCAGAGAAAGGAGATGTGCTTCAGAAACAGAGTGGGGACAAGCGGTTTGTACAGCAGCCCCCCACCTCATTCTTTCGTCAGTTGGAAGCATTCATTATTCTCATTTTGAATTAGTTTTGGGGAGTGGGAAAGACACCATTGCTGGAGGTGTGCTTTCTCCTAGACCCTATCATACCACATCATGACACTTGTCCTTTGCTTTACGTTCTTTAACCTTTGGATATTTCTCATTTTTATGAGTGTTTTCTTTCTTCCTGTCTTCTCTCTGTGTCCAGCACTGATTTTATTGCTCCTTCTGCATATCTAGGACTGAGCAGCTTTCTCCATTCCCTCTGCTTCTTCCCTGTGTCTTGCCTCCCTTCCCTGCGGCTGGACAGCGTTGCCTTGATCAGTGAAGTGGCACCGTGTCACTTACACCGTAAACTGCTAAGATTCCTGCTTGGTCAGAATAGCTATGGAGCACAGCTGCAGACCAATGGGAGACCACCAATCACTCACATTTCTAAACCGCTTGTCGCAGTTCTTCAGTATGTAGGCTGTGATGCTGCCAAGAGCAATCTCATCTCTTAGGCACCCATCCATTTCTTCTCTTCCCAGACCCTCAAGGTATCCTAGTCAAACCACCTTCTTCATCTTGCCCCATCTGTCTGTCCCACATTGCTCTGTCCTCGGGGCCCATCTTTTCTTTTCAGCAACAGTAGCTCCTGCTGCTTGACTCCCCACCTCCCAGTTGACTAAGCCTGAACTATTGAAAAAGCTGTAAATAACAGTAGGAGAGGGGGGATACATAACAATCTCTGAAAAGCAGACACAAGAGAACAGAAAATTGATAAAGGGAGTTAAGATCAGCAGAGAAAAATTCACAGCTGCAATCGATAGAGTTAAGAAGTTTTTAAGTACATTAGAAAACAAAATTCTAGTAATGACACAGATCCAATATGAGATGGATATTGCTTCACTGAGAAATAATGATGCAAGAAGTAACTGTATGTGTGTATGTTTTGTTACATATTTGGGAAAAATAGGTTAATGAACACTGTGTTGTATATGAGATTACTTTTTTGTTGGTAAAGAGAATTGTGTGTATCTAATAGAGAGTTCTTAGAGAACTGATTTTAAATGGATAGTCTAGGTGGTAGAAAAATTTACAGCATGTGATATTACTAAAATCTAAATAACATTAGATTTAATCTTCGTTGACATTTCAAAGTCTAATTCTCCAATGAAGAATGTGTAAGAGCTTCTGCTGGATGTATGCGTGGCTCAGCTCTAGGACTACAGATCTGAAGCCAAGTCTGGCATTACAGCTGAGACCTGCTGTGAGTGAAACACAGGTTGAAGTGGTAATGATGTAATGATGAGCAGACACTAGCAGAAAGGAGTATATAACATTTGCTGAAGGAGGGCTGGTAAAAACATTTTTTGATGTAGGCAGACTTACACATCTGGTAACAAAAAATGGACAATGGTGGGCTGGTCCCAGCTAGCAGCCAAACTCCTACCCAGCTGCTCACTCCTCACCTCAGCAGGATGGGAGTCAGATTTGGAAGATCAGGAATGAGAAATCTCATGGGTTGAGATAAAGACAGGAGATCACTTACCAAATATCATCGCAGGCAAAGCAGACTCGACCTGGGGAAATTAACTTAGTGCCAAATAACATATAGAATCATGGAGTCATAGAATGGTTTGAGTTGGAAGGGACCTTAAAGTTTATCTAGTTCCAACCCCCCTGCCATGGGCAGGGACACCTTCCACTAGACCAGGTTGCTCAAAGCCCCATCCAACCTGGCCTTGAACACTTCCAGGGATGGGGCATCCACAACATCTCAGGGCAACCCATTCCAGTGTCTCACCAGCCTCAAAGTGAAGAGCTTCTTCCTTACATCTAAGCTAAATCTACCTTCTTTCAGTTTGAAGCCATCAGGCCTTGTCCTGTCACTACATGCCCTTCTAAAAAGCCCCTCTCCAGCTTTCTTGTAGGCCCCCCCTTTAGGTACTGAAAGGCTGCAATAAGGTCTCCCCAGAGACTTCTCTTCTCCAGGCTGAACAATGCCAACTTTCTCAGCCTGTCTTCACAGGAGAGGTTCTCCAGCCCTCTGATCGTCTTTGTGGCCCTCCTCTGGACTCTCTCCAACAGGTCCATGTCCTTCTTGTGTTGGGGTCCCCAGAGCTGAATGCATTACTCCAGGTGGGGTCTCACAACAGTGGAGTAGAGGGGGAGAATCACCTCCCTTGACCTGGTGGTTATGCATCTTTTGAGGCAGCCCAGGATACGGTTGGCTTTCTGGGCTGCAAGTGCACATTGCCAGGTCATGTTGAGCTTCTCATCAACCAAGTCCTTCTCTGCAGGGTTGCTTTCAATCCACTCATCACCCAGCCTGTATTTGTGCTTGGGATTGCCCTGACTGATGTGCGGGACCTTGCACTTGGCCTTGTTGAACTTCATGAGGTTCACATGGACCCAACTCTCAAGCCTGTCAAGGTCCCTCTGGATGGCATCCATTCCCTCCAGCATGTCAACTGCACCACACAGCTGGGTGTCACTGGCAAACTTGCTGAGGGTGCACTCAATCCCACTGTCCATGTCACCGACAAAGCTGTTAAACAGCACCGGTCCCAATACCGACACCTGAGGAATGCCACTCATCACTGGCCTTTACTCAAACATCGAGCCATTGACCACAGCTCTTTGAATGCGACCACCAAGCAGTCCCTTCATCAAATCCATGTGTCTCCAATTTAGAGACAAGTATGTCGTGCAGTACGGTGTCAAGTGCTTTGCACAAGACCAGGCAGATGACATCAGTTGCTCTTCCCTTATCCACCAACACTGTAGTCCTGTTGTAAAAGGCCACAAAATTTGTGAGGCACGATTTGCCCTTAGTGAAGCCATGTTAGCTGTCACCAGTCACCTCCTTATTATCCATGTGCCTTAGCACAGTTTCCAGGAGGATCCGCTCCATGATCTTGCCAGGCACAGAGGTGAGACTAACTTGCCTGTAGTTCCCCAAGCCTTCCTTTTTTCCCTTTTTAAAAAGGAGGGCTATGTTTCCCCCTTTCCAGACAGTGGGAACTTCCCTGGAGTGCCATGAGTTCTCAAATATGATGGATAGTGGCTTAGTCACTTCATCTGCCAGTTCCCTCAGGACCCATGGATGCACCTCATCATGTCCCATGGACTTGTGCACCTTCAGGTTCCTTATATGGTCTCGAACCTGATCTTCTCCTAGTCTCTGCCTTTGCCTTTTGTGTCTTGGGCAGTGTGGCTGGAGCACTTGCTAGTGAAGACTGAGGCAAAAAAGTTGTTGAGTACCTCAGCCTTCTCCATGTTCTGGGTAACTAGGTCTCCCGTTTCCTTCCAGAGAGGGCCCACATTTTCCCTAGTCTTCCTTTTATCACCAATGTACCTATAGAAGCTTTTCTTCTTGCTCTTGATGTCCCTGGCCAGATTTAATTCTATCAGGGCTTTAGCTTTCCTAACCTGATCCCTGGCTGCTCAGACAATTTCTCTGTATGCCTCCCAGGTAACCTGTCCTTGCTTCCACCCTCTGTAGGCTTCCTTTTTGTGTTTGAGTTTGTCCAGGAGCTCCTTGTCATCTATGCAGGCTTCCTGGCATTTTTGCCTGACTTCCTCTTTGTTGGGATGCATCGCTCCTGAGCTTAGAGGAGGTGATCCTTGAATATTAACCAGCTTCCTTAGGCTCCTCTTCCCTCCTTTATCCTATGGAACTCTACCAGGCAGATCCCTGAAGAGGCCAAAGTCTGCTCTCCTCAACTCCAGGGTAGCAAGCTTCCTCTGCGCCCTCCTTGCTGCCCTAAGGATCTTGAGCTCCACCATTTCATGGTCACTGCAGCCAAGGCTGCCCTTGAGCCAGTTGTTTGGCTATGGGCTGTGGCTTCACTGCAGACTGCACTTGGAACCAGCTATCTAACTCCTTCTCAGCCTCCCTGATGTTATGCAGCCTTCTCACCACCTCCTGCAGCTCACCCTCCTCCTACAGGAGGTCATCCACCTGGGCGTAGCTTTTGCAGGCAGGTCTGCTGCCTGTCCCTGCCGCAGGAGAAAGGTCTAGGCATTTCCTGCAGTGTGACTTTTGCACTGCAGCCTCTCCCTTCAGCAGCTCCATCTGGGTGAAGGCAGTGGCCACTGCTGGGGTAGATGGTGCGGACCCCCCAGCCGGAGCTGCAGCCTTTGCTCTCAGGCGAGTGCCCGCCATTTTGCCTTGAGGGTCAGGATGAGTGCCCTTGGCCTCCACAGATGGTCACAGAAAGGTGCCCGGTTGCTGGGTTATGTGGACTTCAGTCCTCTCCACTCAGCCAGTGGAATGTCCCTCCTTCAAAGAGGTGCCCTCCCACACGAACTACCGCATGCACTGCCCCGCCATGCCCTGGCTGACATGCCATGCCCTGTATTCCTGTCCTGTTTGCTAGTGCAAATAGGATATACATATTTAAGTACTGATTCATGTATTGCGAAGACAAAAGAGAAATATTAAACCACTTTGTAGGGAAAACAACTTCCTCCCCCCTTTCCCAGGGTTGACTTCATTCAAAGCACTTGTCCTCCCCCCATTGTTATCACTGAAGTTTACACCCAACCCCTTCATTAGCCAAACAGGCAGCACAGGATGGGGTTGTAGTCAGTACATAGTGGGTCCTTTCTTCTCATTCTTTTCCTCTACTCCAGCATGGGTCCTCCACAGGCTGTAGTTCCTGACAGGAATATCCATCTGCTCCACAGGCTGCAGGGAACACCTACTCTGCTATGGAGCACCTCCTCCTCTGATCCTAGTGTTCCGTCTGTTGTTTCTCACACTTTTTGTTCTCCTGCTCTCTCCATCCAACATTTTCTGCCCTTTCTTAAATATGTTTTCACAGAGGCACCACACACTTAGCTTATTGGCTGCTCTTTGGCCTATGGTGGGTCCGTTGCTGTGTCCAGCACAGGGCAGCCCCTGACCTTTCCCACAATGGCCATCCCTGCATTCCCTTGTGCTACCAAAACCTTGCCACAAATACCCAGTACAGACACATATTAAAAGAGATTGTGTCTTTCAAAACAGTGATTTGGGATTGGAGTGGAAAAAAAAAGTTCCTCTGTATGCTTCTACAGTGCTGTTTTGTGGGCACAGAGAAACATAAAGGTGCTCTTGGGTTCATTGGGTTTAGCCCAATTCACAAATTTTCCCAAGTCTAGTCTAAAATTGTTTAGATTTTCTAGTACTAGAACCACCCATCAATGCAGAAGAGTCTTCTCTGCTGTTATTAATGTTCAACTCCCTTCTTACTCCATACTCCTCCCTCATCATGACAATGTTCTTCTGGCTAAATTCATGATGGACTCTAGCTCTGTGGTGTACAGCACTACTAAACATGAGGAGTAACAGCCCAATTCCAGGAATGGAATTTGTAATGCTGAATTTGAGGGATTTGCATACACTACAGTGAATATTGAAAAAAATATGATCAGAGACTAGGATTTGTGACAACGATGGTGCTGAGCACAGGAATGTCCACGGCCCTACATTGGAGACAGCAATTACACAGGTTGTGTGGAGTTCCTTGCACATGAGTTCATGTGCCTATCCAAGAGCAGCACTTAGGCAATTTGTGAAATTAGGATTTGGAGCATGAAACTTATTCCCATGTTTAGACACCTAGACCTCTACATTCTTATAAAACACTAACAGCTCTGTTGTATCCTGCAATCAGAGCACCTGCCGAAGAAACAAAGGGCTACATCCTAAATTCCAGATGAGATCTGTAGGTATAACTGCAATTATTTGGGGAAGGGAGAACAGAAGGACCTCCCACCACCACCCTCACTCACTGTGTCTATTTTGAAACTGGAAGAGGAGCATAAAACCCACAGGTGTGTGGAACAAATAGGTAGGAAGTTTTTTGTGGGGAACCTGTTGGAAAAACTGTGCCTTGAGGTTCTGCTCTGACTGCTTAGGTATTTTACATTTGACATTTATTGGATGAGGAAAACAAAAAGTCCAAAGAGCACAGCATATCTCTGGGATGATCTTGGCTCAGCTCTATGCTGTAGGGTGACAGCAAGACACATTCTGCATAGTCCAGACCCATGCCCAGCAGTACCAACTTCCCAGTTTAGGCCTAGGGAAGCTGGCATTCGAATATATGCCATACGATCTCCAGGTATGTCTCCAGCGTGTGGCTGCTCACTTGTTCAGTGCTGGGCTGCTGCTGAAGTACAGAGTGTCCCTAGATCACTGGCAGTGTCCAGCAGGTGCTGTGAACAATACCATGGTGTGGGCTCCAGGGAACTCAACACCTGATCCCTCCGGGAGAGAAGGACAAACGTAAACATCATAAGTACATTAAGGTATCACCTTCTGCTAACAGAAGGAAATGCCACTGCTCAGCTATCTTTAGTAAGGTTTATCCTAGAGGTCAATCTTGAGCTAGGTCATGACATGAATTTAAAATATAACGTTGTGGTTTGGATCCATCTGTTGGCTTTTGAACTTCCCTACTTCTCCCCATACCATGTCGAATAACAATGGAGAATGCCAACTCTCAGGTGTAATGAGGCAATTTTCTCTTCTCTGCAGAAGCTCTGTTGCCACCTCTGCCAAGAAATAAGCACCATCGCAGTCAGCAGCACCATTCCCTGCTTGCTCAGTTGGTTCTTTCTCACCAGACTTAGATGCTGTCCACAAAACCAGGAAAGAGAAGCCATCCAAAGCCCTGCTCAGGCAGCAGTGGTGCTGACTGTGGGAAGCTTGGGTTCATATCCATCTTCTGCCTAAACCTCTGAATGTATATCCCACCACAGGCTGTCTACTACCAGATGGCAGCTACCAGGCTGAGAATGCTTGTCTTGCTCTTTCCATTTACAGTTGGCATACAATGGTGTATAGGTATAAAGTCTCAGTTAGTGAGATACAGGGTTCTTCTCACATTGTCACCATGCTCTAAGGGGAACAGCTTCAATTTGAGAGAATCCTCACCACAAAATCATGAGTAGTCCACAGTGTTAAAGCTTTGTGGGTCGAGTCTCTTCAGGCAGGTGAGGGATTTGCTCCATCACCATTGTAAACTCGTGCTCTACTAAGCTAGTGAATGAACAAGAGTGAAACCCTCTGCTAGTTGACTTAACAAATCTGGTCTCAAAACAGTGCTGAGGCAAAATACCACAATTTTTGCCTCAGATACACAAAGAGTTAAGGGGAAATTGCAATCCTTTGTCATTAATAAACACATTTTTTTAAAAATGTGTTTTGCTCAAACTTGGTTCCACTGAGTGCATGGGAGGGAGATAATTGAGGCTGGGCCAAGATACTTGAATCCTGCAAGTAGGTGAGGTCCTACGGGGCTGGACGCATTTCCCTTTGGAAATGAAGGCCAACCCTGAACCTACTCTTTACTTGCAGAAAGATCATGAGAGCCAGAAACACAGATGACCTTGTCATTCCTATACAAGCTCCCCCTGTGCAACACTTCTACCATCTTCAGACCAGCACCCTTATGGGTGCATCTATGTATGCTGCTCTGCTCCAGCCATGGCCAGGCTCTGGCCAGAATGTGGACCTATCCGTTATATCTAGGGCCAGGTCAAATGGACTTGGACCTTGCCATCTGCAGGGTCCTTCAATGGGACCTTGCATCATATAAAGACAGAGTCTTCCACAGTGGAAGGACAAAGTCTGTGGAAATGATTAGAAGTCCACATCCTCCATTACTCTGATCCCTGAGATTTGGGCACCATTCACAAAATGAGCATAAGGGGTCTGTCTCTGCCCCAATAGGAAGGAAATCGCTGCCCCTTAAAATCGGATCACTATGCTTTGGTGACTTCATCACAGTTTTTGTACTGTTTTGAATGCATCAAACAGAAAAGGCTAGCTGCTGCGGCGACCTGCCCCAGGCACAGTGTGATTTGGTGGCAGAGCTCTGGTTGCAGCTTAGGACATCACTTGTGTTTATGTGTGAGACTCGCACTCCCCTGCCAAAGCACAAAACATCAGGCCACACGCTTTCTAGCACACCATCTGTCATGTGCATCCGGGGGGAACCAAATCCCAGGAACAGCAACAGCCCAGCCCTGTGTCTCTCCTGGCTGCAAGCACACCTGCAAGCACAACCACGTGCATATGCAGGAAATCTGTGCACCCTCCTCAGAGTGCCCCGATGTGACACGAGTGTCTGTGCGCACACCCTGGCACTGCCTGGCACCAGGAGGTCAGCCCCAGCCCCGGCTTGCTCTCTGCTCCGTCTTGGGCTTGCTTTAATGGCTCCTCCGAGACACTGCCTCAGCGCAGTGAGCTTATGAATGTGACATATCATTCAATATCATCTACCATAAGCCACTCTGTTACCATGGCAACTGCTTCCTTAGCCCAGTTCCTGGGGCTCCTCAGGTCTGCTTGATATTCACCTTGACACCTTTGCTGGAGACCTCAGGGAAATGCATTAAGTGTGAAAACACCTTGCACTTATTGGGCCAAGGTAATTCCTCCCCACATGGATGTGCACATCATATCATCTCCAAGAGAGGGGGTCTCACCTCCCTGACTCCTATCCATCCTCCACTTCCCTCTCTCCCTGCATGGCTAATAAGCTGCAAAGCCAAACCTGGGCAAGAGCCTGGGGTCCTCTATAATCAGAAATGCTGAATTCTCAGTGCTGTGGCCCGGGCTCCTGCTGAAAGAGCTAGGCAGATGTGATTAGGAGAGTATGTGAAATATTGACCCTAGCTAACATGATTTCTCTGTATTTCTGATCCCCTGCATGTGGCTAGCTTTCCTTACTTTGAGCCTTCCTTCTTTCATGTCCAATTATTCTTTTTTTTCCCTTGTTTTCTCGGCCAGGCATTAAGTTTACTGCTCAGTCTCCTGATTTGCCTTCCTTCCCAGGGATTTCTTCTTAGGAACTTTGCCTTATGCATTCTTTTGCTCTGCTCCTATGTGTCTGTTTCACCACTGGTTGATCCACTGCCCGCGCTGTCCCAGTTCCCTAATTCCTGCCAGGTTATAGGACTGGCATTTTTGTACACACCTACCAGGTTCTGTCCCTGGCTCCTTACACCCATCAGAGAGAAGCATCACAGGGCATCATAAGGGTGAAGAATGAGGTTTAATAGCAGTCAAGATGCCTAGTCAGGCAAATTTTCAGGAGATATGGTAAGTGATAACAGTGAATAAATTTGTTTTAGCCATTCCCCAGCCTTTCACAATAGCTGTTAATGATGGCACCATGGGTTCTTCTGCTCTATCCCAGCATGTCAGATGTCTCTCCAGCACTCCTACCTATGGGTAATTTTGGTTTGCCTAATGATGAGTCCTCACTGGAGATTTCCAGAGGTCTGTTTCAAAAGCCAGTCACAGAGTGAGTGAGTGGCAGAGTTTTACACAGTCATGCTGGAAGGCAGTGATATTGTGGAAGGAAGAAGAGTTGGTGCTGTTAGAAATGTCTTCTTTTCTCCAGCATGCCTGGGAAGATCTCATCTGATTTCCTGTTTACTCTTCATTTGATACTTGGTTAGATGGGAGGTCTTCATAGAAAGGATCTAAACTGCACAGAATCTCTAGCAAGTGACAGAAAGGAAGGGGAGAATTTATGTTCCTTGATTTGGAGCACAGTACCAATGCCAAGCACCTTTTTTTATTATGCCTTGTTTGGAGACTTTAAGTCCTGTGTGTCAAGCAATCACTTCTTTTTATTTTCTGGAGCAGAAGGGTGTTATCCCATTTCTTTCTCAGCATGCAAGTAATTGGGAAACTGAGGCACCATGACCATAACAATAGCATAAAATACCGCTGTGTTGCCTACACTGCATGTGTTGCCCACACTGCCTGCAGCAGGAGGAGGAACTGGATCTGACGGGGGACCACGGGTGGAGCGCAGAGGATGTTTGGTAATTTGCAAGTGCTTGGTACAGCCGCCACAGAGCACACATGCTCTGGCCCATGCTCAGCCACAGCGGTAGCTTCAGCTATCAAGAGGACTGGTGCTGGGAGAGGAACAATTTCAGCTAAGCATCTAGGAGATGGGGCTGCCCTGTGCTGTCCTCACAGCCATTCCCTCTGTCTCCTCCTGTGACGTCTGGGCTACTGCAAAGGTTTTCAGATAGCTGGGAAAAAATCAAGGAAGCCTTTTTAACAGGGAATGATATTTGAGCCCTACAAAAATCTCGTGCTTTTGATAGCGCTCTCACCAGGAAGATGTCTCAGGGCAGGAGAACCTCCTCTGCTCTGCAGTTGTATCTACTTAACCAGCAGGGGAGAGACCAGGCTGAAGCCTGTTTTCCAGCTTTGGAGAAGGGAATTATATGTGAGCTTCACTTGCAGGCAGCCCCCTACACCCTCCCATCCTGCTGCCAGCCCATGGCTATTCCTCTTCTTTCTGCTTCTGAAAGGTTTCAAGCCATACTGGATTTTACCCATATTTCACCCATCCCAGGAGTGTGTTTTTGTATCAATGATGGCTCATCCTGCATAGCGGGACTGCAAATTCCCCAGCCTGCCAGCAACGCAGTTACAAGGGAGCTCTCCTGGCCAGACCCATAATTAGTTCTGACTTCTGGTCCCTGTATCTCTAACTCTGCTCAGTATTTACCTGACACCTGACAACCTGTGGGCAGCAAAGAAATCTCAGTTTCCCTCAGTTCCTAGCTGAAATCCCTAAAGTCAAGGTTACACAGTATGGCCACATCTTGCCTTTTCTCTTCTTGTATTTATGTCATTTACATTCCTGGGAACACTGTGGCCACCTTCACAGCAGAGTGGTTGACTACATGCCCCCCACCCATCAGAGCACCCTCCTGGTAGCTGGGGCACTGTCCTGAGGAAGGGTAGTTCTGGATTTGGGGATCACAAGCAGCCTTTTTGGTGGCTTTTCACAGGAGTGTGTTCTGCCCATTAGGCTTTTCCACATGACACTGATGCTGTCCTCACCTCCAGCTAAACTTTAATGAGCCATAGAGCCAACCCCAGAAGAGCCTGGCATCTGTGAGCCCTAGCTTCAGAGAGATGTCATAAATCCAGGCAAGCAAGAATTTCAGACATGTTTGTGCTTGCTGCTGGCGGGCTGTGCTATGCCTACACTCATCATGTGGCTGCTGTGAATCCCACCCCACGTGGCTCGCTTTCTCTGAGGTGCTGGGTGGGAAAGTGCCTGTCCTTGCTCCGTGCTATGCATGGCAGCCAGGAGCTGGACCTCAGCACTCAGCACTTGCAGGCCTCAGCCTAAGCCTAAGGAAACACTTTGCTGACAGTTGCATGGACACTGTAAGCCATAGGGTAAGAGTACCTTGAAATGGCAACAAACATGGGACCACAACAGCCAGGACCAAAAGACAGGACTGGGGAAGCAGTGCTTTGCTTCTAACCTGGAGAAGAGAAGGTATGGGTGGGCTGGGGAATTCCTGCTGAACCCTTCTCTGGTGGCTTATTACTTGTGAAATACTTTGTGTACATCTGAGAACAACTGACCTTCTCTGATACCAAAAGATCATCAAGAGAAGTTGTCAGCTTTTATGGTAGGGGTTGAACTGGGGAGGGAAGTAGGTTGTTAATGCTAAGATATCTTTCCTGCCTGGACCGGTTTAACCTGTGATAAGATGTAAGGTTAGGATGTACTGTCACAATGCTTGATCTCAGTCCAAGACAAGTTTTGAGCAATTGCTCAAGGGCATGTTTGAGCAAACAGAGCCATTCTGGATTTGGGCCAGTCTCTGGGGCTGGACTTGGAGAGCCAGAGGCTGTGTACCTGCGAGTATGAGAACACCGGTATGCTGGAGGCAGTTTGTGATGGTAGGACAATCAGAAAAGGCAGTAACACCCTCCCCACCCTCTGCAAGCTTCTGGACACTGTTCTGCTGTCATCACTCTACATTCAGCAATGTCTCACTGCTTTGGAGATACTCCCAACTTTAAACCCGGACACTTCACACAGATTCTGCTGAGGATCCCCTTCACCCCACCCACCCCGGTAACTCCACAGCCCTAAACTCCCAGGGGCTGTCTTCATGCATGGAGACCCCAAAACTGTTCTCTAATGCTGAGGTGGCATAGAAAGATAGTAAATTCTTGTCATCTCACCATCCAACTTTTGCTCTTCACTCTGTCTGCTCCTTGTCTAGGACTACATATCTACAAAGGCTTGCCTATAGGAACCAGAGGAAGAAATTGATGCTCTTCCCATCATGGTCTCCTCTATCAGGTAGGAAAACAGGGTCAGGCAGAGCCCCTGGCAGAGATAAGGTGTGTAGGCAGAACTAGGGATGGTCCATGCATGATATGGCAGTTCCTGCTGGCATAGCATTGGCATCCTTGGCAGGAACAGCTGGGTGCCTTTCGGGAGAGGAATACAAACAGCACAGCTTGTAGGAAATACGGGAATCTGTTGAGGATTTCTTGGCTGGGCGAAGGCATGTGAGCAATCCAGCCGTTAGGTGGGAACGAAGCATAAGTTTACAAAACGCTGGAGCAGACAAGGACGCTGTGTCCTTGTACGCTGGGAAAAAGGAAGATAAGAAGAGCCTGACAAACAACACCTGAATGCTGAAGAATGAGATAAGTGACTGCTGGACACCTCGTGAAGAAGCTTGCTCAGCCAATAGAGAATAAGGTAGTGTCGCGTGAAATGAGGTATTGTACCAATTAGAGTATTGTATAAGGCGCGTGCACAAGCGCATAAGGTATATAACTGTATCAAACGTTGTAGTAAATGGACTTCACTTGATCACATTGGTCTGTGTGTGATGTCCCTCCGCAACAGGAATCATATGGGGGTGATCACCTGGCACTTTCATTTGGTTGAACTTGTGTGAAAAATGACTGTGAAAGACTGGTAGAATCCTTACAATTAGGATTGTAATAAGAAGCATTTCCTACCAACCCAGAGAAGTAAACATGTAATGAACTTGAAACCTCTCAAGCAGCACTGCGTTACACCTCCAGTCAGGCAGTCTCTGGATGAACAATGTAGCTGAAACAGCTATGAAGAGGAACTGTGAAGATGGCATCTGCATGGGCTAATGAGTGCAGTCTGCCCTACACCTTGGCTTTTACTTTCATGAAGTCAGAAAGGTGGAAAAGCCCTCTGGGGACCTCTAACCCATCCTCCTGATCTGTCCCCAGGGCTAACTTCAAAGTCAAATCAGATTGCTCATGGCCTTGTCCAGTCAAGTTTTGAAAATCTCCAGGGCCAGTGATTTTTTTACTACTCCCTTTGCTATAGATCATTCCCCAGACAGGCCAAACAGACCCAGTTCCCTCATACACCATGCACTCAATACCCTTGGGTATTTTAGTGACGCTTGACTGGACTCTGCAGGCTTTCTTGGCATCCCCCTTGTACTGGAGTGCCCCCAAACTGTCCACAGTTCTCCACATGCAGCACCAGGAGTGTTGAGCAGACGGGAATAACCCACATCCCCCATCCCTACAGCTGTGCTCTTGCTAATACAGCCCTGTCTGGTCTGGGGATGTGCTGCCATTTGGGGAACAGGGAGAAGAGTTAGCTTTGGTGCACATCCATCTGGTTTTTTTGATCTACATTGGTGTGTGATGAGACACTTGCCCAGTGCATCAGCACATCTACTGCATGTCCCAGCCAAGATACATCCTTTAGGAACGCTATCACAGGAGAAGGACTGACTATTAGGAGAGCAGACTAGAAGACGTGCTTTACCCAGAAACAAAATGATGTACTGGAGGAGATAGGACCGCTAGCTGTAAATATTTTGGGGAACCGGGACTACCTGGGAAGGAGATGTTTTAAGCAATTGCATAGTGGTGGGTCAAGAAAAGATAGGAATGAATTCACAGGCCATCTAAGTTTAGGCTGGAAACTTAAGGTGGTATAAGGTGCAGTGGTAGTAGCAGTCTGGAGAAAACTTCCAGTTTCATGTCAGGAGGGAGGAAAGTTCAGAGGAGGTAAGCCAAATGAAAAAGGATGGCAAATTCAGAACAGAGCTGCCTGGAAGCAGATGGAGAAGATGTCCTGGGCTGGGTTGCTGTTGTGGGTGGGAGCTGACAGGATTTATTGACAGGCACCCAGATGACTTAACACAACCTGACATGCCCAGTTTCGGCCAAATAACTTATACCTTTCACACCAGAAGTGTGAGCCCTAGGTTAGTTTGGCCTTCTTAGAGCTGAGTCAGGTTCCTGTAGGCTCAAGGGAACCTAGCAAAAATACAGGAAATTTTTGGTTTTAGCGGTTTTCTCTGGGCCTTTAAGCTGGGAGTTGAGGCAAGAAAAAGGAAAGGGATATTCTATGGGTAACTGGGGCAATTCTGGCCAGTTCCCCAGCTGCAGCTTTGAAGATTGAAGGTGGGGGCAAGTAGTAGGAGAGTGAGAAAATCAAAGGCACATCTCTAAAGCTACACACAAAAAAAAAAAAAAAAGAAAGAGAAGGAAAGCATTTCATCTATCTGCTTGCATTTTCCTTGGTGCTTCTTTTCCATTGCTTTGATAAACAAGACACTTTCCCTTATCTATTTCCCCCCAAATGAAAAGATTATTTAAAAAAAAAAAAAGAGAGAGAGAAAGAAAGAAAAGAAAGGAAAAAAGCTGTAAAGGTTTCTGTGATTTAACAAGGCCATTGTGGGAAATATTAAAGAAACAGAGGAAACCAATGGCTGGCTTTGATGTAGAGCCTTTGAAAAACCTGAGCAGTGAGAAACAGCCCTGACCCATGCATGTCCTCATAAAAGGGAAGAGCAGGACTTGTCACACCAAAGCCAGGTCTCTGTCTGTCAAAATCACATGAAGGTGCCGGGTCCAAACATGGTTTTGCTGACACTCAGTGTCAGACTGGCTGTGTGCAATCCAGCTGTTTCAAACTAGCCAGAGGCCTGGAGCAAGCAGGGAGAATGGGCTGGAGGAGAGGCTGTTGCTCTGCACACCAAGGTGTGTAAGGAGCAGAAAGTTGCAGGAATCGAATCACCTCCCCTCTTCATACCATATGTTTCTGGCAGGAAGCAGGATGGGATTACTGGTGTGCATGAGAGGCAGAGAAGGGCTGCTTGACTTTGCAAGGCTGTAGTCAGCCTCCACTAAGGATGGAGGAGCTGAGAATGATCCTGTTTCATCTGAAGAGCCCTACAGGCTTGCAGGATGCATTGCACGCAGCAAGATGCATTGCTCATAGGATGCATTGCACACAGTGAGAGGGCAGAAGCACACTGTGGGTGAACACTGGGGCCCTGAAAAGTGGTGGCCAGGTCCCTTGAAACCAGTGCTGGCTGTGGTACGAAACCTGTGGTTGGGCTCTGTGGCAGGAGGGAGGAATGAGGCAGGAGGTCACTATCATATCCCATGGTGAGCACTGTCTCTTCTTCACATCAGCTCAGCCCCTCTACGCACTGGCAAACCCAAAAGAGACATGGACGTACCGGAGAGAGTCCAATAAAGGGCAGGAAGATGATGAAGGGACCAGAGCATCTCTTATGTGAAAAAAGGCTGAGAGACCTGGGAATGTTCAGCCTGGAGAAGACAAGGCTCAGGGGGGGATCTTATCAGTGTATACAGTATATATAAATACCTGAAGAGAGGGTGCAAAGAGGACATAGCCAAGTTCTGCTCAGTGGTGCCCAGTGCCAGAACAAGAGACAATGGGCAAAAATCAAAACAAGGGGGCTCCATCTGAACATCAGGAAACACTTCTTCATTGTGAGGGTTACTGAGCAGTGGAACAGCTTGCCCAGAGAGGTTGTAGAGTCTCCATCCCTGGAGATATCCAAAAGTCATCTGCATATGGTCCTGGGCAACCAACCCTAGGCAGCCCTGCTTGAGCAGAGGGATTGGACAAGATGACCCCCAGAGGTCCCTGCCAACCTCAACCAGTCTGTGATTCTGTGATTCTGATACATCAGCTTTAGGTCATACTATTCCAATAAGCTCTGGGCACAGAGTCGGGGAAGATGTACAAAATCTCTGAAGTCTTTGCTCTGACACATCACAGCAAGAATTTGTGACAGCTTCACCTACATGAGAGATGGGAACATTTCCAGAAAGTAAATGTAATCCTTCCAGCAAAGGGTTCATGACAAAATGTCTCAAAGACCATTTGGGAAAGCATTTTTCTTGGCTTGAGTCCTCGTTCATGAATCTTTGAGGACTAAACTAAGCCACATACTCTGCTAGTGGCTAATGGTGCAGGAAACGAGCACTCAGAGAGAAGGTACCAGTTAGACAGATAAAACAGTCTCCACAAGCACAATACAAAATTAGCTGAGAGCCTTGTGGCAGCCACAGATTAATCTCATTGCAGTCTTAGACGCAGCTATTCCAGCAGATGAGGGATCTGTAAGCCTTATGAGGATTAGTTTGGGTGGCAGTGTGTGCTTTACAGGAGTGGAGGTAGGGGAAGTCTCCCTAGGGCAAGAGTGGTTGGAGGACAGTGACAGATCTTGACTCCCATACAGCACACCCCAGTCCCTTGCACTACCCCACCCTCATGACCTCCCATCATTGCTCCCCTTCCTCCCACTGCTGACTCAGACCCCCCCACCTCACCAGTACATCCTCACTCTGTGAACCATACCGATGGCCCCTTCCAAACAGGGAATTCAGTGGCACCCCCCAACCTCCACCATCACAGTCGGGCACTGCTTTTAACTCAGGTGATCCCACGGAGAGCTCTTGAGCCTGGTCCATCTCCAGGCACAGCCATAGCTGTGAAATTAGCAGGGATAGAGAGCAACAGAAGAGTATGCAGTAGACTAAGAACAGGGAGGTGAGCACAGAAGCCTGCGCTGCTAGTGGCAAGGGATTGATCCTAGGAATAGAGAAAACTGCAGAAATCAAAGACCTGTGACACCCCCGATGACCACCTGCTCCCACAGAGGGGAAGGCCACCACCTCTCCTGGTATGGGTCAGGGACAGCTGAAGCCATTTCTGGGACACGGGCTATTGAATTCTGCCTCAGTGCTAGATTGAAGGTCACCTGCAGGTTACTCTACCTGAAACAAAATAGGTTCCAATGACAGGGAAGTTCAAAAGTTCAGGAGCATGCCTGACAGTGAAACGTGTTGGAAAATAAAGACCTTAATTACAGCGACCATTTCTGACCCTGCCATTGTTAGTGACTCAGTTGCTAAAATGCCACATTGAGTGGAGGCTGGCGCTGGTGACTGTGCAAGCAGGCTTGGCAGCAGGGCAGCGAGCAGGAGCACTGACAGCCAAGGCTGTAAGGTACATCTCTCCAGTAAAAAGCCCAAGATGCCATGCAGACCTGGATGGGGCCTCAGTCTGACTGTCCATTCAGGTGAGGTCCTCTGGACCACTGTCTTGGATGTATTTCTTACTGTTCCAAACCATCATGCAAATTCTGTTGTTTCTTATCTTGTTTTGAATTTGGGATGAAGGGAAAGCATTGATTGATGCTTGCTTTAAACCTTGAACCAGCAGAGATAATTTTCCAGTAAGGGCTTCAATTCCTGGGGTTTTTTGCATGCAACTCTGTGCAACTGACCTTAAAAAGTGGGGGTGAGTGGAAGAAGATCCAGAACACAAATGAGGTGAACTGACAGCATCCTGCTTGAACAGTGCTCTGAGCATGAGACCAGGTCAAAGAACAGAAGGGTCCACAAAAGACCCCTAGGCAAGGAGTGGAGTGCTGGGTAATCTCAACAGAACCTGCAGGTTTCAGCTTGCTCTGCTGGAGCCAAAGTCTCTACTTGAAAGGTAATCTCTTCTTTCTAGCCTTTCCTGAGGAGTTTAATTTTAAGAAGAATTATATATGCAAATACCCTTCAGTTTGACTTCCAACCATGCTGTCCTGCAGGAACACTCCAGCTGGCCACACAACTCCCACCAAGACTAGTAGTGGATACCTTTGGGTGGATGCAAGAACAGAACAAAATTATTCTTCAGACTTCCTCAGTGTATTCTCTCAGCGTCTGTAGCTTATGGATTTTTTTAAAAACAGAGGTGTTATTTTTTTACTTTATTAATCCGTCTGATTGTTTTTTGAACCCATGACAACCTTCAGCAACAAATGCACCCTGTGGTGATGAGTTCTGCAGCTCAATTATATGTTGCACTGGGCCATTCAGGCTTACTGATGTGAGTCTCAACTAGCACATGTGTACACTGGGCTGGGCTGACAAATCTTTAGTGAACCCATCAAAAAATCATAGCATCACAGACTGGTTGAAGCTGGAAGGGATGTCTGGACGTCATTTGATCCAACCGTCCCCTGCTAAAGCAGGGCCACCTAGAGCTGGTTGCCCAGGACCACCTCCAGATGACTTTTGGATATCTCCAAGGTTGGAGACTCCACATCCTCTCTGGGCAACCTGTGCCAGTGTTCTGTCAAAAGTGCAAAGTCCTTGTCACTGGCAGTGAAAAATCATGTTTAGAAATGTCAGGTGTACACACAGATAGCTCTACCATCTGTGTGATGGGGGCATTTAAACTGATGGATGAAGTACAGTGTGTTAGATTGAATGTGTATCATGTGGGTACTTAGAAGTCAGGGTAGCCCCAAATAATATGAAGTCATAGGCACAGCGATCCAATCACAGTCAGCTCCAGGAATCTGTATGTGACATCAGGGTCGGAGCTTCCATCTCACTGCCCAAAGCTGCGAGCTGTGAGTTTTGGGTATCCATTAGCACGAAGGTGATGGGGATAAGTGGAAATAACAGCAGGATAAAAATGTAGCAGAAAGGCATCCCCAGGAGTCCCAGCTCAATGACAGGGAAGTTCAAAAGTTCAGGAGCATGCCTGACAGTGAAACGTGTTGGAAAATAAAGACCTTAATTACAGTGACCATTTCTGACCCTGCCATTGTTAGTGACTCAGTTGCTAAAATGCCACATTGAGTGGAGGCTGGCGCTGGTGACTGTGCAAGCAGGCTTGGCAGCAGGGCAGCGAGCAGGAGCACTGACAGCCAAGGCTGTAAGGTACATCTCTCCAGTAAAAAGCCCCTATTCAGTCATTTTGGGGTGAAAGTCCCCCAGGCCTGCAGATATATCTCTAGAGGAAGAGCATGCAGCAGGGGCTGTGCGTGCAAGTATCTCAGAGAAATGCAGACATAGAAGATTTCACTGGTAAAGCAGGAGCAGGAATCCACAAGGGAAATTTGTTGAGGTAAGCGCCTGATTTGCAGGTACTTATGCAGACCTTCCGCGATGCCTCTAGCAGTGACTTTAACTTACAGTTTGATTATGTGAGGGCCAGCGAGGCTGGAAATAAGGTATTGTGAAGCTTGACTTTTTTTCTTGCTCATGACTTGGGAGCAAGATCTGAGACTTCTTACACTCACATGGTGAATTATGTGTCCCAGTCAAGGAGAGACACAGAGTTACACTGAGGAGTTAATGGCAGGTTCATCAAATTGAGCATTAGTTGCATGAACCAATTAAAAGGAAACCTTTTTATGAAACTCACCTTCCATGGCTCTATTGCATTTTTGTTTGTGTTATTGTGCTATTAACCATTTATTTCAGGTGCCAGCCCTGCACATTGGTGTGAGTGAACAAGGTGAATCTATTCCTTTTACTCTGTGTAAAAGTAAACCCAAAGAAATAATCTGTGCTAAATACAGTATTTTCCTGAGCTTCACCAATGAACAGAAAATTATTTATGAGAAGTACTGGTCTCTGCACCAACTGAGCAGAGCCAGGACCTTTATACTGTGCCACAAGAAGGACCATAGGGTGGTCTGATGGTTCAGCAGTCTCTCTGCTCACAGAAAGCAGGGGTGCTTCAGTAAGCATTAATTTTGATTACCAGTTTACAAACTACCAAAGGACATGGGCTGAAGTCCAGTGCTGGCAAAATCTCTGCTTCTCAGCTATCATAACTCCATCATGTTCCCCGTGAGACCATCGCTTCCCCCACCTCCTCCATCCTTACTGTCTTCAGTGCTTCTCAGGGGACATAGATGTGTTGGGCAGCTTCAGGCTCTGTATACACATTAAATTATTTGTGAGGTACCTTACACATCCTTACTGAGTACTTTTTAGAGAGTGTGCTTATAAATATATTAACTGCTTACAGCTCTGAGACATCTGACACTGAATCCTTCCCCTTTTCCATGCTCTTTAGGACTCAGTAAGCCAGGATAAAACTTTATTTCCTTAACAAATAATTACATATGATCTAAGGTAACATGGGTCTTAAATTTGTCTGTCACAAGAAGAAAACCCAGAATTATGTCAACCTATTGTTGGCAGTGTGCAATTTATCCAACAAATTAATCTAATTTTGTCTTAGCACACTGCTTGCCAACATACATTGGGAACTGCTTTCCTATGGGAAATGGCTTGATGAGTTTGTTAGGTGCTTTAGAAGAACAGTTTCCTTTGCCATGTGAGCTGACTCCTGTCTAAATCTTTTCCTTTGACTGAGACAGATTTTACAAGTCATAAGGCACTTCTAAGCTCTGTGATGAATGTTAGTGTTTGTACAGGACAGGTGTACAACTGGGGTGAGGTGGACTCTATGTAAGAAGCCTGGAAGTGTCTTTAGGATTAAATGAAGGTTAAAAAGGGCCTATACAGTAGGAAGTGTATCTCAAACTAAAGCTGTTCCTGTGGAAAGACAATATAGACTTACAATGAACCAGAAAGGGGTCAGGAGAAGCAGAGGCACAAGAAAATGCTGGAGACTCTGCAGGTGCACATCAGTGCAGCTCCACTGATGTCATTAGCAGTACTGTTAAAATTCACACAGGTTTCGAGCTGACCTAAGGGTCTTCAATGACTTACTTGAAAAGTAATTGAGAACACATCAAAATGTTTCCAAACAGCTTCCCTGGGCTGGCTAGGAAGCAAATAGCCTGTACCTGAGCAATCAGCTGGCCCAGGTAAAGCATTTGGGGTAAGCCCAAGGTGTGGATGAATGCAGTTCCTTCCTCAGCACAGAGCTCTTTATTGCTGTATGGAGGAATGATTTTTCTCTTCTGTTCTCTGCTTCTGAGCCCTCTCTGGCAATAGTGATGGCAGGGTGGTAAGACACACCTCTGTTCTGAATTGCAGGTCATTTTTCTGAGTCTCCTCATCTTTGGTAACTGCCAAATTTTGATCCGTTGACCATTTTCCTTCCACCCTAAAGAGATTTGTTCTCCCTGCTGCAGCAGCTCACCATGTCAGTTTTTACTCTGGAGGGAACTGTATCTTTTTTTTCCCCACTGGTGCTGAATAGAAGGATCAGGATTTTGTGATGGGAACTTGTTTAGACAAACTAATTTACACCCTTTTTTTTTCTCCTTTGTCTTCCCCTGGCTCTTGCAGGATCATCTTGGCTGGGTCTGCAGTGTTGGGCAAGAGTTAAGTATTTCACAATAAAGAGCATCTGTGTCAGTGGGAAAGGCTGAGGTGGCCTTTATCAGGGTATTCTGACCTGTCCTGAAAATGCAGATCCCATTTCCCTCAGGCTGAGATGAAAGCACCAATCTCCATGTGGCAGGGTAAAGCTGGTGCTTTCCTGTATCAGGGGTGAAGCTCAGCATAAAGACAAATGTCAACGTTAGCTCCCCAGTAAACTAGGTTAGCAGCCAGTGACCAGCTATGGTCAACCATCACTGTATGCCAAAGACAACATTACCTAGCAATAAGAAAATGCATATCTTTGTGCTGAAGCATGAGGGGGACATTCAAGGTGACATTCACTGCACAGGGGTGCAGCCAGAACTAAAATGACTGACAGTCTCTGATTATCTCCTCCAGCCTCCTCAGTGTTCTGCATCCTTTGCACAACTGTGGGAGGATTTAGTAGCAGAAGGTCTGAAGGGATAACTGGGGCTCAGCTGTTTTAATTACTACCATCCCCTATGAGGGGTGTGTTTGGGGCTTTGGACAGCAGCTTCCTTCTCCTTCACGGAGCACTGTGTACCTTGTTCTGGCTTCTGGGCTTACTCCATAAGCCAGTACTACCACACTGAGGGAGGGAGGGAGGGAAGGACGTCCTTCTAATCAGTGCTGATCTGATGAAGGTATTTTCCCTGCCAGGTCCTCATGGACTACCTCTTGCCATTCAGCCACTGAGTCCAACCAGGAATGTCTCTCCTAGTTATGCTGTGCTGTAACGAGGCCTGGCTGCTGGTTGCACATTGGTCTCTGCCCCTCACCATCCGTGGTTCACAGAAGTTTGCTCTCTGGAGAAGACGAGACATAGTTGAAGCCTCTGGGTATGATATTTGGGTGAAATACAATAGTCTGTACTGGTACAAAGCTGAACTACATTGACTCATTGGTTTCCTCTGGCCCTGAAGCATGTGATGGTCTGAAGGAAGGTAGAAGATAGCAGGAAACAAACCTGGATCTGACCAGTAATTTAGCCATATCACTGCTGCTGACTTTTCCTACCATGCAACAGGTCCCATGCGTTTTCTGTATGAGTAAAACAAAGGCAGAACATGCAGGATCTTGCAGGAAGGAGAGTCCAAATGCCCAAAGCTGTGTGCTCAAGGGTGCAGATGGAGTGGTCGCGTGGATCCCTACAGCCCCAGTTAGTCATCATGGAATCCCAAGTACAGGTTTTCTCCAGTGATGAACACTGTATGTGCAGCTTGTGGTAAGGGCACATGTAAACCCTAGTGCTAGGTGACTTGGGGTAAGAAGACCAAGCTCTTTGAGGAAGTGAACTCTGCAGGCGCTTTGGGAAATGCAATTAAATACCACTAGGACTGTGACTTATGGTGTTTGGCCCCCTGACGATCTGCCACCTTATTATGGAAAAAAACGTGTCTTACTCAGGCCTAAACTCTTCCCTTCCTGCAGCCTGGAGAAACAGATTTTTGGCAGTGTCTCCAGACCTGCCCAAGCCCTCTGTCTCTCTCCCTGCTCTCCAAGTCCTCGTCTCTCATCTTTCCCATCAGATGCTTGCTGTCTGCAGGCAGAGAAAGGCAAATAGGAGTTCAGAAGAAAGAGGATTTATTTTTTCCCTGTAGACCTAGTACTTCACCTTGTGCTGTCAGGTATCTTCAGACTAGACAGCCTGGCCTTTTTCTAACCCCTTGGGAGGCACTGGGCCTGCTCACCTCTCGGCTCTTCACAGAAAACATCTGCAGAAATACATCTATCTTGAGATTTGCATGCAAGCTGGAACAAGCACCCTGTGGTTCAAGAAAGAGGGACAGAGCCCTTTGTAGAGAAAATATCTCAATTCAGCCATGCAAACTAGCCCCAAGGAGCGTCATACCTTTGCAGGAATGTGAAAGAAAGGGTCTGTCTTGCAAGCTAATGCAGAGCCAGGAAGGAGCTCGGCACTGACTATATGTTGTGAGTGTACCAAAACTTAATGAGAGGTTGTAAGGTAGCGGAAAAGGATTTGATTTAATTTAACTTTCCAACGAAGGTGATTCTTCCCACCTGCATTCTCACATGCACATTTACAAACACCAGGACGCATATGCCCACGTGGTCTCAACAAGACCACTTGTGTGCAGCATGGAGGACAAAGGGTGTCAGCTACTGCATCCTTACAATGCCTCCCTGGATGCTCTTGATTGGCAAGGAAAAGGGTTTTTTGGACAGTAGTTTTGACCCAGGAGTCAACATTTATTACGATGTGATCTTTTGCTTTACAATTTTGCTTGCTTCACTCTCTGTAAGTCTTAAACGAGATTACTTTCTTTTGCTTCTGTTTCCTTGTTTTGGGCCTCTTGTGGATCTGGTCTCTTTGTTGGGATAACAGGAGGAGAAATGGCACATACGTTGTGGTGTATGGCTTCCAGAGCTGCCAGAGGACAGGCTTTCTGCTGACAAGTCACCTGAACCATTGGTCTTTGTGCAATCAACACTTTTCCCTTTTACTGTTGTCAGTCATGTCCTTTCAATCAGCCTGTGCTTACCTGAAGACAACTCATACAATTCTTCTGTGAGCAAAGGCAGGATGGATACCACAGATGGTGGAATTTGGAGGAAAGCATTTAATTTGAAGAGCAGGCTCTCATTTTCTAGGTTTACGTGTGAGTCCGCAGCACCACATCACAGGAGTTCCTGATTGTAGCTGGAGCTTGTCTTAAGACTGAGTTTCATGAGATGCCTTTGGTTCTCTGTGACTTCAGTGAGGACCTTTGACAAAGGCTTTTGAAAGACTAAGTAAATTGCATCCTTCACAACTGGTTTGCTGACACACTTAACGCAGGCAGAGAAACACAATTTTTCTTTAAAGAGGACATGCTGGGTTCTCTGTCTTACGTGCCATAACCAGTAATGAAAGTTAAGCATGTTCCCTGCACACTTGCAGGCTTGTTTAACCTTTCTTGGTACACTGCCTGCCGTGAGATGCACGAGGGAAGACACCAGATTGCTAATAACCTGAGCAATTCTGCAGGTGAACAGGTAAAAAGACAGTGAACTGACCTAAACCAAAAAAGTCTGATTCCAAACAAGGAGGAGGAACAGTTTTTAGGGATGAGTAGGGCTATAAATAATGTTTTTTTCTTAGATAGAGATCACATCTACAGTTTGCTCTCCTGGAGTTTTAAAAAGTTAGCTGACCAAATTGCTAATTAAAAGGTACATTGCTTGAAAAACTAACTTTAAACATCTGCTAAATATTGTTTGTAGCTAAAGCTTGCACAGTTATGTATAGCTGTTTTTACCTTCTAAAAGAAATTTCTCTGCTTTTCTTTCTCAATTCAGTTAGTTTAATTAAAGTCAAAGATATTGCTTCATCACACAGGTGGCTGATGCTGGGCTTCCTGAACATCATGTCCTGTCTATAACATGTGCTTTGCTAGTACTATCAGTAAAACTCAGTGTTCCCCTTTTTTGGATCTTATCCCATAAAAGAGAGGTTGAGAGTAATGAATGTTAACTTGAAGAATATCCTCCTCATTCTTTAATCACAGATGAAATGCACTTGCTCACTCCCCTACATGGGGGTTGGCTAAAGAGGTCCTCTTCCAACTTAACATCCTTCAGGATCATACCCAATCTGTCCTCCCACTGTGGCAATGGAATAACTTGACTTCTGCTAGAGTCTGAGCTCCCCAAATGACACCTTTTGCAGAACTTTCTGTGCAAAGTCCCCTACATCAGAAGGAAGTCCTGTCTCAGAGGGCCTCACCTGTTTCTGTTGGCATCTCTTTCTATGCCAAGCTTGGAATAATCTTTAGTTTTTTTCTTAGGGGTTGGATTATACAATTTAGGCACTTTATTAGATTTGTGCTTTACAGGTAATGGTAAGTATATGTACAAATAAGCATGTATTTCACTTATGACTTAAGGACAAGGAAAGACTGTCTCTTAGCATGACAACAAGCTTACATAAAGGGGAAAGTCTGAGAATATCACCATCTCTTTTTCTCTCTCCCACTGACTATAAATAGTCCCTTCCTGGTCACTGAAGTAGATTTTCCCTCTTATTGGTTATCATGATTAGCTAAACAGGCCATGTACAGATACCTTTGTAAAGGCTCCTGCCTTTTCTCTGAAGCATGTGAATCAGTGTACAGGCACAGTATAAGGCACATGCTACCCTGCACTGAGATGGCAAGTAACTGGGATAATGCCCAGCCAGAGAAAACAGACTCATATGGAAGTGCATTCAGGTTTCCCAGACCTCGGCTCTGCACCCTAGAACATGGCTGGGCAACACACATCTCACCAAACCGGACTGTACCTGGGGGCTCCTAGAAGGAAAAGCTATGGGGGATGCTTATCAAGCCCATCTCCTGCCAGGACAAAAAATCACAAATCATGAGAAGAGGCAGTGATCCTGGAGCCGCAGACAATGTGGCAGTGATCCCAGGATGGGAAAAGTCAGACCCAAGCCAAGAGGCGCATCCCACAGGTGAAGAGTTAGCTGAGGTTGTAAGTGGAGGGAGTGGGATGGGAGGCACTGGAGGTAGCATGAAGGTCGTAGAATAGAAGACTAGTTTCAGGAAAGACTGGACATCATTGAGCTAATACAATTAAAAATCTTGGGTTAAAGTAATGGACCACCCTTATCAAAGGGCAGTAATGAGTGGGTACAATCAGACTGAAGTTTGATTGACTTCGAGTAACAATAAAAGTATCCCACAGTCAAACAGCAGACTGATATAGTTCAATATCTTCATATGCTGTCTGGACAATAATTCAGATGCACCCTCACAAAATTTGTAGACAACATAGCTGGTACATGAATGGTAGAGCTTCAGTCCAGGGGGACCTCAACAAACTTCAGGCCTGGGATAACAGGAGCCTCACAAAGTTCAGCTGCTCAGAGGGCCAAGCTCTGTACCCAGGGCAGGATAACCCCGGGCATCAGTGCAGCCTGGGAAGCAATCCATCACCCCTGCTGAGAAGAACCAGGAGGACGATAAATTGAACATGAGTCAACAGTGCACTCTCATGGCAAATAAGGGAAACCACAAACTGGGCTGCATTAGGACTGTGACCAGAAGGGAGGAGTTATCATATCCCTCTACTCAGGGCTTCTGTTGTTGCCTCTTGAATACTCCGTGTTTGTCCATGCTCCAAGCCCCCTCCCTCCACCCAGAACAAGAAGAATATGAAAAAAAGAAGAGAGGACATCTGGCAGAGGGTGGCTGAGATGTCAAGGGGCTCAGACACATGGCCTGAGGATAGGTAGAAGGAGCTGTTTTGTGTTGTCAGACAAAGAGGATGCTGAGGGACTGGTAATCATAGCCCACAAATACTTGAAGGGCAATTACAATGAGAATGAAGCCAAACAGTTCTCAGTGATACCAAATAATAAAACAAGGGCCACAGAAACAACAAAGTTTCAGGTAGGATACTAGGCAAAAAATGTCAACATAGCATTAGCTCTTGCTCAGTCCGGTCCCACAGTGACCTCCAAGACATTTCCCAAAACATCTGCTTTTCCCCAGACCCATGCTGCTCCATGCAGAACTGACATTCCCAGTCTAAGATCTTGCATATGGCTCTCTCATCTGCACAGCAAATACCTATTAGGATCATTTTTCTTCAATATTTGTTCGTGTAGAATTCTACTTACCTGAAACTTTTCACCAAGGAAATTTCAGACACGTACTTGAGACCTGTTTATACAGGAAGGGAAATGAAAAATGAAGCAGCATATTAAAATTAGTCTGCAAACAATCAGTGCTATGTAAATTGCATAGTCAATGCCACAGTTGGGGATACTACCTACTTTGTGAACAACTTAAAGAATAATATTCATACAATATAAAAAAAGAATAGATCACTGTGGTAGCTAAGGGTGGAAGGGAGGTGGCAAATGCAGTAGAAAAGGAAGAAAATAAATCAACTAGTAGATGAAAATGAGTATCGGGAAAAGAGAAAACATAAGAGAAGTAGAAAATTTTGACTGATTCAGACTAGACAATATTTTACTTGTTCTTAAAGGCACCACAGAGAATGAATGCAAACTGAGAGGGATATGTATGCAAATTCATGTAAATTTATATGAAAATCAGCACATACCGTCACTGTCTTGGCAAGTTACCCAATGTCTCTATGCCTTAGTGACTGCATATGACTAAATAGGAGGTTAAAAGTGAGCGACAATATAAATGTTGCAGTACATTACAGCAAGGCTTCACAACCCTGGGACAGGAGCTGATAGACTGCACTTACACAGAAAAGGCTGGGTCTATATTTCTGCTCCCCTTTTCTCACTCCAAAATTAACAGCACATCCTCACTTTGTCCACTGACAGCATGGGAAAACCAGGTACACAGGGCAGAGGAACAAGTCAGAGGACTGTTATATGTAGTTGAATTTGCTGGTCATTACAACTCCTTCTTCCTCCAATAATTTTATCAGTATGTGAATGGAAATGTTCTATATTTTGGCTTCTCCAAGACCCATTCAGAAGTGTCTGTGTTTGTACCTTCACATGCATGTTTCGCCTATATTTTAGACTCTCTGTATTTAAAGATTCAACTCTTCTGTTTGTCAATATCGTTCTTTACACCCACATAAAGAAATGCTAATAGTTGTTTATTCTTTGCTTTTCTTTCCAGATCACTTATTTTTAAATATTCTCTCAGAATGAAACATTTATGAATGTTCATCACTACAGGCTTCATCCTTATCTCCTGAGACCAGTGGTCCATGCATGTGATTTCCAAAAAATAGGACTAAATTCTCTCCCTTTCTTGTAATGGAGTATAATAATTTATTGGGGGGTGGGGGGTGGGGGAGGGTTGGCTTTTTTTTTTTTTCCTTCCTTCTGATTTGTTGAAACAGCTTCGTAAGAATTCTTCTAGTAGACAAAAGTATTAAAATGTGTAAAGCTACTCATCTGAGGACACCAACAACCCCACCAGAATGCATCTGCTTGGAAAGTGTATGTCAGTACCAACATCCAGCTTTGAGGACTAAGCAACCATCTGAACATCCTCCTGATTCCTTTCACCGTCCTATCCTTACCTCTTGTGATGCTCACCTGTAGAATTTTGTCTCTTAGGATAGGAGAAGGGACTGGAAGTAGCACAGGGCAGAAACTAGTATCTATAGTTGCCTATAAAATAGTAAGCACATTTTTTTTAGGGCTACTTTTTATTAAATAGATCAGTATGCATTTAAAAGCTCCACAGATAAAGGAATAATGTGCATCTGTTTTTATGTGTACAATCAAGTGTTGAAAGAGATTGTTCAGAGAGGCTGTGCAGTGTCTGTCCTTGGAGGTTTTTCAAGACCTGACTGGAAGAAGCCCTGTCTGACCTCATAGCTGACCCTGCTTTGAGCAAGAGGTTGGAACAGAGACCTCCTGAGGTCCCTTCCAACGCAAATTATCCTATGAATTTGTGAATTGGAATATTTCCACAGGCAAACTGTACTTTCAGCATATGGCAATGTCTGTTTTGAAGATATATTACTCAAGTCTCAAAGCTTTAGCACAACAGCATTCCTCCGCCACAAGTTAATGGACAATCAGTTTCAAAAATCCCAATGGACCCCAAAATCCCAGTCCCCCCCAAAATCTTAGTAGGACTAGGACAATGAATAGTAAAAGCCCAGGTTCTGCAGAGGCTTTGTGCTTCAATGGGCACATGTGTGGGTATGTATGCATTGGGTAGCACTGGCATGAATCAGTCTTGTGTCACTAGACACGATGCTGCTCACCAGCACATATAGGCAAGAATGTGAAGAGAAGGTGTCAGCCAGGTTCTTCTGGTCACACAAGCATGGCTTGGACAAAATTACTTTTAAATATGCCTCATCTTTGGAAATGCCTGTGAATGCCCAAATCAAGACCCACAAACCTTGCTGCTCTTGCCCTGGCACTGAATATCTACATAAGCCCTACATGTGCCTAGAAGGCACGTAGTGGAAGCAGAGTCCAGATCCAACTCCACTGCCTATATGATCCAGATAAAGCTATTTTAGATGGTAGAAGGTTCCTAATGTATCAGCTATTTTCAAATTAATTTTAAAGGGTCCTATTCTTCTACCTCTCCTTCCCTTGTACTGGTAGCTTCTGGGATGTTATTTCCTTTTTTTTTTTTTTTCCTTTTTAACCCCTCATTAATCTGAGGGGACTCAGCTCACCTTCTAAGTTTATTCTCTGCTCCTTTCATTTTGTAACCTGCTGACTGAATATCTCTCTGATCTGAGACACAGATCTCAGTTATCTGTATTGATCCTGCCAAGAAAGTAAAACCAGAGTCTGGAAATGACATATGAGACACTGGAACAGGTTGCCCAGAGAAGTTGTGGATGCCCAAAGCCTGGAAGTGTTCAAGGTCAGGTTGGCTGGGGCTTTGAGCAACCTGATCTAGTGAAAGATGTCCCTGTCCACAGCAGGGGGGAGTTGGACTAGATGATCTTTAAAGGTCCCTCCCAACCCAAACCATTCTATGATTCAATATTCCCAGGCCAGACCTTGTAGTAAATCCCAGGTCTAAGCTTTGTACAGGGCTGTCAGAAAACCTGTGAAGACCTCTCTACCACTGCTGAAGAAGAGGTAAAGTCATTTTGCAACACAAATTGAGCCCGTCACTGGACTCTTATTTCCTCTGTACACAGTTTGCTTGGCAATTAGTATTTTTATAATGTGCAAATGATAAACAGCTTAGTGTGGTCAGTCTTAAGTTAACACAGTTTCCCTGTTAGAGAGGTGAAGCACAAGAAATTAGTAGGAGTCTCACTAAGTCTAAACCTAACACTCACACTCCATATGCTGTTTCCTTAGGTTTGGATGTGGTATCAACACCACCACTGTCTTTCTAGTGGGGAGACAGCCCTGCTGTCGTGGTTTAACCCCAGCCAGCAACTAAGCACCACGCAGCCGCTCACTCACTCCCCCCCCATCCAGTGGGATGGGGGAGAAAATCAGGAAAAGAAGTAAAACTCGTGGGTTGAGATAAGAAGGGTTTAATAGAACAGAAAAGAAGAAACTAATAATGATAATGATAACACTAATAAAATGACAACAGTAGTAATAAAAGGATTGGAAGGTACAAATGATGCGCAGGGCAATTGCTCACCACCCGCCGACCGACCGACACCCAGCCAGTCCCCCAGCGGCGATTCCCCGCCCCCACTTCCCAGTTCCTATACTAGATGGGACGTCCCATGGTATGGAATACCCTGTTGGCCAGTTTGGGTCAGGTGCCCTGGCTGTGTCCTGTGCCAACTTCTTGTGCCCCTCCAGCTTTCTCGCTGGCTGGGCATGAGAAGCTGAAAAATCCTTGACTTCAGACTAAACACTACTTAGCAACAACTGAAAACATCAGTGTTATCAACGTTCTTCACATACTGAACTCAAAACACAGCACTGTACCAGCTACTAGGAAGACAGTTAACTCTATCCCAGCTGAAACCAGGACACCTGCCTAAGGTAGCGGGTGCCAGGACAGCCCAGCTGGGTCAGGCTGCAGAGGAACACAGCACTGCACTGTGACCTCAGAAATTCATTTTTTAAAATGTCTTACACTTCTACCTGCCCAATGTAAAGCCTCTGCCAGAAGCTGTGTGAAGTATTAGAGAAATATTCTTGCATTACTCAAAGAAGAAACTGTTCTTTGGCTTCAACATATAGGACAAACTAACCTAGGTCCTGCAACAGCATATCCGAGACTGCTGCTGGCTACCTTTTCTCCTGAGGCATGACCAGCATTTTCCTGTATTTTCTTTTCCTAAGTAGGTACCTGAAGACAGACTGTAGGGTGGCAATGGGAACTCATGAACTTGAAGTGAATGGTGCAGTGAAGACCAAATAAACAAAGAGCACAGATAGAATGCATTGTCATGGTGTGTTTGCTCTTGCAGAAAGCTCCACCCGTGTCCCCTGGGCAACAGAGTCTGCAATGTCTGCTCTTCACCCAAGGCATAAGTGGCCGCTCACAGGATGGAACAAAGACCTGTCTCCTGGGCCTTCGGGGTGGCATGCACAACGGAGCAGAAACATTCACCCAGCCAAAGCCCACAGCTACAGCCAGACTGCTGTCCTGGGCATATGTCAGAACTGCATGAGATGTTGGCGTAAGGCAGGATCTCCACAACAGCAGCGCAAGGTTAACATGCAAAATGCATCATGTGGAGCTGTTTGGTATTGGAAACAAACCGCCACGGCTGTAGAAGAGAAGCACAGATCAGGAAGGGACCTTTGTCATTGTGAACCTAGTCCATAGGCATACTGCAAACAGGCCTAGTCCCGCTCACAGGAATGGCACATTTTTACTACTTAAACTCCAAAGGTATTCCAAGCTCTCCTTCACTGACAACCCTCTCATCTCCAGCCTTCCTGAGTTCATGGCTTGTTTCCTTCCCATATGCCACGGACAGAGCAAATGCCTAATGGCAAGGGAAATGGTAAACAAAATGGAAAGGACCATACTTGCCATAAATCAGGATAATCTCATTAATAGAGAAGGTTACTCTGAAGCTTAGGGGCTAGCTGAAATGTAGCCAAGACTGGCTTATAAGTGGCAGTTATTCCTTGCCCAAGTTTTTGTGGGAGCTGTGGGAGGTATCTCAGGGTCTCAGTCATGCTGCTTGACCATCCTCAAGTGGAGCTGCTGCACAGAGGCTTTCCCCACTTTTAATAAGCGCATGTGTCATCTGCATCACGCATCACAGGAACTTCTGGGCACACAGCCTACTCATGCCCTGCACCTGTCCCATGGCAATAGGGAGGAGGAAAGCCCACTGCATTGGTAAAAAACAGTCCTGTGTCACTGGGCTGCTGAACTGCATCCATGGCACAGTGGAAGGAGGGTGCCCTCCTCTCCTCCATGCCCCAGTTTCACCATTGTTCAATGGCCTGGATGTGGAGCAATGGTGTTGACTCTCTTCCCGAGCTGAGAGCCATGAGATGCCACTGTTTACAGTGTTTAAATAGCACATTCAGGCTATCACCTGGGCAAACTAATAAGATTTTAAGTCATATCCCTAAGACCCAAGCCAATGGGAAACAGTAGTCATTGGCTCTATCTTTCAGCAATTAATCTTCCTTAAGGAGATTTCAGAAGAGCCATATTGATACAAAACCAGTTATCAGAAGACCAGAATGCTTTGGGGGTTTCCAAGACCTTACAGGAAAAAGCCATAAGTAACCTGGTGTGACTTCAGAGGTGACCCTGGTTTGAGTAGTAGGTTGGACTAAATCAATTCCTAAGGTCCCTTCCAGCTTGAAGGACATCGTATGAAAAAATCAGGGAAAACCCAATCACAGCTCAGGAGAAGAGGCACAGTGTCTTTGCCATGCTGTTATAGGACCTGAGTAAGTTTGTCCTACCTGTTGAAGCAAAAGGAATTTTCTTCTCTGCATTCTGCAAGACTATTCCTTTAATAATTTCATATCTGCAGCATTTGTCCAAGGCTGCAGTTTTAAAAGATGCAGTGATGTGACAGCTCAGCACAAGGGGGAGGTCTTGCTTTACCTTCCTCTCCTCCAGACGTGCTGAGCAGACACCTCAGGGGTGCTGGGCTCTCCTACGGTAGGTTTGTGAGTTGAACCCCCTTGCAGAAAGGCTGACAAGCACTTGAGGTACTGCAAGGGACGGGACAGGGACTGGGGTCAAGAAAGAGTGGGGGAGGCAGGAAGAGCAACAAGAGGAGAGGATGCCTCCCTTTTTTAGTGGCAGGAGCCACTAAACTGGCTGAACTGTCCTTGTTACATCCTCTTTCCTCTCTCCCTCATGGGCTAACTATTAGGATCTGGGAGTGTCCCAGTTTCAGAAACAGGTGGTGGACTGTCCCAGAGCAGCTGCTCTTATGGTCTGGTCTGACACTGGGGCCACCTCAGCTGAAAGCACTGTCACTCCTTTGCCCCTGGCAGCCTGCTCCTGTTTCCAGTCCAAGGTGGGCTGCCCTACAGTAGCCCTGCACAGTCACTATGGACCTTATTTATTCTCAACAACAAAGATTAAAATGCAGATGCCTCTTCTGAGAGCAGGGAATTGAGCAAGGCCAGAAGGTTGTGTCTCAGAGTAGCCAGAAGCTAACTCCTATGGCAAAAACATGCCATGGTGGTACTCAGGGAGCCAAGGTATGAGGCGGGACCCAGATCAAATCTCCTGGGCACAAGGTCATGCTCTGTACACACTCAAAGACCAAGATACTCCGGGGCAACCCCAGTTTTATAACTTCTAGTCTCAAATAAACTATCATGGCTGAAGGTGCTTCCACACTTCTCTGGACAAGTTTAGGGGGTTCTCAACCCAATGAGAGGAGCAATTCAGCACTGCATGCTGGAGGGTGACAAAAATGTCAGCTAACCTTTCTAATTGCCAGTTGCTGCCCCAGACATTGTCATTCTCAGTGTCTTCAGGCCAAACCAACTAATTCTGACCTGTGCAGAACAGAAGACTTCTTCCACAGGGTCACTTCTGCATACCAACTAGTTTGGTTTTACCTTCACGAATAACAGTTCTATTTGGTCACCTTTCAGTCAGCTCGGCCTCCTGTGCCCATGCATGTGCAAGGATAGCAGCACTGGGTCTCCAAATACCTTACTTGGGACAGCTTCTGACACAGTCAACTCAATTTTTTTGATGCCATGACTGTCCTCTGCAGATCTGCCCACCTCAGAGACTGTCTCCTGCCTCTTTGCCACACCTGCTATACCTGGGTCCCTCATGTTGCTGTCTATGCTGGAAATTCTACATGTTCACTGAAGAGAGAGAGTGGGTTTTTAGCATTTATTCACTGCACTTGCTGAGGTCAAGCATTCAATGTTCAGACTTTTGCAGGGCAGTCCACTACTAAAATGGAGAAATGCATGAGAGCTGCATGAATCTCAGCCTCAATAGTGCTCAAAAGTGGGCAGTATGAGGGGCTGGAACCCCTACTTGGGAATTTCACTTACATTGCTTTTGACTGGCAAATCCAAAGGTGAAAAATGGAGTTGACAGTTCAAGACATTGCCACTGCTGTCCTCAGGGGTACTTGCCACCCTTCCTGGTAGGCACTGTGGGACATGCAGAACCACAGGAGCCTCTTTGTCTTCTTGGGACCAGCTAAGACAGATTTTTAAGTTTGAGACCATCCCGTTAAGTACTACGGCCAGTTATAGGGTACCATTCAAATGTCTGCTATAAATGTCTACCTTAAAACATGGAAATGGTGCCCTGGGCTCTCCTGGGTTTGCTTGTTTGATCTCTGCTGGGTGCTAAAGGAGCTTTGGCTAATGAGGGCAGGTGGAAACAACTGGGTGCAGGCATCTGGAAGAAACTACATAGAGTCTTCCCCATTGACTCCATTCTTCTCAGCCATGACCGTCACCTGGTCTATTGGGAAAGCGAAGGAAAGATGTTCCCACTGGAGTATTGGCTCCTGTAGGAGCAGAAGTGACCACAGCCAAGACCACAGCCAAATGGAGAAGTTCCCAGCAGCGCTGTTCAGGGCTATCTCATCTCATCTCATCTCAGGTGGAATGTCAGCCCTGCTTCTCCTAGAGGTCTGCTGGAGACTGGGAAAGTAGGAAGGCAGATTTAACATCAGAACATGGGGGATAAAGACAGGTCAGTCCTTTGATTCACACAATCATGATTTACTCTTTCTACCCCATGCAGCTCACTAAGCACCTGACACCACAAGCCTGCTCCAGCTCTGAGCTTATTCTTAGCCCTCATCCTGCTCTTTTTCTCCAGTGAGGTGTCCCCGCCCTCATGTTCACCCACCATCATACCTAATTTTGTCCACCAGTCAATCCCTATCCCTGCGTCCCCTGGTATCCTGCTGCCCCCATAATGTCCATACCCTGATGCTCAAGTCATGCCCTTTACTGTCACTCCACTTGCTCTCTGCCACAACGAAAGTCCACTGGCACCCAGTGACACATGAAGACCAGCGTTGTTCTCTGCTTACCTCCAGAAATGGAGAGATTTTCATCCCCAGGTTAAACTGGCACTTCACTGTTATAGACCTCCACACTGGCTGCTGGTCTCTGCAGTGAGTCAGGGAAGCACAGCAAAAGGCTTTTCACCAGCTCCCCAGTGATGGGTTTGTACCACTGTGGCCCACAATGATGACTGGGACATGCCCCTGTGTACATTTACAAGCAGTGACAACATCCTCCTGACCTGACTGGTGGTGCTTCAGGGCAAGGCTGAACTGGCACAGGCACACAGCATGTGAGGAGTTAATAAAAACTGCTGGATTAAAATCATTACATTGTCACTGAAAAACCCTGCTGTTAGCCACAGGGAAGGACTTTGTCTGCAGCTCCCTTACAATAAAATGAAGGGTAATTTCATCCAGTCACCTGCTGCTGACCTATTTAAAGTACCCAGAGGCAGGGCAGAGCAGGTCACTGCTGCTTCAGCCCACAGCAGCCAGGGTTAGGCTGCAGGTGAGGCATCCCAGTGCTGCCTTTTTGGGGAACAGGGTGCCCACACCTTCTTCTCAGCCTGGACAGTGCAAGCAGGAAGGCTGGTTCTGCTGGCAGCATCGTTCTGCTTCTGCCCCTGCTCAGGTTCTGTGCCATGGGTGTGCTGCTTGGCAGAGGCTGGGGTGCCTGGTGAGTGATGGGGCTGCTCAAGCCCAGCCACCACCAGCGGTACCCAGGCTCTGGGAGGTCACTTCCCAGCACAGAGAGCCCAGACTGCACACCCAGGCTTTGGGGAGCTCTGTGCATCCTTCCTCAGCACCTACCCCAATTTCCCCACATTTCTTTGGGCATGGGGAAGGGGAAGCTTCCCTGCATTCGCTGCCACTGGTCTGCAGCTTTTCAAGCTGTGTTTTTAAGACTTGAATAAACTCTTCTTACTTGCAGTGACTTGGTTTGCACAACCATGGGAATTGGGTGTAGTGATTAACTGTATGCTGGTATCTAATTGGCTTGAAAGTCAGTCTTGGAGGCATTCAGACACCAGCTCCAGCATCCTGTAATATGTCACAGGCTATTGCTCTGTTTAGAAGCAATGCACAGCTGCTGTGAAACCCCACCCTGGGGTCACACTGGTACCTAGTGGGAACTGCCTGGCTGGCTTAGGTAGCTCTTCAGGGAGACATAGAGCTCAAGCCTTCTGTCCACTCTACAGAGGATATACAATGATATTAAAAGGTTATTATGACTCTTATAATACTCAGTGTTTCCCAGTTCTTGGAGTCCCATGATGACTGTGGGAGAAATGCTGCTCTCATTAAAAAATTTGGAAAGCTTTTGCAGCCCCATTGGCACAGAAAAAAGGTGGGCGATGCAATCTTGAGATCTCCAAAAGCCAAATGCAGAGAAACACTCTTAGAAACTTCATATTTCTAAGCCAGTCATGGTCCTTGAAGCTGCATAATTCTTAAGACATGCAGTGCCATCAGTCTTGGTGAGTGCAGGTGGCCACAGGGGTCAGGCACTGTCGCTGTCCTCTCTGCCAGAGCTGGTGCACCCCAGGACAAGTGTTGCATGAAGCTGCTTCCACAGTCAGCTGCTCCCCCATCCACACATGCACCGAGTCCTGCATGGGGTGTTACAGACACACAAACACTCATGCATGCAAGTTCCCCATGTGCCAGGCCCAGCCTGCAGGATGACAGTGCTTTCACTGGGTGGAATTTTACTTGCGAAAAAGGATGACCCTGGGGTGTTGTGATTTCCCTGGTGATGAAGAAGGTTGGTTGGAGAGTGTATGTTGGAGAGTGTTGGAGACTGCATGCAGCCAGTATCTTCTCTGCTGGTTGCTCTCAGTCCTCTCCAGGGTTGCTGCTTACCTATGCACACCTCTAAACTCTTCCTCTCCACCCAAGGAAGCTTATATTCCAATTTTACCAGTCCTCCCCATAGCTCCAAATTATTCTGATTTCTCTCCCCATCGGTGACAGGGTGGGGGAAGGTGGCACATGGGAGGCAGGGAAGGAAAGTAACAGGGTGGTCCTGGGCATGTGCAGGCTAAGGCTACTACCTATCATAGGGACTTCTGGGGCCACTTATAGTTTTAACTCATTCTGGCTGGAGCTGGTCAAGGTATTCATCTTACCAAGCTCAGTCCTATCATGTCCAAGGAAGCTAAAAAACCCTGCTGGCCATGCCAGGGTTGATGGAGCTGCTGCGTGGGTAGAAATTCATAGGAAAGGGAATTTATCTGAGAGCTGGTGCCATGGAGATCATGGGGACAAGGTTGAGCAGAGGTGCACCAGGGGTCCCAGCAGTAGAGGAGGACAGTCTGTGTGTCTGTCTTGTGGAGAGGGAAGTTGTCAGCTTGGACTTACTGGGGACAGAAAAATAACCTGAGTGCTTGATGAGGCCCAGAGTCCCTCAGGATGCCTCGAAGCATCTTCGTCACTGTCATGCATGCTGCCTGCCCATCACTGGATGATCTTTCCAGCTTTTCCTGCCCTTGCCTTGAATGCACCCTTCTACCATTGAAGGCTAACTTCATACTGGGCTGTATTAACACAAGCATAGCTGGCAAGTCAAAGGAAGTGATTCTTCCCATTTACTTGACACTCATGAGGGCACATCTTGAGTATCTTGTCCACTTTTGGGACACGCTGGTAGGGCAGAGATGTTGCTGAACCGTAATGGGTCCAGAAGAGGGTTGTTGAGATGGCTGGAGCTGGAGCACAGGACACATGAGGGGAGCTGAGAGCTGGATTTGGTCTGGTGGAAGGAGAGGAGGCTGAGGGGGATCTAACAACATCTTCCACTGCCTGAAGGGGCTGGAGAAGGGTCAGAGACAGACTCAGGTGCGCAGAAAAAGGACAGCGGCAATGGGCACATGTTGCCGTATGATGGGACATACAGGAAAATTTCTTCAACTTCAGAGTGGACAGGCACTGGAACAGGGTCCCAAAAGTCTCTGTTGCAAATCGGGTGACATTAGTCCTCCCCATGAAATCAAGTTTCTTGTAACGAAGATTAGAACCTTTCAATTTTCACAATGCTTACAGGATTCCCTTATCTTCATTTGACTCCATGAAAAAAAAAGCAGTATTTTGAAATGTTAAAAATTGCACTTCCAGGCCAGACTGTCTTTTTAACATACTTGTGATGTGTGTATTTGTCTGCCTTAACTGCAAAGAGAAATCATCATTTCTAAGGGGCTTTGCTAGAGGCAAGAGGTGGATTACTAGAGCTGTGTCCTTCATTTAGGCATAATAGCCATTAAACTCCTTGTTGCTATGGGGCTGCAATTTCCAGAGGCGATGCCCATTATCAGAGAACTGGCTGCTGGCAAGCAGTTAATGAGAGAGCTTTGAAATGGCTCGGTAAAAATCCAGCTTCCCTGCAGACTTCTGAGACTTCTATGAAAGAGGAAAGGGAGCCAAAGCTGGATCCAGCTGTGACCTGTGCAGACATGGGGTGGTGGCGGCTTCACTATTGCTCCACGGACTGAGGGAAGCCCCTTTCAGACCCAGCACAGGAGGCTTTTTGCAGAGCTTTAGGGGCTGTGCTGACCTATGACAGGTCAGGGCTCTCTGCCCTGAGTCCAGAACCTCTCCCTGTGGCTGGAGCCAATACCAGCATCCTGCTGAGCCAAGAAAATACAGATGTGTCTTTAAGCCATGAGAGAGCACACATAAAAGCTGGGGCAGGGGTTGTGAAGGAGTTCTTACATCACAGAGTCATTCTTCTAGATTGGATATTAGTTTAGATTGGATTATTAGAAAAAATTTCTTCACTGAAAGGGTTATCAAGCATTAGAACACACTGCCCAGGGAAGTGGGCATCACTTGATGGCATTGAGTCACCATCCCTGGAGGTATTTAAAAGAGGTGTAGATGTGGCACTTAGAGACATGGTTGGTTTAGTGGTGGACTTGGCAGTGCTAGGTTTACTCTTGGACTCAGTGATCTTTAGAGTCTTTTCCAACCTAAATGATTCTATGATTCTATGATTCTACTTGTGCTGGGTTTTGGTCTCTTCACCATGTCTTTCCAGCAGCAGAGAGGATCTGGGAGAGCAGCAAATCCAGCTGGATGAAGCTGCTGCCTGGATGGAGGTGCCGCATGCCCCCACACCAACCCAGCATCTCTTGGCAGCCCAAAAGCATCTCACCAGACAGCAAAAGGGAAGGGAGGGAAATGCCATGATCCTCCTGTTACTCTCCACTGAACTAAATCTGCAGTAGATATAGCAAAGATCCTTGCACAGAGGCACGTGGTCAGGCCTAATCCTCAGGGAGAAGCAGTTTCTCTGAGGCCCAAGGCAGCTGGATGAAATAAGGCAAATATCATGCTTTCAGTTTTACTCTTTTTCTTCCTTTCTGTTTGTTTGTGTTGTGAGAGCACTGATGGGAATTCATGTTCATCCTTCCTTTTCTGAGATGAGAAAGTCTTCATCTTGCTTTGTGACTGAGGAAAAAGAGAGGAAACCTGAAACTTCAGGGCTCTGCTTCTCCCTGGCAGAGCCTGGAGGGTTGCCCAGGCTGTGACAGGCACTGCGCCCGTGATCGAATGCCTCTGAGCATCTCGCTCTCACATGGGGTCCCATTAACAGTGCAAACACTCTGTGCATCACAGATCCCATGTTAGCAGTGGTCCTTCTGGTTGCGTGAAATTCTCCCTGAAGCAGACATGCTGAAGATCCCTGTTTGGGATGCTAAACTTTTTTATATACCTGGAATTGCAAAGTCTAAATGCAGTATAGCTCCATGCAGCTTTAGACCGAGAAGACAATGGCATGTGCCAGGTTGCCATAGTTATAGTCCAGAAAGTGGAGAGAATTGCCCAGTGTTTAAAAAAACAATTTCAACATCAGCATGTCTAAAACATAAAAGAAATGGATGGCACTTCAGGGCCAGGAGTAATAGTTTCTGGTTTTCCATTTATTTTCTGGAATCAGCCTCTAGCATGGCATTTTCATGTTCTAACCAAGAGGGTTAGAAATACAGGTTTTCATTGAAATGGTGGATACTAATCACATGACTGCAGGGCCTGCAGATTGAGGTAACTGTCAAAAATCTCATAATGCACAGCAGGCAGTCTGTAGTTTTTCAGTGGCAGAAGGATTGGACTGCCTCATGTGTGTTAACAACTTGCAGATATTCAGTAAGGTTGTGGCATATAGGAGATGTATGTTTGCTGTCTGTGTACTGCTCCAGAAGCAGGATATTTTTGCATCAACATGTTAGTAAGCTGAGGAAGAAAAAAATGCATTTTCTGTAAATGTGTTAAATAAAATAAATGTATTGAAAGGATTTTACTGTTGTCAGGGAACAAGAGGGCTGTCTGCTTCCTGAGGGATGGGGAGCCAGGAGTCGAGGGCAATAACACAGCCAGCTGGGCAGGGACATCACCAGCCAGGACCCAGCCCCACAGTACCCAAGCGAGGTGAGCAGAGCAGCACCAGACATCGTGGCCAGGTTCAGTCAACAGTCTCTGTCCTCAGGGGAGCTGGTGTTGATGAGGCAGGTCCAATGTCAATCCACACGTCGGGATCAAGATCAGTAGAGTCCACGGCCAGGCATGGGAGTGGGCATGGCTGTACTGGGGACCAGCAGTTTTACAACATATCTCAGGCAAGGGCTAAAGGCTCAGGTCTTGAGCTTAAATGCAGCCCTTTGGGCCAAGAGGCAGGGCGTGTAGGTGGAGGCTGCAGGTGAGGCTGGTCAGGGCCATTAATGCTCTCAGAGCCCTGACAAATCCTTATAGACCATAATGCAGTATATCCCATACTCTAGCAAGGAGCGGCATTTTCCATTTCTGTAGACTTTTGTTTGATTTTATCACAAATCTGTTGATGAACAGTTTTTCACTAAATTCCCAAATCCTGGGGTCACGTGGTCATGACATTTTAAACAAAATTGTAAAAACAGTGTGCCTCTGTACTACTTATTTTGGAGAGACCTTTGGAAACATGTCCCATCTGTCTCCAATATTGAATATTTCTTCTGAAGCTTCTGACTTACTTACTCTCTGAATTCCTGAGTTGGGCAATGCCAGCAAATGGCAATGCTGGCCACTCCCTCCATAGCCATCTAAGTCCACACCATCGCTAGCATGCCTGGATACGGGAACGTGTAGCTGGAGCCCATTTGGCACTCTGCTCTATCTTTTGACTTTCAAAGCTCACTTCAACCATACAAAACTAGCAAGAAAATGAACCAGCTGGTAATGGGACACAAAGACTGACAATGGTGCCCAGTAGGAGACAAAGAACACCCAGTGGGACAACAGAGTCCCTGGCTAAGCTCTGCAATGTGGCACTGTGGAAGGGGGAAAATCCCCCTTCACCCCCATGCTGGTTCAAAGGCTGACGTTGAGAGGCAAGCAATTAGAGCTGCCAATCGCTTTTCCTGCTGCAGCTTCCCCTTTGTCACTGCTAAAAGACTGACAGCCCAATAACGAGATGATAGTGTGGCTGAGCCCATGTCCCTGAAACATGCTCACTGCTCTCCCCAGCAGACAGAAAGTGCCTGGACCATTTATTCAAGAGCCTGTCCCAGTTTATTTTCTAATTCTTTCCTTCTCTTTAAACTACTATACATCAGGACCTGATTCATCCACTCAGGCGGTTTCATTTGAGATTGTGCGAGTATCTTGGGTAAAATTTCACCAAGACAGCTTCTATTGGTTTTGAATCATCAGATACTTAGAGAAGGACAAAAGGCATTCCCACAGTGGGATAGGGTCTGTTTAAGCCCAAGCTTCTGTATGCATTTCACTGCCATACTTCACAGAGACAGGATTATTCACCGCTTAGTCACTGGGCCTGTTTACTTTGTAGATAAAGGAATAGCTCAGAGGTGTTTTTTCTCACAGTCTAGGAGCCAGCACACCTCTGAGCACAAAAATTCACATCAGTTCCTGCTAGCTAGCAAAACCAAACCTTGACAAGTTCTCTGTATAGGGATCCGCTCTGAACTAGTGGCCTGGGCAGCAGTTGGGAACCTTCCTGAAGACTTCCAGGTGGATTTTTTTTTCCTTCCTGTGGCAGGAAAACCCTTCAAGGCAGAGACCTTGCAGAACAGTACTAGGAAAAAGTCATATGGGAGAGCTTTTCCTTATGCACTTGTGGTGAATTAGCCTTGGCTAACAGCAAAACGCCCACCTAGCTGCCCACTCACTCTCTTCCCTCAGCAGGAAAGGGGGAGAAAAGAGGAAAAAAACAGGAGTACGAAAACTTGTGGGTTGAGGTAACAACAGGGAGGTCACTTACCAATTGCTGTTGCAGGCAAACACACACCATTTGTGAAAAAGCAACTTCTTTTATTGCCAATTAAAATATAATGTAATTACAAATTTGAGTAATGGGAAACAAAAAGACAAACATTAAACAAACACTTTTCCTCCCCCCCCTTTCTCAGACTCAATTTCACTTCACTCCAGACTCCCATACCCACCCCCCTGCCCAAAAGTGATGCGTACGGGGTCAAGGTCAGTACAAAGTGGTTTCTCTCTACTGCTCCTTCCTCCTCACCTTTCCTGTGCTTCAGCATGGGATCCCCACAGGCTGCAGTCCTTCAGGAAAATCTCATCCAGTGTGGGTCCTTCATGGGCTGCATTTTCTTCAGAAATATCCATTTGCCCTGGAGTGGTTCCCCCATGGTCTGCTGTGTGACTATCTGCTCTGGCATGGTCCCTTCCACAGGCTGCAGGGAATATCTACTCTGGTATGAGTCTTCCATGGGCTGCAGAGAATATCTGCACCACCATGGAGCACCTCCTTCTCCTCCTCTGACCTTACTGTTCCTCTTTTGTTTCTCACTTTGTTCCTTCCTCCTCCCTCCATCTGGCGTTTTCTGCCCTTTCTTAAATATGTTTTCAGAGGCATCACCAGCTTCACTGATGGGCTCAGCTTTGGCCTGTGGTGGGTCCGTTACGGAGCTGACTGGAGCCAGCACAAGTCAGCCCTGACCTCTCCCCAGAGGCCATGTCTGTAGCCACCCACTGCCAAATCCTTTCTGCATTTACCCCATACAGTATGGCAAGCTATATCCCCCAGATTCAGCTAGGGAAATGGGATGGGACAGGAACTCAAGAAGGAGGAGAAGATTGAGATTCTGGAATAATGAAATGCCTGGGGTGCCCAGCAGGATGCTGCAGGTGGGAAGGGGCTGTGTGGGGGGGTGATACGTCACACTGCTGATTTCCAATATCTCTGCATTAGCTCCATTTGTGCCAATGACAAAGAGTGTTTCTGGGCAGGGTTGGCCAACTAATTTAGCTGCAGAGAGCCTGCCAAAGTGCTTGTGATCATGGCAGTTCTTGGCTGGCTCCAAATGAGCTAGAAACAGAGAGGAATGCAGCCAGATTGTCTGCAGGAGTGGCCCGGGACCTGCACAGGTCTTTGCGTTGATCTGCAGCTGAGGGGGTAGAGAAGCCTAAAAAGCCCCTGGACAGCTGTCTGTTTTGGTTGTTCCCTATCCCACTGGACTCCTGGGTGCTTCCAGGTCAAAGCTATTTCATGGATTCACCTTCACAGCCTGAGGCTCTGTCGCTTTACTGTGTTTTGTGTTATGAAACACAAAATCTTTTGTGTGCAGTCACTTATGTGCAGTATATGTTCCATCAGGCAGCAGGGAGGACAACTGCTCTTTACCTTCCTAGTTGTGGTTCTCTGGGTCAGAGAGATGCTCTGAGAGAGCAGCTCAGGAGGGAGATACTGCCCTGGAAACCCGCTCAGGACACAGAGTGGGCACAAGCTCTTCTTACCCCTCCCCTTCTGCTGTGATTTGAGGTTTCTCTAAGACGGGACCTTTCTCTGAGCCAGTGGAAGGATATTCAGTTGCAAGGAAGGACTGAAAAACATGAAAGTGAAACTTAAGAAACACTGCTGAGCCAGGAAAGACTGAGACTCTGTCATTGGTTGTGGGTACGCAGGTCCTTTTTGGGGGAAAGCACAGAGCGAACAGCTCTCAGAGAGAAGGTCAAGAAATAAGGGGATAATGAGTGAATTGCTGCAAATTACACTGAGCTGGAGACTGAAAACTTCTAAGTTTTTTAATGAACTCTGCAAAAATGGAATGAAAATGAAGAGGGAATAGGATGACAATGTGTAATTGGTAAAGAGCATGAGTTACCTACATGTGCACTTCCTCTCTTGGCTTTGAGGGAAGATCACTGCACAGACTGTGAAGGAAGGCCTGGGAAGGTTGGTAGCAGGGACAGAAGGAAATAGGAGTTCCCAGAAATGAGGAGCAACAAAACTGTGAGGAGCTTATCTACTCTAATTAGTAAGGACGTCATCTGCAGCCCCATTCAGCAAAATTTGGGCACAACTCTGGGGCACAGGCACATGGCTACATAGGCTCCACTTGAGTATTTTGGGCACTGCCAGATCTTGGGCCACTACTGGAGATACTGAAATGAAGAGATGGTACTGAAGAGAATACCCTTACCTGTGAACATCTGAAGAAGGCAATAGGACAGCAAGACCCCTGAGGTGCATAATCCCCCTGGATCTGGTGCATAACTGGGGGCATGGCAATGTCCTCTTCTTTGAAGAATGTTTATATGTACTTTACATAATAATGGCAGTTCATTATTAACATTTCCAGCTCACCGTGTGTTAAGGATACCCGCCTCTCCAGCTCCCCATTCTTCACTCTGCTGTATTGTTTGAGCCATGAAATCACCAGCAATAGTCCCTTATGCCTGCATCCCTGGACAGATGCTGCATTGCTTGAGGAGGAGTGAGGCATGGCTGATTAATCTGTGCTCAGAGAGGCTGACTGTTGGGATTAGTGCTTCAGATGCTCTTAACATCTGCAGCTCTGGACAACCCCAAATTCATCAGCACTGGAAGCTGGAGGGTAGCAGCAAGGCTGGTAAGAGCTCTTATGGGGGGGGTTGCCTATTGAATTGCCGCTGCCAAATAGCAAGACAAGAGGGAGATTTTATGGGGAAAGTGGCAGCCATGCCATTATCTTGGCACTTCCAAACCTGCCATACAGTTTTTTGGATGTGTCTGTGATTCCCAGGACTAAGGAGGGTGTTGGCTGCGTAGAGAGAGCAAGGCTGAGAAGCCAGGGAGAGGGCTGGAAAGACCCTGCAGAGCAGGCACGATGGAAATGTGTCAGCCCTGAAAGTCTCGAAGCTCCAGTTCCTCATGTTTGGGAGGTGGGGTGAGGATGGCTTTGGGCCCTGGCAAGTCCCAGAGCTTGGGACCAGCCCTTGCAGTAAACATAAGGTGCTGCCAAGCCAGAGGTAGAGCGAAGCTGTTACTTTCCTTATGTGGTTACATCTCCCTATCCAAAACCAGTCCCTCCCTGCCAGTCTGCTTATCTGAGCTAGGCTTTTTTACTCTGGGATTCCCTCCTTGCTCTGACTCCATTTTTCTCCTTCATTAACTTTTTGTTTCTCTTCATCACAGGGTTTTATGAGCCTTTTGTTTGTGGAGACAGGCAGCACAGGGGATGAGAAGAAACTTCTGAGCAGCCATGGATGGGTTACAGCTGCAGGTAAGGCTCACCTCATGCAAATCACAACCTGCCACCATCCTTCAGAGTCCCCAGCAGCTAAGGGGAAAGAAAATACCAGCTCTATTTATGTCTAGTGAGCCTATTAGCTGGGAATGACTCCCTTGTCTATCTCTGTGGGGGAACTCCAGGAGGCTGTTCAGGATTAAGCCCAGAGAGTGCCTGAGCTCCTGGCTTAAACTGCCCCACCTCCCCATCCCGCAAACAGCCCAGCCTGCCCCCTCCCAAGCCCACCCAGGGATGGCCGGCTGGAGGCACACAGGGGCTGTCCATCTCATGAGTTAATCGCCTCCTGTTCAGATGTCAGGAGGAGATGAAGCTGCTATAAATAGATTGTGAAGCCCTCATGGTTTCAGCTGTGATTCACACACATGGCAGAGAAGCATTAGGAAGAATTAACATTCAATCTCTCAGGCACTTTCCTGAGCACAAATGCCATTCTGTCCCTGTGGCTTAATCTCTTTGCTCAGGGGAGGTGAGCAGCACTTTCTGGGGTGTCTGAATGGGTCAAATGGACAGGGAAACCCTGGACTGTCAGGGAGCTAAAAACGGCCACTTCAGCTGGAGCAACTGAGCAGAGCTGTCCATGATATGCAACTGCATTTAGGAGCATGGCAAGGTGCTCTGCTCCCCCCCGACTGGGGCTGAGATCAGACAGTGTGGTTTTGTTACGGCACGCATGCGCTGGGATGCCTGACAACAGCCTCTGGGACTGAGACGGCTTCTGGCGATGGTATGTGCAGGGGACTGGGGCTCTTTCTGGCTCTCCCTAGCCAGTGCTGCAGTGTGCCTGTGACTGAGTGGCTCACAGTGTCTGTGATAGTCTGCCTAGATGAGCATGGTGGGGCAGGACAGCGTACCTGGGTGGTCTATGTGAAATCCCCATTTCTTTGCCCCCCCATCCTAATTTTTTCAAAGCTCAGGTATAAAAACATAGCATACAGCTAACCTAGCCATGAGAAGCTGTGTGCACTTGTTCCTGTGTGTGTTTGCATTCATTTGCATGTGTCTAAGTGCTTGGTAGCCTTCCTCCCCCTGCCTTGCTGTGCTTATGCTGTTAGCAGTGATGGTCACTAAGTAATGTATGTGAGATGGAGAAACCAGCGGAAGGGGAGGTAAGACCAGACAGGTCCTGGAGTGGGAAGTGTGAGGAGTCTGTTTGTAGGTATCTATCCATCTGTCTGACAGTCTCCCAGGTACAGTGAAAGAGTGGTATTTTTCCTGAAAGGTAGCTTAGAGGGTAGAGCATCTCCTCAGGGTGAAGAATATTCGTCACACTTTTGCATATTTGGTGCCCCATCAATAAAAGAGAGATCCATGCCTCTAGTTTCATAGCATTGCCACAGTTTCACTGCATTGCCACTAATGAAAGAGACATTCAGGGCACTCATCATCCACAAGAGGTAAAGGCCAGTTTGGACTAAAGGTTGGGAGTTCAGTGTTGGTATCTTTGAGTCCTTGGTTAGTGATCTAGGGAGCCTGGAGTTCAACAGATGAGGCATATACCAGAAAATCTTTTCCTTTCACCCTGCTTTTAGGGACACAGGAATCAGGGTTTCTCAGTGAAGCAAGGAAAGAGGCAGAAAAATGGTCAGAGGAATTGCAGGTTGGTGGGGAAGTCATCTTATTATGATGGGACTAAATCCAAGAAAGTCACCCTTTGACTACTCCAGGGCAAAGAGGGCCCTATCCCACTCCTTGCTGCAGGAAAACAGCATCTCATTGCGGCTCTAGGCAACATCCTCCTACATAAACTGAAGCCTGCCAGCGTGGGGGTGATTAAAGAGATCTCAGTACACAGGCTTCTCCTTGTATGGATATGATCTCCAGCCTACTAAGGCACTGTATGTGGTTGGTGTATCTATACCAACCTGGGTTTTGTGTCAAAATGGCATTCCCCTATTTAGGAACACATGTCACTGAGGCTGGAGTATGGACTGCATGTGTGCTCTGGCAGGCTTAGGTCTGAGTGGGTCTGCAGGCACCTGTGTGGTCTTAAGCCATTCTTGAATTTTAAATCATGTTATGGAATAACCTGAAGTAAGCTGCCTTCAGAAATTTATGTGGGGATGCCTGAACAAGCTAAAAGGCCTCAGAAATAATTGTGATGTATTTCTGTTATTGTACAGAAAGTGGAATTTCAACCAAGAGTTTCAGCAGGGGCTAGATTCCCCAGTTGGATCCTTACAGAGCCACAGAGCCATGTGCGAATCTGGAAGTAGCTCTGCAGGTTCCCTAGTTGTGAGTGACAAGGCTCAGTTGACTTGCAGAAGCTTTTGCATGACCTATCCTGTATCTCAAAAAAGAAAAAAAGGGCCATGTGGAAATCTAAAGGGAGTATTTTAGTCTGTCTATTCTACACGTGAGTCCAGACAATCTGAAACAGCTTTGGAATGTGGACCATATTGGATGCAAATGGCAGGCCATATGTTTTATAACATTAATTGCCAAACTTTCGAAAGCACCCTATTGACCTCCTATAGTCAGTGAAAGAGCACAGCTCATGCTTAGGCACCTAATAATTTATCATCCATTCCTTGTTTTTCTTCAACATTTATATGGTAGTATCACCAACCTGGATGGTCTCCAGTGTTGTGAGAGCTGCACAAACCCAAAATATTAGCCAGTTTTCCAAAACATGGCATCTGTAAATGCCAGGCTTACAGATGGTACACAATATAATGGGAATTACATGCACAAAATGGAAGGGTAAAAAAAAATTCCATCATTCATCTATAAAAGCTGGATCTGCTCAGATGATCTGACTGGTGGCTGCCATGAACAGATGCTGGACTCTGGAAAGATATCCAGGAATAAGTCATGATGGTTGAGAAGGGAGGAAATGACAGCTGTAACAGAGAATCCTGCTAGCCTGGGCTGATGAGGTTCACCTGCAGACAGGGGAAAAGGCAAAAAGAGTAGATGGTGTTCTTCCACAAGAACCAACAAGGCCAACAAGGTAAGGAGAGTAACGTCTTACAAACCTCATTGGAAGACAAGAAGTCATCTCTGGTTCCAGTTATTTCAATGTGGGCTGGTATGCCCAGCTCTGGTGCTACAATAGTATTGGAATTAGTCCATGTCCCTGCAGTAGCTTTATTCTCTGGTGTAGTGTGCCTCTTTCGCCTAGCTGATATGCATGAAAGGCAGTTTCTCTCTCTCTGAGATCATGTCTTTTCTGTTTACAGCAGGCATCCAGCAGCCAAAGCCTCCTCAAGCTCATTGTTATGGAGGTGAAGCGGATTCATGTGTTGGCCATCTTCTTCTTCCTGTTGTCTGTTGCAATGACAGGCTGCTTTCTGTGGCAGTACAGCCTCCCCAAGGCGGAGCCCAGTGAGTAGTTATCTTTAAGTTTGGTCATAGGTTGGCACAGAAATTTGTGAGACCAATAAACGCCCCTCTGCCTGTGTGGACATTTTTCCCCAAAGAGCATTTCCCCAAACAGCACACAAATTTGCCTCCTCTGAGCTGGTGCAAGGACACAGAAGAGGTGAACATTGGGTTGATGGAGTACCATGTAACACTGCTGGTGTCCAGAGAAGCTCCATTACTTCTGGCGCTAACCTATGTTAATTGATATACCAAGGAGACATTTTATTTTACATTCTCTACCTTTTTCTTTAGCATCCTGTCATAAAAGTCACTGCGGTTTAGAATGGGTTTTGGTTTACACCTTACCATGTGCTTCAGCTTATGGGTTTTCTTCTATTCCCCTAATCCTAGATCTTTGAACTGGCTCAAGCCCCCAGTTAACACTAGAATTCCTTTATGTTGATTATAGAAAACTCAACACATAGACTGAAGGCACTGTCTGTGCAGAGATGCAATAAATACAGTGTAACTGGATCAGAGCCCAAAGGTGACATAAAATCCACAGTGAAGGTGCCAGAGGTACTTCATAGACCAATGTCTGAAAAGATTTCAGACCCTACATTTTTACCGCAGAGTATCAGAGGCTGCCTGTAGGCTCTTGTGTATCCATCACCATTCATCTCAAAGTTTTCATAGTGCCATTTCTCTTCTCATCTGTATTTCTAATGTCTTATGTTCAGTTGGTAAGCGAAAAGATAAATAAGTATTGTGTTTACAGCTTACAGAGCAGAGGAGCTGTGTTTATGAACACCTTGGGATCAACTGGGAAAATAGTGCCTCCAAGTAAGAGAGTTCCCATCTCTTACTGAGTTTAAAGATCTTTGCCTGCCACAAAAATTTAAGATATGTCTCTGGCATATGCAGGATACAGCTAATTCAGAAGACAGCTAATATACTAGGTATGCAGCCTACCAACTGTTGTTACAGTGTTAAGATTTCAGGTGGCACTCACAATTCACTTCTACATCCATTTTCTGAGGTTACAATATGCGTGGGACAACTCTGTGCTCCTGAACCCAAACTCAGACTTTCTCCTAGACATGGGCAGGGCACTTTCATGGGGTCTAAACCCACTGTCAGGTACCCTACAGAGTCTTCTGTACTCCCAGTTCCTTACTCTTCCAGGCTGCAGTCAGTTGAAGCCTATTGCAGCTCCTGCCCATCCTGTGTCCATCCCATGTTGGAATAAGCAATAACAGGGCACAGTGCCCTCTTCAAGTCCTGTTTATGTGAGTTAGAAACAATTCAAGATTGTCTCTTTCCTGTCCAGAAGTTTCCTTCAGCTTTGGAAAACACAAGCAAGAAAGCTAGTGCTGACTTCTGGATGAGGTTAAAGCTTGTTAGTGTGTCTATTGAAGTCACATATGCTATCATTGAAATGTTTTCCAGGTCCATCTGTGAGGGAAGTGAGATCAGAAGCTGTGCAGATGTGCCCCCGCTATCCTGAACCAGTACAGCTGGACCACCCAATCCCCATTCTGAAGGACGCGTTGGAGAAGGTCTGTGAGGAGAGAGGAACAGAGGGAGACAGCGGTCATGACTACTTTTCTGAAAGTGTAAAGGGGAGAATATGTATTTTGCCCCTGAGCATCTCTGGGGAAGGAGGTGGGGAATCAAGGAGGTGGAGAACATGTGAATCTAGAAACGGGTATATAAAACTCTCACTGAACATACAGCAGAACAGGTCAATAAGCAGTTATCTTATCCAAAGGGTAAGCCATGATGAAGAAACATTATTACTTTTCCATCAGAAGGTCTGGTGAGCATACATCAGCACAAAATGATGGCTTTTGGCATCTTGTTTGCTCTTAGACAGCCCTCATGTCCTGGAAAGTAGGTGACTCATGTAACTAGTTCCTATTCATCAGTAACTGTCAATTCCTTATTTTATTGTTCTGCTGGCTTTCCCCATGCCACCATTTAAAAATTAAAAAGTTACTTGTAGGTAACTTAAGGAAGGGAATGGAGGGGAAGGGGAAGAGGAAGAGGGGACCTGCATCTGAATGAAAGAGAGACATGCTTTTCCTCAGTATGATACACTGTCTCTGAAATTTTAGCACTGTCTGAAATTCTGGTAGGCTCTATTTGCAATGAGAAAATACTGCAGTGTTGCCTTGACTGTAGGGACCATAAGGACAGCCATGCTCTGACAGGACACTCCTGATTTTGTAGACCCTTATCATATAATATACTGTCTCATTTGTATCTTTCTCATGAATAGCTTAATTAGTCATAACAGAAGGAGTCCCACAGCTCTGATCATTCTTTTTAACCTTCTTTGAATCTTTTCCAGCTCTAGCATGCTCTTGTGTAGATGTGGGAAATCAGTACTGTATACAGTATTCAAGGTGCAAGTGGATCAGGGATTTATACAGTGATAAAATGGTGTTTTCTGTTTTATTTTATGTTATTTCTCTAATAATCCCTCATATTTGATTTACCTTTTTTTCTGCCACGGGGCACTGAGCAAATGTTTACATAGGAGCATCCATCATAGCCCCTAGATCTTGTTCCTGAGTGTTAATGACCAGCTCACTGCCCATCTGTGAGTATGTTTTGTGAAGTTAGGGTTGTTTTCCAGCATGCACATCAATTTACCTATGCAGAATTTCAATTGCTATCACTTCACATTCACATTTATGAAGTCTCTGCCACTGTCTCCAGGGTTACTATAGAGAAGCATTTTATTATTCAATTAGGATTAGTCAGAGAGGTGGGGGAATGTGCAGAGCATTGGGTGTCCAGCTATCATCTAACCTCTCCTCTTTATGCTCCTCAGGAATGAAGTATCCAAGCACTTCTTCAAAGTAGGCTAGTGAAACTATTCTTATTTTGCAGATGGAATAAGGCACAGAGAACCTGAACACTACATGCATAGGAAGACATAGGTATTTGAAGGGGGCTTAGGCACTAGCACCTCAGAAGTGTATCTTCAGTTGCCCTCAGGTTCTGCCTAAGTCTGTGAACACTCAAACCCACACTAAAGATCCTGCACTACCTAAGACAAACTACCATCCTGTGCCAGGCCAGGGACCAGATGCATACAGGGGAAGACTTTTTCCTAGCCCATGGCAGCTTGAAACAGGAGAGTGATATTCAGTCATGCATGAGGCTTAAGGAAACATTTCTCTTCTAACAGTAAATACTTTTGCTTATCAGAAAAGCCTACATTTTCCTCAGAATAGTCTTGCTAGTGGCCAAATCCAAACACTGAGTATTGGATTCAATGACACTCAAGTCTAGAAAAGCATCACGTATTTTCGTCAACTTTTTGCAGGTCCAGGCAGGTCTACATGCCAGACTGAGAAAACTCTGAGGAGGACCATGCTTGAGGTGGTGGGTGGTGTCTCAACTCCAGTCTGTTCTCTGGAGGTGCTGATGTACCTAACCATACTAGATGGGCCACAGGCACATGGGGAGGGGAGGGCAAAGAACCTCTACAGAAGGACTTGGCACAAGTTGGGTGTTTGGATGTTTCCACTGCTGGCTGTCAGTGCACATCACCAGTCCATCCAGTGAAGAGGTCCTGAGGACAGGACTCATGTTGGCCTTTCTTGTCTCAGATGCTGGTCTTGGAAAGCCATTTCTTATGTCGTAAACTTTCTGTGCAAAAGATAACTTACGCATGATGATGACTTAGCTTTGAAAAAATCATAAAAGAGCAAGACCATTGCATTCTGCTTGCAAGAGGTGGGTGGAGCACAGCTGGCTGATTAGGTGTCGTGGTTTAACCCCAGCCAGCAACTAAGCACCATGCAGCCTCTCACTCACTCCACCCCCACCCAGTGGGAAGGGGGAGAGAATCAGAAAGAAAAAAAAAAAAAGTAAAACTTGTGGGTTGAGATAAGAACAGTTTAATAGAACAGAAAATAAGAAACTGATAATGATAACAATAATAAAATGACAATAGTAATAATAAAAGGATTGTATTATACAAGTGATGCACAATCTAATACACCTGCTGACTGATGCCCATTTAGTCCCCGAGCGGCAATCCCCCCAGCCCCACTCCCCCCAGTTTATATACTAGACGTGACATTGCATGGTATGGAATACTCCGTTGGCCACTTTGGGTCAGCTGCCCTGGCTGTGTCCCCTCCCAACCTCCTGTGCCCCTCCAGCCTTCCTGCTGGCTGGGCATGAGAAGCTCAAAAATCCTTGACTTTAGACTAAGCATTACTTAGCAACAACTGAAAACATCAGTGTGTTATCAACATTCTTCTCGTACCGAACTCAAAAACACAGCACTGTACCAGCTCCTAGGAAGACAATTAACTCTATCCCAGCTGAAACCAGGACATTAGGTCTGCACAATCCTAGTACAAGAGGGAGCAAAGACCAATCACAGCCCTCTAGTTGCTCAGTGCAGTTTCTCAGATTGCTGTTTAAACAGGAGTCATAGCTTTAGCATGTTTCATGGCATGAAAAGTGTCATGGGATATTTGAAAAGTCTGGATCTTTTTCTCATACATCTTTGAACCTAAAATACTAGTGCAAACAACAGATGTGCACAGTACAATTTAAAAAGGAAGAAATTACAATTCTTAGGTTTTAGCATTTGTTTTTAATCATATAGGCATCATAGGTATTAGAAAGATAAGCACCACATTCTTCTACATGGTGGATATATAGACTGAAAGATAGATACTGGATAATTCAGCATAAGCAATTCAAAGGAACAGTATAGTTAAAATATTTTCTTTTGCCAAAACGCATTTGAAAAAATCACTCTCATGTGCTTGGAAGTAAGGAGGGCTGATGGTCCGCATCTTCTACCACCTGTTACAGACTAGATGCATTACAAAACTCTTCATTTGGAAATTCATAGTTTCCCATCATTCTCCAGGTAGATATGATGCTGCGTCAAAAGATTCATAGCTCTGGTCTCCCTGCCATGTCTGCCATTGTTATCTACAACGACACTGTGCTCTGGACAGGCAACTTCGGAAAGAAGAATGGTTCGGACCCTTCCTCAGTGGTGCCCAATGAGTACACTATTTACAGGTGAGACGGATGTATTGCAGGCATGAGAGCTAGGGAAATAGGAGATACACATATGGAGATCTGATATCTAGGAATAGAGCCACTGTCACAAACCACATCTTCTACTGGCTTGGGTCCACTGCAGAAACCGCTTCTGGGTTACACTGAAACTTTGTGAGACAATCCTTCAGCTAGTCCGTAAATTATCATATGCTTGTGGGTTACTGAGTTGTTTACTTTGGATTTTTTTTTTTTTTATTTCATCTGACAATCTTTTAAATTGGAATAGCAGTGACCATCCTGAAGAACCTGAAAACATACTACTCCTTACACAGGAATGTCTCCATGCTTTGAGGAGGCCTAGGGCACAAATCTGAAGACTGAGAGCTAGCACAGGTTTTGTGAGCAGTGAGGAGACAGTGCCATAGAATTAAAAAAAAAAAAAAAAGTTCAGTGTAGCAAAAATGGTGTTTGGGAAGAGTATCTACTGAACACACACAGTAGACTTGTACGCTTATTCATTCTCCCAGTGAAGTCAAAGTCATATTTGCCATTATTTTTTAGATGAAGATAAAATCAAGCTCTTAGTGTGAGTTAAAAAATAAAAACAAATACAAAGGAAGTGTTCACTTCCTTTAAAGTTCTGTTCTCAGTGATTTATAACTGTGCTATATATAAAACATCTGGGCTGTACTCTGACTATCAAATGTTGTCCTCAGCATAAACAGTTTTGGAAAGTTTCAGCAGCTGTGACTACCATTTTTTTCACCCCTGTGTATCATGGTAAAATCCCTGCACAGATGACCTCATTTCTTCCAGAATCATAGAATGGTTTGTGCTGGAAGGGACCTTAAAGGTCATCTAGTTCCAACCCCCCTGCCATTGGCAAGGAAAGGGGAATGTGTCCCTGGTTGGACTTGAAGCACCAACCTTTCAGTTAACAGCCAAACACAGTAACCAATTGCACCACAGAGTCTCCCCTGAAAAAGATTTATTACCAGTCGATATTGGTTATGGTTGGAACTACGACAATATCTGATCATCTCTGAACCTCTGAATTTCATTTCTGATTAATGAAAACATTCTTGGCAAATGCTTTCACTCTAGGCCTTCTTGCACCAGTCCAAGAATTTCACCTCGAGCAGCACAATACAGATGACCCCAGCCATCCCTCTTAATCAAGGCCCTGTTGCCAAAAACCAACAAAATATAACCGGAGTCCTATTCCAGTAGACCTTTTGTAAATTTGACTCTGTTCTGAAGCCACCCAAATATCAACACTGAACATGAAATGTAAAATTTTATGGCATTTTAACCTTAAAATTCCAGTGAACTACTTGTAACTTGTTATGGTACTTACTAAGCAATAATTTACAAAATATGTCATCTTATGAATACTAAGTGAACAGAAAAAGTTCTGTAGCCCACTGCACTATTGGGGAGATACTACTGAATGTTATGTTGCAGTCCATAAAAACCAGAGTTAAAGATATTAATTCAAGCTTCTTACCTGCATTTTAGCCATTCTGTTCTGAATTAGCAAAGGTGTTGCCTGTAAAACTAGAGGCAGTGGGTCAGTTGGGTGATCTCATGTACTGACCATCAATCCTCTTGATTGATGGTTTTCTTAATGCTTAATTTCTATAAATGTTTGTTCCTTGACAGAATTGCCAGTGTCTCCAAGATCTTTCCCACCATTATGTTGTACAAGATGTGGGAGGAAGGAAAAGTCACGTCTCTTGATGACCCATTGGAACGTTATGCCCAGAACTTTGTTATTAAGAATCCTCTGGGAAGGCTCAAGGAATCAGAACAGAGATACACAGCAGATGGGCTGATTTTTTTGGAAAAAGGCTCAATGCCACTTAAGCCATCACCTGTTACCTTGCGCAGAATGGCCAGCCAGCTCTCAGGTGAGACAACGCTGCTACCTGCTTGCCCTCTGCCCACCATTACGCCACCTGAAAGAGACCACAGAGAGAACAGACCATACGCCAGGGATAGAAAAGGTTGCTGTTGAGGCCATTTCCCAGTATGGACCCTGCACCTTTGCACTTCCCAGAGGTCAGGCAGGACCCTTGGAGGCAAGCCGTCAGCAGCTTCATGAAGTGCTAAGAGGAAACTCTTGTCCAGGCCATCTGCTAGGAAGGGGCCCAAGCTGCACTGTGGGGTGGGGAATTGGTTTTTCCTGTGCAAGGTGAATATATATTTCTTTTAACACAGTAGCATGACCTGAAATCAGGCTCCAATTGCATAACAGGTTTTTGTACTTCAGCCCGGAGTCCTCTCATTTTTCTGAGATGTAGAGTTGAGGGTCAAAGTGGCACCAAACCTCTTTGCTTTGAACAGATAGACCTTGAGCACTGAGTTAAATTTAGCTGTCAGTGTGGCTCCTGATCTGGGATTCCTGAGCTATTAATAGCTTTGTACTTGCTGTCAGAAGACTATTAATCTACTGTTACCTTCATAATTGGGAAACTCTTACATTAAGGTAGAAGGAGCTCACAGGACTCAGGAGAGCTTTAAGCTTTCTCAGAAATAAAGATGCTAATACTTGACTCAGAGATTCCAGAATTTAATGGCCAAAGAGACTGTGCTGATACCTCATGTGGCATTTTGATTAAACTCTGTAGCACCTGCATTATTCCAGATTGCAGTAAATGCCCTAAAATTAGGACCTAAGATCAAAATAGCTTATAGGCAAATTGCAGTACCTCAGGAAAGGGTACAGCATCACCTGAAGCAAGCCAAAGTCAAGATAAGTGTTCCCTCAAAAGGAATGATGTAACTGAAATCTAGAAACAACCAACCAACCCAAAGTGGCCAGTGGCAGCAGGAGGCAGAAAGAAAGATGTGTGCACAATGCTGCACAGCCCCTCTCCCTGCAGACAAGGTCTTGTTCTAGCCAACCTGATGATGTCCTCATGGGCACCAGCTCTGCCTGTTCCTCTCTGACTCTCAGGAGCACCTGAAGCTGGTGTGGCTGCTCCTTGCAGGAGCAGTCTGTGCTGGAGCTACATCTCCCAGTCCTGCTGCAGTTTCCTGTCACCTAGTGAGGTGTGAGGTATGCCCTAGAATTACTTGGAGGAAGCATATGTCAAAAATGTACCTGGTCATAGCATTGCTTGTAATGTGCAGCCATTCCAGTGCTTCCATCACTGTGCTGGATTTGTGCTCCTTCTTAGCTTCTTTTACGTTCCTATGTCCTTTTTTTTCTTTTTTTTTTAGAATGTGGCCCAAATTTCCCAGACCACACCAGCAGGGCACACCAACCAGCTTGGACTCTGACAATTTAGTAGAAGGAAAAGCACAGTTTCAAAATCGCAACAGAAAATCAAATGAATGTTGAGGTCACATGTTACATTTCCTGTCTGTCAAAAACCAAAAAGGAATAGGTTCTGCATCAAGATCAAAGCCACTGCATGACATAATGTAAAGTGGTTTTCATCTAAATTCTTCCAGTGGAAACTTATCTATAATATATCCTCATTATCTGGACTTTTCTATATTGCACACTACAAAAGTAACTCCAAAGATTTTTCTCCTCAGGACTTGATGGGTACATTGCTAGAGGGAAGCTCCAGCTTGTTAAGACTAAGATTTTCAAATATATATGAATGACAGTATGAGATGCTATTGTAAATTATTAACAGCATGCTTGTCACTTCAATTAGCAGCACATGAGGTATAAATCAATGACTGTGGATTTTCTGTTATGTTCACATATTGTCTGGTTTATCATTTCTAATGAACCTCAAGAGAGACATTGCACTGTTGTCATGGCACTGGTTGAATTCTCCCAGTGGTGCAATGTTTTCTTTGCTGCCATTGTGGCAAGTAGGAAATGAAGGAGCCCATTGTGTACTTGAAGGTGCTCAGTGCATCTCTTATCTGGTCATTCAGCTGCACAAATAACCACAGCCCAGAAGCAGAAAAAGTGTTCTCATTCCAGTTCAAATCCCAAGGTCAGGTCAATTGAGAAAAACAGGTGTTGCTGCTACAAAAGAATAGGGCCTCATTCAGCTCTGCCATGATTAAACACATGCTCACTGAGCAGACTATTGCAAGTCATTTTTCTCTCATGTACCCTTCCTGATTTCCTCCCAACCTCTAAATCAAAGTCAGCTGTAAACTGCAATGCGGATTTCATTCCAGATGTAATCCAAGTTCTGGACTTGGTGAGCTGTAGATCCTGTGCAAAGGAGCTGTGGCATTTTAAAAAGTCCTGGCCAAAAGTTTTTAGGGAATCCATGTTCAGTGTTGTGAAATTAAAAGTGAAAAGAACTTCATTTCTTCTACATTCAGAAACCCTGAATAAATGTTGTTAAAGCTGAAAAAATAAAAGCTAAAAATACTTTAGGCCAAGCCTGGAATGGTTCAGAAAGTTCAAGCCCTCTGTAGCAAGTTGTAAAGAACAAAAATATGTTTAAAGGAGCTGCTACACACCTTTGTAGTCAAGGGAATACAGTTACATGGAAATATGGACAGGGATTTCCCCAACACCCAATATGCCCTTCTCTTCCAAAATACACTTGGGGATACAGGGTATTTTTAATCAATCATCAAAGCATTTTTACTGAAATGTAGAAACCCAGAGTTGGTCCTGGGGTAGGAGTTCCATTACCCAGATTCAGTGGTCCATGACTTGAATAGTGTCCTGCAGTCCCGTACGAACAGGTCCTTGCAGCACATTTGCTATGTGTATAAAGCACATGTGTGCATCCTTGTTGTTTCCATCTTGCCATTGAATCTTGCCTTTTGCTCACTCTTTACCAGACTCAAAGTTTCCTGGACCATGATTTGTCTCAAACTATTAACTTCTTTTCTTCATGGTACAGGTCTGCCCAGGAGACTGCGATCTACCAGCCTGCTGTGGAAGGGCAATACGCAAGATGCTCTAGCTCTCCTGAAAGATGATGTCTTGGTTGCTGATCCTGGAACCAGGTCACATATATTCACTTACGAGCTTTTGGTCTGGGTTTGTGTTCTCCACTGATATTAGCCCCACCTTGCAGTCTCTATGGCCAATGGATAAAAGACAGCCATTCCTAAAGGGAGCTTCAGCCATCTACCCAAATACCTGTCTTAGGCTGGAAAGAGTGCCTGTTGGAGGTGCCAGGGTTTTTTTTAATGTGTATAGAGTCTAAGTGAGAAGCCTAGATAAGGCAAATTAAACTGCTATAGTTAGGTCTAATAAGCCTTAAATTGTGAAGGATGCAGATTTTCAAAAGTGGAAAGGCATGTTAATTTAAATGGTTTAAACCATCATAGATTTCACTTAAAATCATGCTATGTCTGTAGATATTTGCATGTCTCTAAATTTCCTGTAAGTTCTATTAATGTTTGTTACAATTTATATAGCTTGTTAAAAGTCTGTTACCTGAGTTGCAAACACTCAGAAATATGAACGAGATCCAACAGACAGCAGGTGAGGGAAAGGATTCCAACTAACTGGGAAAAACTTTCTAAGTCTGCAAAATTTTTAGGGAATAGAATTACATTCTGAAATAATTTGCCTAGCGTTTTTGTGGATTCACCATGACTTGAAGTCTGCAAGCTTAGAGAATTCAATGGCTCTATCATGGCAACCTTGTATTAGTTCTGTCCCATGTCATATAGGTTGTTACAATAGATGTTCCATAAAGGATTTTAAGACCTTAATACCATCATCTTCTTTGGTATTCATATTATGCTTACCATTAAGATACATAAGGACATCCACTCATAGTCTCTCAACCCCTTATTACTTGACATGTTGATAGTTTTAACTCTGTCTCCCTGTTCCCAGATATACTTCACAGCAAACAGATCCTTCTTCCTAAAAGAAATTCCCATTCATTGATATAGAAATTTTAACATATTTTTCTGGGTATGTTGAAATTCAGCTCCATTTCAGATATAAAATTTTAAATCCAGAATGTATGCATTCTTGGGGTCGAAATATATATACTCATCATGCTTTTATTCAGCAATATGAGCTGGAAGTTGTTGAAGTGGTACCAAATTTATGATCTAAATAGGCCTCAGTGAGGTGTGTGGCTTCATACAAGTAAAAAAAAAAACCAAGGAATGTTGAAGACATCATGAATTTTGAACACGTTTGAAAAGAATTACCCATTCATGTCTTCATGTCATTAAACTTCATTCAAGTCTAAAGACTTAAATCACTTTATGGATATTAAAGACTGAAGCACTCAGGTGTCTTTAATGACTCAACATTGCTGGATGCTGCTTTGTAGATTTTTAAGTGTTTTTACCATCTTAAGGTAGCTTAGGTGCTTAAGTGATTATACCATGTTAAATCTCCAAAGAGGCTTACCTGGGATTTTGAGACATTTAAGGTAAGCACCTGTAACTCGCAATTCTGCTCTTAAAAAGAATGGATATATTCTTTGGTGAACAATTATAAACAGTAAGTCAGGATATGCAAATATATAGGTTTTTGCATAAAGGTGGGGTTCTTTTTTTTTTCGTTTTCAATGTCTGGCTCTCTTTTGGTACATACTGGTTAAATAGCTCTGCTGATGCTCCCGTAAGAAATTTATCTTTCTTGACATAACAACACATCAAGGCAACAACATTCAGTTTTTCTCTTTCCCTCCTTCACCTCTCCTTTCCTTTAGCATGTCATCTGATAAAATGAGAATTTTCCCCAGAGAAGAAAGACATAGCAACTGTTTTGGCATAGTCATACCCACATTCCATCATTGAGGTAAGGCTGATCCAGATATATTGCTCTTCCTTTTCAGATGCCACTACAGCAATTTGGCTTTCTCACTGATGGCACACGTGCTAGCTGACCATGCAGCTGAGGGGCAATACCAGCGCTGGATCTCAGAGAACATCCTGGACCGCTTGGGCATGGAGGACACCGGCTTTGACATCACGCCACCGATCCGCTCCCAGATGGCTGTGGGTTTCTACGGCAGCCGGCAGCCAGCCCCTCTCTATGACCTTGGCTGGTACAGGCCTTCTGGCCAGATGTACTCCACAGCTGCCGACCTTGCTAAGCTGGCAATGGTCTTCTTAGGCACCTACCACCGCCGTCTCCTAGAGCCTGACACAGTGAAGACGATGCTGACCCCTCTGTTTAAGTGCTCTACTGAATACTTTGCTAACAAGACTGGCACACCCTGGGAGATTAATGAGCAATTGGGATATGATGTCATTAGGAAGGATGGAGACCTCGATGGTTATTCAGCTACCTTCTCTCTTATCCCCAAGCTCCGCCTGAGCTTCATTGTGCTGATGGCAGGGCCCAGGCCACAGGGTGGAGATATTGTGACTCAGATATATGAGTATCTTATTCCTGCCATGGAGACTGCATTCAGAGAGGCACAGAAAAGCTTGATTCCTCCTCCAAGTCCAGGCCCTTATGTTGGCTACTATACCTATTCCAACCTGACTTTCTATGAGATCAAAGTTGGACCTGGTGGGGTGCTGGTCATGCAGCAATTTGGGCCTCATGTAGAAGAGCTGATTCCTGAAAAGTACCGGACAATCAAACTTCACCACCTGGAAGATCGTGTTTTCCAAGTTGTTTTTGACAAGGAGTTCCCATGTGTTCTGCACCTGGGTTCTGCCTCCATCTCACTGGAGACCCAAAATGGGCAGCTCTTTAACTTTTATCCATTTGATCGCAAGGGTTTGTCTCCTGGCTTTGATGCACCAGGGCTGAACACATACAATGTGGTGCGTGTACTTCGTAAACCTGTATTCTATAGCTAAATGTCCCCTCTACTTTTCTGACCACTTCTGGGACGTGGCTCCAAATCGGTGTCTTACCAGACTCTCCTGTCTGCATGGCTTTATGAATGCCATTTAAAAGGGAAAGATGGTGGTAAATGACTCTTTTGCCCAACAAATATGTCACGTCCCACTTCTAAAATGACTTCAATGGCTTGTGATCCCTGCCAGTGCACAACAGGCCAGCTAGCAACTGGGAATGCTTGCAGAAAAAAGAGGTGAGAATGTGCTGGATGGATGGTGTTTGGAGGCCATAAAAAAAAGCTGAGCACTTAAGTCTCCACACTTACATTCTCTATTTAATGACCATTGTGGTGATCGACTGGTATCATCAAAGGGCTGAGAATTTCTTGTGTCTCTCAGAAAATATCTCTTCTTCAGTCCAAGGGTTTTTCCAGGGCTCTTCAGAAGCCCATCTGCCATGAACAAGATTCCTCACCTCTGTTTGCCAAAAGCATAATGTGCTAGAAAATGGCACCAGCCTGATACCAGGCCCTGCTTGTGATACCTGGGAAGTGAGGGTCCATTTCTTTCCTGGGTCACAACAAGGAAATTGTGGAAAAACCAGACAGCAATGTGGTTATGTCTTGGCCCCATGGATTTCTGCAAAAGAGGTGGTCACACAAAGGATATTGTAGCACTTAAGTACAGAAGCTGAAGCTTACTCCTGTGAGAAGGGCCATATGGACATATGCTGGTATATTCCAGCTGGACTCAGGTCTGTGACTATCTCAGTATATAGGCAAGTGTGTGAGTGTGGCATTTAAGTACACAAATGCATGGGAATCTTTACGTGTGTTTTGGGCAGAGTGTCTGTATGGGTACATATCCATTGTGTTTATGCAAGTGTGAGGGAGCATGCTAAGGGAAAGTGCATTAGCCTGGGGAGCACTACCTTTAGGACAGATGCACCTGCAAGCAATCTGCAAAGCCACAGGTGCATTTTCTTCTCCCTTCTTGTGCCCACTCAGTGCTAAGTCAGGCAGGACAGATGATATGTCATTAATGGCCAAAACCATATCACTATGATGGGAATATCAGGCATGACTGCAAGACAGGGCAAGTACCACTGACTGAGGAGTCTTGGCTCCTGCAATGCCCCTTCAAGTTTAGGAGAGTATTGTGATTGCAGCCCTTACTGGAGCCTGAAATAAAAGCAAGCAGAGGGTCAGGGCAAGATAACTCTTACCTTAAAATGAATAGCCTAGCTGCAGAGTATGGCAATGGCTGTACAGCATGGAAATCCTGAAGGAAGTGCAAAAGGGTAGCCATACTAGCACAATCAAAGACCCTTCAAAGTGCGTATTGTCCCATACCATAACTAGCATGAGGTTGGATCCTCTTGCAGAGTCACCTCCTTCTGCTGCTTGTCCACACAGAGTCTTGAAAGTGGACATGTCTCAGAGAGGATGAGAAAATAAATCTCCCTGCCTCCCTTCTCTCTTGTCTCTCACTGTTTTCACTCTGTGTGCAGTTCTTCAGTTCTGAGTAGAGAGACCATCACTGAAGGCCTAGAAATCTATGATTTGCAAACTCAGTTCCCTGCCTTTTTTCAGACAATTTCAGTTCCCTGATAAACATATGAAATAAAGTAAACCTTGCCTTACAGACAGTCATGGTTGCTGCTGTACTGATTTCCTCTGGACTTTGTAGGTGATTACATTTCCTACCTTGTACAACCTCATATGTTCAAGTATTTAATCTGGGCTATAGCAACAGCAATAAACTCTAAGCAAATTCTTGCTGCTGTCATGTGTGATCATGCCCAGAGATATGTGTGCAGGCAGATAGTTGCACTATGGTTGGTTTCCTGTAGAGGTGCCTACACTCTGTCATGGCATGCCTGACACAACAGTGCTTTCTGGGCTTTGAGTTCACAAGATGTAATGTCTGATTGCAAGATATTTGAGCAGTTTTGCAAGATATTTGAGCAGTTTAGCCCTGGTCTTTTTGAGTGAGGGCTAAGTGCCAGTTTGGGGCAGTTCTTTTTGCTTTGGAACAAAAGAAGTGATTGTTTACCCATCAGCTACCTTTAAAAGCTTCCAAGAAAAACTGGGATTTATACCCCATGTCACTCACTGGTCAGGATGAAACGCCACACTGGACTGTCTCCATCTGTCTGATGGAGAGATTAAGATGTTTTGTTTTCCATCAGTAATGCAGACACTAACAAGTCTTTCCTTTTCTAGTGAGTCACCCTCAAACATATACACTGACACTTTTTGGCACTCTTGTTCATTCCCGTAACAGCACAGTGCTTTGCTCTTCATAGTGTGAACCCACACCTGCAGTAAAGCTCATTTCACCAAACCTTGGGTCACACTGGGAAGGTGAACAAGAGCTTCCTACGCTGCCCCTTTGTGTGGGCAGGAGACCACCCTTAACTGGTATGGAGAAGAGAAAGGAGACCTTGGGACACCTGTACAGAGGATTTGGGAGAGGCTGTGGGTGGCAGGCAGGGTAAGGTGAAGTTTTGGAGGATCCCAGTCATCCACAGGGAGCAGCCAGAGTCACAATGCTGAGTCAATGCTACAAACACAAATGTCCAATTTCTTTCTGTTACTTCATGCCTAACAGTATCCTAAGAAGAGCAGAACCAGCTTCTGTGACCTGGTGTGACCTGACTCATGCTAACAGGTGCTTTATACCAGCTTTAACAGTTCTTCATAAACTTTCCATTATAATACAGAATCCAACTTACCATTCTGAGTAATTTTTTAAGCTTTTATGTATGCTTATTGCTGAATTAAAAAATATCCCAATGTTATTTCATCCCTGTCAGAGACTGATGCCAACAATAGGTACAACAAACATGTAAAAATCTACCCAGCTGCTCACTTTTCACAGAAGTGTGTGTTTTAAAAGGTGTCTAGATGTGACTGCAACAGCCTATAGAAACAGCATGCTCAAAAATGCTTTTATAATTACTCATCAGGGAACCAAACAAATAGAATATCCTTCATTAGCATTCCCACCATCAAAAAGAGACAAGAACAAAACTGACTCATTGGTTCAGTAGACCAAATTCTGCTTTAAGGAGCCCTGGTGAAACCACATAGTATTGTAATAGTTTCCCTGAAAACTGTATTTAGTCTACAAGTTAAAAGGCTTTTGGCCACGAAGAATGAGATTAATCTGGCAAAATATAAACAGCTACGTCTGAGCTAGCCCCTTTAAACTCCTTTCCACTCAGTGAGAATTAATGACTCTAGTCAGTAGAGTGGATTCATTTCATCTTAAAGCACATATTTAGAATAAATTGATGAATCATACTCTATAAATCCCCAGCCTCCAGTTGGTTCAGATGGACCCAACCCTCGCTATCACAAGCAACTCTTCAGTTAGAAGAGAAACACTTTCATAATCTGCCTGCTAGGTAAGGGCAAGTTCTCAACTTCTTGCACCAACTTTACCCTGAAGATGTGAAGTTCACTGATTAGCAGGCCAAAAGCAGAATATGGTGATGTTTCTTGTGGTCCCATGCTAATATAACATTAGTTAAGACAACTTCCCTTTTAGAAGAACTCCACCTTCAGGAATCTTAGCTCAAGTGAGGATGATATCAAGCTTCAAGCTTCAACCTACATTTTGAAAACAGCAATTTTTCCCTACATGCTTCATTTCTTCATACTTACACTTCTCAACCAGAGCAATGTGGCCCAGTTGTTTACTGGACGGCATCTTTGCAGAGCTTTTTTGTTTTGATGATGGGAGTAAGATGATGTGTCTATCTGCCTGCAACCACCAAAGCAGGACTCAGAAAACAAGGATGAAGTCAGGCTAGCAAGGACTGGGCCTTGGTGTCACAGTCTAAAAGTTCATTAAACACTAACTCCAGGCTCCCTGATTTCCTCCTCAGAAATGTATTGATGTTCTTGTCACAAAGGGATGTGTTAAGCCCCTGTGATGTGAAGAACAAGCTTTTTGAATTTTCAGTTCTGCAGGAGCTTGTAGGATTTGTTTAAAAAGAAATGTCAGCATTCAGCCTTTAAGAGAGAGAAGAGATTAAAAGAGCTTCTGGGTCAAAGCCAGTCACTGTCTCCTTTTCACCCATGAAGTGAATACCAACAAAAGTTTAAGTGCTTCACAGTTAGCAGGGAAGCTTCAAAATATATTGCTATTAGGTGTGATTCTCACTCTAGATAAGGTCGTGTATGCTTCAAAATGCAAAGGCTGGAAGCCTGTTTGCAAGTTTAATCCTTTCTTGTCCATTCACTTCTGCCTTTATGAAGAGTCTGACATCTCATGACTTGGTTTACACAGCTGCAGATCAGCAGTCATGAAGAAAATAGATGCCAGAAAATCTCCAACACTATCTCCAGAGAAGTGAGACAATCTCCATTTACATTTAATAGGCATTTGTGCAGCCCAGCTGAGCATGAGCTGTGGGTTTCATGACAACAGCATTATGTAGGGCTCATCCTTGCAGACATAACAGTAATACATGACCAGCAAAGACAACACCTGCTTTATTTCACCTGGTAATAGCCCGCGTTTGCATGAAAGAGCTCTTAGTTTCAGGGCTGTCTTACTTTTGGGCTCCTGATCTTGTGACTGTGGAGGACACACTCTGTGGGCAGTTTCCAAAGCAGTAAGAGACACAGCTAGCGTGCAAATCCAGTGTCATAAGGTGAGCACTGTGTTCAAGTGAAAAGCATCTTGTAGTGGTGTCCTGGCCTTGCAGTGAATCCCAGGAGAGGGTGAGACTGCACACCCAGCTCAGCAGTAGACCTGATCTTGGCAGTAGCTATGGAAATGGGAGGAGAAGAGGCTGTAGATAACAGGACTGATGTCAGAAGTCAAATAGAAGAAGATCTTTAGCAGGATGTGGACACCCTGGAAGACGATGTGTACCAGGTCTGCCCAGTGGACTCCAGAGCTCCACAGCAGCCTCTCTGCCTGAAACACCATCCAATATGTCTTGAATGCCACTGCCATGACATGCAGACAAGAGGAATCAGGGAATGAGAGCAAGCCAACGTGCTAAACAAAAACAGAGCTCAGAAGCAGAGAGGACTGGCTGAGAAACACAGTTAACAGTGTCCTTCTGGACTGCCAGGTACCATGGGCAAAAAGCTGCATGGATGAGGAATTGCTCCTGTGGGACATGCTGAAGTGCAGCTCAAATCGTCTGATGCTATTTAATCAGGCATTTGGCTTTGTTTTCATATTGTGGAATATAATGACTGAAAAGTGTAACAAAATGGCCACAAAAGACTATCACCCAGCAGGGACTGGAAAGCCTGGAGGGGGAGGGAGCAAGACAAAGGACTCCACATTCCCTAGAAAGTAAGAAGAGATCTGCTAGCCTGATACTAACATCAGGCCTCAATATAAGGATAAAGGAAAACAGGACTCAGGGTCTCAGGTTTGAAGTAAAAGGGAAAAATGAGCGAGGAGACCAAGAAAGGCTCTGCTTTTTGCTTCCAGAGGCACTTTTCCATCTGTCGCCACAGTCTGAACAAGACAGTACAGCAAGAGCTGAGCCCTAGTCCTCTGAAAGCAGCGAAGAGCTGCCTAGATTCAGGCTTAGTAGGACTTGTCCTGGTTTGGGTGTCCTCAGGGAACTGAGGGAAAGTGTTTCAGAGCACTGTGAGCCTGACAGTCAGTGCTTCTAGGTAATATGAACCAGGCATTTCCACATTATTCTCTTAACAGGCTTTAGCTGATGCTTGTTTTCATAAATTGGGGCATTGTTATTCATAACTTTTGCAGTAGGCAGGATTCCCAGAATATCACACAAGTGATATTCTGTGACCCATGGGGGGCAGTCAAACCTCATAGTGGGTAGCCTATTTTATGTTTTTCAGTTGTTCAGCATGAGACAAAGAGCTTTCAGTATCTGAAGTGTGCAGTTTCCTTTCTCCTGGTAATCACTGCCAGATAGAGGAATGGCTTACAGCTCCCAGACTGTGTGTCTGCCTAAGCACAGTACTTGTTTACGTAGTTATAAAGATGATTGTCAATGTTTCAAAAGTGAAAGCTAGCATAGGCAGCAATTTTGAGGACAAAGGAGATAAAAAAAATGGGCATGGGTTGAATATGGCGGCTGAGGTAGCCCTTGGTTAAAATCTCAGAATTAGGTTATTGTTATTAAAAACCAGCTACCATTTTGTCCAATTACCAGATGATCTTTAGATGCCAGAAATTATTAGACCAGCCTCAGAATACAGAGCATATATGGAGTGCTGCAGAATGCAGAGAAAATGCTTGTAGAGGCACAAAACCATTGGGCAGATAGTTGTGCTGGGGAAAGGACTGCAGGCATGTGACCTCTCACTGAGTTATCCAGTGACCTGGGGATGAAACAGCTGTACTGAGACTGATTAGATACGGTTATAGAAGGGCCTAAAATAAAAGCTGATCACATCAGGCCCTGGTAGCTCCATAGATCTTCTCCTCTCCCTATTAAAATGCAAACAAGATGGAGAAAACCAGGAAACATTTTGCAATACTAGGTCAAAATTCTAATTAAGAAAGGGCATGATAACAGTGAGAGATACCAAAATATTTTTAAAAGCTGTGTACATTTGCTCTTTAAATACCTCACTTAAAGCTGCTGTCACTGTGAAATGCAAGATCTCAACATACCCAAGAGATCATGCAGGTTCATGTATCTTCTCTTGGCCACTTACACAACATTTTATTGATTATTTTTCCCTTCTGCTGTTCCTGTGGGTATCTCCGTTGAGCTTGTTATCTTCATATCTTCCTTTGTTTCTATGTGGCTTCCTCAAAGGCAGCTGCCCCTTGGTGAGGTGGCAGTCAATTATCAGGCAAAGCACTGTGATAATGATCATGGGGACGAAGAAGTCAATGGCAGTGATCTGAATAAGCAGTTTATAGATCTATGTAGTTTTCAGCACAATGCATATGACAATTTCCTCTATCTTCCCTAGAGAAGGAAGACAGATGTAATAAAAACCTTGGAGAGAGGTGATGGGAATGGCACCAGTTTAGATGTAATATTCAAAGCGCGCTAATGGGCCAGGTGGCATGGAGACTGATCATAATATATTTGGTCTATCCCCAACACTCTATCAGGCTGGCAATGGCTTTGTCCTGAAAACCACCAAGGACAAAGATTCCCTACTGGTCTGGTAGCTGAATCCCAATTGCAACACCTTTTTCAGATGCAACTTCTCCTGATTTCCAACCTGAACTTCCCTATACAATGTGGCTGTTGCTTTTTACACATTGTCTATTTATACCAAAAAGGAATTGAATCTGTCCTCTTTGTCAATGCCCTTAAAAAGTTTGTTGGCTGCTATTAGGCACCATCACCCCTTCCTCTCAGCCAGAAAAAACAGGCCTCATATAGGTCATGTGTCACTGACCACCATCTTGATCACCCTCAGCTAGACCTTTTCCAGTCCCTCTATGTCTTTTTTGAAATGGGGTCCTCACATCTTGATGTCAATCAATGCAGTTCCAGTAGAATAGCCGGGGGTATCAGTAGCTGAGAGACGATGATTTGACCAGCTTTATAATAAGTGTGTGGAAAGACGCCTCCATCTTAAAACTTTGTAACCAACTCTAATTGGCAAAACTGAGTTCATGGAGGGAAGGAGAAAAATTACTGAGTGAAGCACTTCTCAGATAGTCATATTATCTGGCACTTCTTAGGAGGAAGGGATTCATGATTACCACAGTTTCCCCTAAAAAGAGAAAAAAAAAATCAGTCATCAGAAAAAGGCATGTTTTGTTTTCTTTGAGGATTATAGTAGGAAAAAACAAAGGATCCAGTCCAAAAAGGGCTGAAGGTACTGCAACGTTCACAGCAGCAAAGCTGAAATGCTGTGTCATGTCCTGAAGCCCACACCCAAATTATGCATCCTCCAGTTGAAGCCAGGAGAGGTTCTCAAACTCTCATTCTCAGCCTGGAAAACTCTATCAGCCTCTCTCTGTAACTTCTTTTCTGCACTGAGGTGCCAATGGCACTGTTTTCCTTTGAAACAAGGTGTCTTTTTCTCATTACAGCAATGAGTCCAAGGAGCCTGAAAGCGCTTCTCTCAGATCAGTTCCCTGTTCACAAAGTGACATTTTTGCCTGTCCTGGTCAATGCTGGAGCCCTCGTAGCCAGGCGAATAGATCGCTACCAGCCAGAAGCTGAAGAATCATCAGTACAGAAAGAGAATAGAAAGTCCCTAGCCCAGGCAGTTTGTTTTTTTTCCCCACTGACCACCTAAAGTGTCACAACTGCCATCTCTGCACTTAGGGATGACTTTTCGCCCATTCTCTTTTGCAGCTATGTCTCATTTATCTCCAGCACTCACTTCTCAAGATTGTGTGTCTTCTGGTTACTCCAGTACACCTTCCATCCCTTTCTTCTCAGACCCTAAAGTAGAGCATATCCCCCAAGCTCACATTATCCACACACTGTCCTGGAAAGCACTTTTTTCTCAACTTGCTGTACACTGGCACACCCAGTCCATCCCCTCATGGCTAACAATAATTTTAATGGTAAAGGTAGAATTATTGCACAGACAGTGCTGGCATTGCCTGGCTGAAATACAGTAATACTTTAGTCTCTAGCATCAGCCACACTGAAAAATGATTAAAAAAAAAAGTATAAATGGATCTTTCATGCCCAAATACACTCACAGTCATCTCAGAACAGAAAAAAAAAAATCACTTTCCTAACTGGACAGGAAGATTCAAGGCCCTTCAGCAGACATATAAACAGGAATTGCAAGAATGCAACAATAGTCCAAGCATATGATGCAGTCACCAGCCAACACTGAAATGGCGTGCTTAACCTGTAATTAAGAGTCTAATTATTTACCATGGCCACTTGGGAGACTCACAGACTTGTGTCCTGATAGCCTGCAAGCTCCTGTATTCTCATCCCACAGGAAGCCCACTACATACCCTAAGTCACCTATCGTCAGAGAGTTTGGCCACTGAGACCTCTGGTCATTCATCCCAAATCAAAACACAAAGATCAATATGAGAGAGAGAAAGACTTACATATCAGGACAGTCCTCCCGCCTGTTGCTCCTGCCAAACCACTTTTACTAGGCGCTTGGAAGGAAATTGCATGGAGCTTGCAAGTCTGGACTGACCTGTGCCGCGCAACTTCTCACAAAGATATCACGCGTCCTCCCCTTTGCTTCAGTTCTCAGCTTTGCCAGTCCTTCTTGGAGTGGTCTATCTCTCCCGATTTCTGCAATTCTCCCTCATTTCCATGCTGTCCTCTTTATCACAGGTTCTGCATTGCACAGTGCCACAGCAGGAAAGCAGGAGGGAAATAGGGAGGGGAATGCCTCCATCCTACCCACTTGTGGTCTGGTAATAATTGCTCTCAGGCAGATGCCAGGCCTCCCCTGATAGCCATTCATTTTTCAGAACCCAATTATCAGACTCATGGTTTGATGCCAACTCTTCCTGGAAGCTGCTCTGTCTGCTTTCATTTAGCTCACAATTTATTCCTCTAAGGAGTGATATTACTGCTAGAGATGGGCAAGCACATTTCGTTTAATTTCAGTTCCACCTGAGCACCGTGGATTAGGTGGCCTGATGCAATAGCATCCTGCTTAGAAAAGGTTGTGGAAAAACATGGGAAGAGAGAAGTCAGCAGGAGGATGAAATGAGCACAAGAGGGAGCCGAATGTAAAGAGATTCTGAGATGCTGCGTGGAATAAAAATGTCCAGTCACAATTTCCAATCACATTTAGCTAATCATTGTATATACTGATGAAGATGTAACAAAAGCAGTTGCTTAAACAAAAAATCTGACAGATAGGAGCAGTGTGCTCCCCAACAGGCAATTGAAACACATTGCACTCTGCATTCACCCAAACTGTAGGTGAAACAATCTCTTGCTGACAATAGTAGGCCAATTCCAGAATGAAAAATGGGCTGTTTCTTCACACAACTTGTGTGAGAGACAGGTCCTAAGCTACCATGCCTCCTCCTGTAATAGCTAGTAAACTCTTCACTGTGATAGTGTGCAATGCAGAGTCTCCTAAGCCAGCATGTTTGACTGCAGTTGTTTTGGGATCAATCTCATCAACCCTGAAAGTCTGTTGACATTGTGCTTATTGTAAGAGATAGACTCCCTCTGTGCTCCTTCCTTGTGAGTGTGCAGAAAAGCCTTTTATCATATAACTTAACACTGTCCATGTGTGTATGTGATCCCTGGTGCATGCCAGGAAAGCTGGGGCAAACTGGGACAAAAAATGGCACACTTTTTCTGGATCACCTTACAGACTGAGGGGCGTTACTGGCTGGGGGTATGGGACACATTATAGGACACAGAGGAAGAGCGTTTGAGGATTGCGCAAGACTTACTATGGCACATTTAGGGAAGGTGGGGAAAAGGAGGAATCGAGAGGGTTTGGAGAGGAACAAACATGGGAAAATAAAGGGCTAAGGGAATAAAAAGAGCCTCCAGCTTCGCTTTCTCTTGTCCAGTCTGGAAGATGTCAGCCCACAGTCTGGCCTCATCCCAGTGTCATCTGATGCCACAGAAAGTCCTGTATCTATGCTGAGTGGTTTACTGACTGATCTGTATGAGTCAGGAGGGGCCAGATTGCATTGGGGTAATAGTCACTTTTTGCCATGGCAATGCATCCAAAAATGGAAGATGCCCACAAAGAAGCGTGTGCACAGTCTCCTGGATAGCTCCCAGGGTGATAGGCTTCCTAGAGTTTCACAGCCAACATTGGTTGATCTATATATGGAGGGTGATTTAATTCTTCCAGAGGGCAGTGGTTTCAGCAACAAGATTATTGTCCTCAGCCTTTTCTTGTATGTGCTTGAGGGGAGGAAGTACAGGTAACATTCTATTGTCCAGACACCTTTGCTTCTGAGACAGAGTGAGGTCCTTGCAAGATGTTTGGGGGGGGTCCCAAAAATGATCCTCTGCAGTGGAAGCTGTGGTGCTTCTGGCAGTGATCTGGAGCTTATCTGCAATGTGAGTTCAAGGCTAAGCAGAGCATGAGCATGAGCATGTTCACAAAGTGCACATGATACTGATGAACTGGGAAGAGGATGAATATGAAAGAACACCTGTGGTGGAGATTCGCAGGCTTCTGGGGTAGCTAGGGCACCACAGTGTGCTCCTGCTGATGTTCAGCTGGGATTTAATCTGTTGCTCCAATAGCCTGGAACATGAGCAGTATGGAAGTAAGCCAGTCCACACTACATGTCCTGGAAACCACCCAGTGCTCACTGGTGCAGAAAAAAAATGCTCAAGATAGTCATGGGTACAATCCCCAATTACCCCACACACAAGGGCAAGACACATCAGACAATTTCTTTTATGTAACTAGAGTCACTACATGCTGACGTGTTGGTTTTACACTATATACCGTCTGCAAGGATGCCCCCTGGAACCCACTCAGAACAGTCAAAGCAATGCTTAAAATTAATATATTTGCAGCACCTTTTTTTTCAACTAATTAAAAATGTGTCATTGAGTTTTCCACCAACACAGGAAAAGGGAGGGTGAAATGGAGTGGAAAGAAAAAGGATAGCTAAATATTTGTACAAGAAACTAAGAAAAGATAGGGGAGAAAGGGATGGCAGTGAAAGCAGACTTTAGAGAAGCAGAGGCCGATGTGGTGAGTGTACAGGGCTGCCTGTGAAGACCCTTGCAGGGAAGACCTGGTGTGTGCAAAGTGCTCATGACCATGACAGTTCTCTTTTTGGATGTTGCTAGTGCTCTGCTGAAGGAGCTTTTGTTAAAAAAAAAAAATAAAAAAAATAATTAAAAATGTGATCAGATTTGGGGCAAGCTTGCAGGGAATACTCTTTTTAGATCCCATTGCTTATGTTGGTCCCTCAGTGCATTCAGAAACTTTTTGGTCATCTGTGGAAGTCAGTAGCAATCTTTTAAGTACTTCAACAGCACAATCGTATAACACAATCCCTGTGTAAACTCTTCACTCAGTCCCACAGACTCTATTTGCCCAACAGGAAGTTGAAGAATAATCTCTTCTCTGGCTCTTTCCCATTTCCATCCTGTCCTCAGAAATTGTTCAGGACTGTATCCCCTCTCTATGATGTTCTTTTCAAGGTAAGAGACCACACAAATTCCTGGCCTGCTAGGGTAGTATTAGTTGCTTGTTAGAAGGACTTCTCTGCCCAGCTTTGGTGTAGATATTGACATTATCTGGAGAGACAAAACATTGCTTTTGTCATACAGCAGTTGAAGACTCTGAGATGTGAAGTTGTCCCAGCCTCAGCAGAGAATGGCAGGGTGGTCTTGCACCATCTAGCAATGCAGGGTTGGTATGTAGGGAGGATTCATGTGTACATTGAAGACCTCCTTTTCTGCCATCCACAGCTGTCTGCAGCTTCTCCCTAAGAAATTGCTTCCTATTTCAGTTACTATGAGGAGACCCTCATAACCTTATAATGCTCTGGTTTAGCCTTGACTGATTATTTGGTAATCTGCATATCAGCACTGAAGTGTTACATCATGAAATCCGTTGGGCCCAGTAGTTATATTTTTACAAAGACCTTTTCCTGACAAATAACATAACTCAGGATCCCTGGAAACTACTAAGCAAATTAAAATGCAATGCACAATAAACAATTCAGCTTTAAAAAATACACATTGTAATTAATGAACCAGAATAGGCCCCATTCTAATCAACAAAGGAAGATTAGTGGAAGCAGTATGACCTTTGTAAAGCATCAAAATACCCACAAGTGCTGTGCGTTATTGATGCATTAGAAACCACAGAAGGTCATGTAGCAATTAGGGCTTCTCCCCCCAAAAAGGTGGTGGGATCAATAGCCCAGCTGACGTGCATCTACACCAATGCACGCAGCACGGGCAACAGGAGGAGCTGGAAGCCAGTGTGCAGCTGGAAAACTATGCTATAGTTGCCATCACAGAAACATGCTGTGATGACTCACAAAACTTGAGTGCTGCAATGTATTGCTATGAAGTCTTCAGAAGGGATAAGCAAGGAAGGAGAGGCAGTGGGGTAGCCCTGCATGTTAGGGAGTGTTTTGATTGTCTAGAGCTTAATGATGGTGACGATAGGGTTGAGTGTTCATGGGTACGAATCAGGGGAAAGGCCAACAAGGCAGATATCATGGTGGGAGTCTGTTATACACCATCCAACCAGGATGAAAAGGCAGATGAAACATATTATAAGCAGCTGGGAGAGGTCTCACAATTGCTAGCCCTTCTTCTTGTGGGGGGACTGCAATTTAACAGATGTGTGCTGGAAATACAGCAGAGAGGAAACGGTCCAGGAGGTTCCTGGAGTGTGTGGAAGAGACCCTCCTGACATAGCTGATGAATGAGCCAACTAGGGAAGGCACCCCACTGGACCTGCTTTTTGCAAACAGAGAAGGACTTGTGGGCGATGTGATGGTTGGAGGCCATCTTGGGCATAGCGATCATAATAGAGTTTTCAGTTCTTGGAGGAGTAAGGAGGAGGGTGAGCAGAATAGCTCCCTTGGACTTCCAGAGGTCAGCCTTTGGCCTGCTGAGGGGCCTGGTTGACAGAGTCCCTTGGGAGGCAGTCCTGAAGGGCAAAAGAATCCAGGAAGGCTGGACAGTCTTCAAGAAGGAAACCTTCAAGTGGCAGGAGCAGGCCATCCCCATGTGCTGAAAGACAAGCCAGGGGGGAAGAAGACTGGCCTGGCTGAACAGGGAGGTTTGGCTGGAACTCAGGAAAAAAAGGAGAGTTTATGACCTTTGGAAGAATGGGCAGGCAACCTGGGAGGACTACAAGCTTGTTGTGAGGTTATGCAGGGAGAAAATCAGAAAGGCCAAAGCCCAACTAGAACTTAATCTGGCTACTGCTGTAAAAGACGATTTTAAAATGTTCTATAAATACATTAGCAACAAAAGGAGGGCTAAGAAGAATCGCTGTCCTTTATTGGATATGGGGGGAAACATAGTGACAAAGGCTAAGAAAAAGGCTGAGGTACTTTGTGCCTTCTTTGCCTCAGTCTTTAAGACCAATTTTTCTCTGGGTACCCAGCCCTCTAAGCTGGAAGACAGGGACATGGAACAGAATGAAGCCTCCATAATCCAAGGGGAAATAGTTAGCAACCTGCTACACCACTTAGACACACACAAGTCTATGGGGCTAGATGGGATCCATCCACAGGTGCTCATCAAGACACTTTCAATCATTTATCAGCAATCCTGGCTAACCAGGGAGGTCAGCTGACTGGAAGTTAGCCTATCTACAAGATGGGCTGGAAGGAGGATCCAGGGAACTACAGGCCTGTCAGTCTGACCTTGGTGCCGGGGGAGGTTATGGAGCAGATTGTCTTGAGTGCCATCACACAGCATGTACAGGACAAACAGGTGATCAAGCCCAGTCAGCACAGGTTTATAAAAGGCAGGTCCTGCTTGACTAACCTGATCTTCTTCTATGACAAGGTGACCCACTTAATGGATGAGGGAAAGGCTGTGGATATTGTCCACCTAGACTTTAGTAAAGCCTTTGACACCATTTCCCACAGCATTCTCCCGGAGACACTGACCACTCATGGCTTGGACAGGTGTACTCTTTGCTGCGTAAAAAACTGGCTGGATGGCCAGGCCCAAAGAGTTGTGGTGAATGGAGTTAAATCCAGCTGGTGGCCAGTCACAAGTGGTGTTCCCCAGGGCTCAGTATTGGGCCCAGTTCTGTTTAATATCTTTATCAATGATCTGGACGAGGGGATCGAGTGCACCCTCACTAAGTTTGCAGACAACACGAAGTTGGGTGGGAGTGTTGATCTGCTTGAGGATAGAAAGGGTCTACAGAGGGATCTGGACAGGCTGGATCGATGGGCCGAGGCCAACTGTATGAGGTTCAACAAGGCTCAGTGCTGGGTCCTGCACTTGGGTCACAACAACCCTATGCAGTGCTACAGGCTTGGGGAAGAGTGGCTGGAAAGCTGCCTGGCAGAAAAGGACGTGGGGGTATTGGCTGATAGCCAGATGACTATGAGCCAGCAGTGTGCCCAGGTGGCCAAGAAGGCCAATAGCATCCTGGCTTGTATCAGAAATACTGTGGCCAGCAGGACTAGAGCAGTGATCATCCCCCTGTACTCGGCACTGGTGAGGCCGCACCTCGAATACTGTGTTCAGTTTTGGGCCCCTCACTACAAGACATTGAGGTGCTGGAGCACGTTCAAAGAAGAGCAACGAAGCTGGTGAAGGGTCTAAAGAACAAGTCTTATGATGAGTGGCTGAGGGAATTGGGGTTGTTTAGTCTGGAGAAAGAAAGGCTGAGGGGAGACCTTATGACTCTCTACAACTACCTGAAAGGAGGTTGTAGCGAGGTGGGTGCTGGTTTCTTCTGTCAGGTGGCTGGAGATAGGACAAGAGCAAATGGCCTCAAGTTGCACCAGGGCAGGTTTAGATTCGACAGTAGGAAAAAATTCTTCACCAAAAGCATTGTCAAGCATTGGAACTGGCTGTCCAGGGAAGCAGTGGAATCACCATCCCTGGAGGTTTTTAAAAGAGGTGTAGATGTGGCACTTGGGGACATATTTTAGTGGTGGACTTGATGATCTTAAGGGTCTTTTCCAACCTAAACAATTCTGTGATTCTGTAAAAATATCCAGCCAGCTTCACAGAAGCACTGCTGTTTTGCCTTGATTGAACAATATCAGATGGTTTCTGAAAGGGACCATTAACCTCCTATATATTTTGTTTCAGAGAAATAGCAAATCCATTCCTGTAAGTAAGGCCCTAAGTATTAATTATGTCCAGTGCAGAGCAGCTAGGTTCTTGTGTGAGAAGAGATCAAGGCCACAAGGTAAGCCATGGATTCAGCCTCCTGTTCAGATTTGAAGGGCACTTGGGTCAAGTGTCCAGGTGAACAGGGCCGTATAATCTCAGCAGTTTGACAAGACCTCTGTAATTCATTGCTTTACCATGTATCTTCCCTTGCTTCTTCCCAGCTGCCCAGGAAGATCCTGAAATGCTGAAAAACTGGAGAATTCAGGGAGAGTGACCAGTATGATCACGCCTGGATCACAGGAACTATAAGGAGAGGTGGTAGGATCTGAACTGGGTAAGTCAGATGAAGAGAGGGCTGAAGGACTGATTTACTAGCAGCTACGGCTACTTGGAGGACAATTACAAAGAGGACAGAGGAAAACTAAGTGGTACCAGACAGTACAACAAGGGGCAACAGCCGCAAATTGTACCTTGGGAGGTTCAGGGTGGCTTTTAGGAACAGGTCTCTCTCCAAATGTTTCTGCAGCCCTTGGACAGGTCACCAGAGAGGTGAGGTATTTCCACCTTTTGAGGTCTTCTATCCAAAATTTGGATTGACAAAGCCTCAGCCACCTTGATCTAGTGTAGGGAACACTCCCCTGCAGTGAGTGGGAGTCCCATCATCCACAAAAATTTCTATTATCCTGGTGGCCAGGTTGGATCAGCCCAACTTAGAATTAAAAGAAACAGTAGGAGCATTTCTAAAACTCTGGGACTTGACAAACATGACAAGCATAGACGTGGTATAGGTAGATAAGGACTATGATCCTCTGCTCAGCTTTCCACTGATCTGGTTTTTGTCTTTGGAGAATGTATTCACACTACATAAGTGTTTCTTTCTGTGGAAAGAATCATGGAGTACATCTGACCAATGCTACTCATCTCACACCAATATGAAAAATTACTGGCTAATACCCACTTCGGTACACAGCATTTTGGCAATGCTCAAGACACGATCTCACAAACCTTCCTGAATCAGAACAAACACTGCCCATGTGTTTTCCCTTCTGCAAGTCGGGTTAAGCCTCTTTACTTAAAAAAAAAAATGCCATACACATTTGGGGTGAGTGGTTGGAGGCCTTCCAGTTATTCTTGGCTGAAGATCTAGCTCCATATTTCAGGCTGTGTTGAAAGAGATCTCAATACGCTCATGTCTTTACACTGGGAATCAAGGTCATCAGTGCAGTCTGGAACACAAAGCTGCAGCAGAAGGAAGAGCTTTCTCCTGACACTGCCAGGAAAGCAGTTTCTTCCCTAATAGATAGGTTTATGCTTTGTCAGGTACCTGCTTCCCCATCCTTTTCTCTAATTCATGCGATGTTGTGAAATGCCAGTCAGTCATTAACTGGAACAGAACTGCACTGGGCTTATGGCAGAATTGTCAGTTTTATTAGATGAATTTTATACAAAAGAGTTTAATAATAAACAATTTATTTTGATTTTATCTGAGGCAATTTTACTAGCACTTGACTATTTTTTTTTCTATTATTCATCATGGCTATAAGGTAAATTTTGACATTTCTGGCAAAGGCAGGTATTTCCCTAAAACTTTGTAATTGGAAAACCAGCAGGCAAAATACAGGATTCATGAGTAACAGAACATATTTGTAACCACTCCCTGTACCTGAAATACTGGCAAAGTAATTTCCACAGTTCAGATTTCTGGCAAAGTGGCTGTGCAGTCACCATAAATACAGCAGTGTTGTGGGTTAGTCATCCCACTTTAGGACATATTGCTTTTGGAACTGCATCCATGATCATAGTAGGTTCAACATCTTCATCTGTCAGTTATCTTTCATACAGAATTTTTTTAGTTTTGACTCATGTCTTTCTAAAGATTTATAACTCAGTTTAGCACCTACAAAGGTATTCACAAGCCAGTTTCCTTTTTTTTTTTTTAACCTGTCAAACCTTAACAATCTCACTGTTTCCATCAGCTCTAGAGGTATTGCACATTTGAACCCTATAACTCAACAAAATGGCACAAAGTAGAAGTGGCATTGCACTAGGCGCAGATATCCTCAGAGAGATCATTTAGATGGCAAAAGGTCTCTCTATATTTTTACAGCAAGCATAAATCTGGGGAGTTAGAGAGGCTGTGGACAGTGAGATTTCCTACAAAACATCTCCTGAGCCCCCTCACCCCAGGTGGATAGCTACCCACAGTATTTTATGGTCAGGTTGGAGGTCCTGCGGGAGAGAAGTGAGGAAGATGAGGAGAGAGGAAGAGCAGTGTGTGCTTCCTGTGGAACCCCAAACAAGTTACAGGAGCCAGCTTTATTGTGAGGAGTCCTTTGATTATATGTCTGGCAAGGCTCAACTTTTCTGTTTTGCACATGCAAAAAAAAAGGGGGGGGGGAGGTTTTACAGTAATGTCTTTCCTATTTATATATTACAATAGAAATTCATGTGCCATCTGTGCTGATTTTTTTAGCAATATTAGAAAAGAGTAAGTACTGGGGCAACGAAGCCACACCTACTAAAATGGGAAGAGATTTCAATCGCGTTGCTTAAAGATGTAGTTTCCTTTTTTTGTTTAGACTGTATTCTGCTAACGCTTATTTTACTTGAACAACTGAGAAGCCTTTCCTGATGAATCAATAGTCATTTTATATTTGGAATCTGAGAACAAACCCAATTTGCTCCTACACTGCAAGATACTGTAGTAAATATATTTTTTCAAATATTTTGTACGCAGATGTAAATGCTTATTAAAACCTGTAAATTTATGTAAATAGATGTAAATATAGTCTCTTGAAGATAAAGAAATTGCCTATTAAGGTGTTTGGGGTTTTTTTAATGAATATGATATAAGCAACTCTTTGCTGTTGCTTACATCATTCACTACTGGGATAATACAGCAGCACATTATGGCTGGAATTGCCAGAATTTTCCACTTGTGATTTCACTCCTGGTCTCATGATCACAATTTCAGAAATCCTTGTAAACTCACTATGGGAACTACCACTTAGGCTGCAGGTAGACAAGAAAAGCAGTGCTCTCTCCAGGCTTAACCCCTCCTGTCTTTTTGCACAAAAACTGGCAAGGAAGTAGAACATAGTCCTGCCTATGGCATTCTGTGCTACATGTGCTGTGGGATATGGATCCTCTGTGGTGTCCCACACTCCTGTATCCATCCCCATCATGCATTTTAGGTGAGCAGGAATTTGTTCTGCCTTAGTCTTCCCTCGCCTGGTCTCCTGGCCAGGGAACCAGCAGGATGTAGTGCTCTCCCTGCCTGGGCTAGAAACCAAAATAACCTAGAAAGCACTGCTTAATGGGTTTAAGAGCTTTTCACCCCAACAGGAAAGGGAAAATTCACTGAGAAAAAGAGGCACTTCTGCTTTAGAAGAAGTTAGAGCATTTGGGTTCCCATTCAAGGCTCATCTTTTTGCCCCAGGAAAAAGTTCCTTGTGGAAAGAGGGAGAAATCCCTGGGTGACCAATATCTTCAGAGGTTCCCAAGTCAGCAGAACTTCATCTCTGTCAAGAGGAGTCAACTAGTGTGTGAAACGTAAGGGGAAAAATAAGGTCTGGAAATCTTTGCCAGAACATGAGCCTGCATCAAAGAAACTCCAAACTCCATAAACTCCCACCATAAACCTCAAGGTCAAGGGAGGAGAAAAAGGGTGTACAACATACACTATTAACTGTTAATCTGGCTGAAGGACATGAAGAAAGGATCCTTTGAGATGAAGCAAAGGTACATGTCAGAAGGGATCAATGGAGAATTGTTGGTGTCAGACACAAGGAGGTTGGGGATTTGCAGAGAGATTTCGCTTTCCCAGGCAACTTGAGTAGACAGTAAAACTGATCACAACTAATAAGCCTTGAAAGCTTTGTATGATCCAAGAAAAGACTGATAAGTGTGCCACTGGTAAGTGTGTCAACTCAGGGAACTGTATGGGGCCTGCTGTGGTTTAGAGGAGACCTGTGGGTTAATTGGTTTGCACACCAGTGGCTAAAATATATACATGGGCGTGTACTTATCTTCTCTTGCCTACTGTAACTGTTTTTTGTAATAGTACCCTATATTACCGTAATGTTTTACCCACTAGCTTTTCAACACAACATTTCTCATTTCTACCTGCCTGAAAAATGGGGTTAGCCATGTTTCTTTTCTGTCTGGCACAGAGGTTGGTGAGGTTTGGCACAGGGGTTTGTGAGGCTGTATTCACTGAAGTTTTGAGAACACTTGGCAGAGAAGATTTGGAGATATCAGAGATGCTGATATACTTGATGCGTTGTTTGGTGTGTGCGGTGACTCACCCTGGCCCAACTCTGCTCTGAACTGATGCTTCTGAGGATATGAAAACCCCAGGGGTCTACAGGTGACCTTCATTCTCCCACGGAAAGATCACTTTTCTGATCTTCTGTGGCATATCAAGGTAGATAGGCAAGAACCTACATGACACCTGTCACCCACATTCCTCCTGGCCTTGAAAAGGGATTAATACTTCTCCTGAATGGTGTGCTCCACTGCTCTGGGAAGATGTGCCTTGTGTAATCCCACAAAGCATTAAATTAAAATTTCAGGCAACCTTCACTGAGCAAGAACTTTACAGAATCTGCAGCTGGAATAGATCATTGTGACTGTGTCTCGCAGCTCCATCTTTGGGGAAAAAAGCATAAAATAAATGCTCAAAGTCCAAAAATACTGAGAGAGTGCTATTCCACTTTAGAGAGTCACACAGGCTGGGAGCTATGGGGAGCATCATGTACAATGACAAGGAATTTCAACTCACAGGATTAAGACTTGTGTGAGGGGGATGATATTATAAGCCTCTCTCTCTCAGGATTATATTGACATCAGAACATTTGTGGGTCCAGATTTTTCTGGGAACTACCAGATCGGCAGCAGCTTCCAAGTGGGGTGACAGAAGGTGACACAAATCACTATGCAGAGAGCTGGATTTGAAGTGCTGTCCCCGTTAATCCCCGTAGAGCTGCAGGTCTTGGATTTTGCAGACAACCCCAGTAAAAGCTGCAGACTTGCAAGCACTGTGTTCCTCCTGTGAGCAGTGGCATATACTAAAGGTGGCTCCAAGGGGTATAGCAAAGGTCACAGAGATGGGAATCCAGAAAGCTTGCTCCTGTCACTACAGGTTTGTGGGAAATATCACCTGCTGTTGTGTCAACATTAGCTATAGTTTTGTGGGCACAGTCAAAAAGTGGTCTCCAGAATACAAGGTGCTTTTCTCTGCTATGAATGAGGGTCTGAATATTCATCCTGATTCTTGGTTTTGTTCTAAGCTATTTGGCTACATTCTTTGAATATTCATGCAGTTAGTCCCATGAAGTCTGTTGAGCTGTATCAGTTTTATATGCTGAGAATCTGAATTCAGTCACAGGATCCCATCCAATCCTTGCTTGTTTCTTGAAAAGAAACCTGAAAGTAGGGTCTTCTAAGAACACTCCTGTTTCCCAAACTGTTCCCTATCACTGAATAAAACAGAAAGGGTTATACGCTACTCAATCCTTTGCATACCGCATCTGTGTGAAATTGCTTTGCAGATCACGTGTGTTGAATCTCAGCCAATTCTATCCTCTTCTACAGATATTTTCTTCACTGATAAATAAGACCAAGGGTTTCCTTTCTCATTGAACATTTCAATCAGGTATAAACTAGGAATATTTCCCTTTGCCTCTGCTTTTTTCTAAGAGCACCAGACTCCATCCTCTTGTCTTTGCTCTCAGTCCAGGCCAAGTGTTGCAGAGGACCTCATATCTATACCGCCATACTCAGGGCCTGCAGGGATGAACACACTTTGTGTGTGTTGTAGGAACACCCTGTCCTGCAAGACCCGTCCCATGCTTTGACAATAATGATGTATGCAGCAAGCATTTTGCTCCCAACTCCCTTATTTCATGCACCCCCCCCCATGCCTACAAGGAGCTCTGAGAGAGCTGGGATTCTTTAGGCTAAAAAAAGAGAAGATTCAGGGGGACTCTCATCAATGTACATAAATATCTGATGGGACGGAGTTCAGAAGATAAAGCCAGACTCTTTTCAGTGGTACCGCTGACAGGAAAAGAGACAAAGGGCATAAACTTAAATACAGAAAGTTCCACTTAAACATAAAGTATTTCTTACTGAGAAGTTGGTCAAACATTGGCACAGGTTACCTAGAGAGGTTGTAGAGTTTCCATCCTTGGAGATATTCAAAACCTGAGTAGACACAGTCCTGGCCAGCTTGCATTAGCTAATCCTGTCCTAAGTGGGGACATTGAACTTGACAATCTCCAGAGGTGCCTTCCAACCTCAGTGATTCTGTGATTCTGTGGCTCTGTGACACAGCCCTGGAAATACAGTGACCTCAAAGAACACGGTCACAGGATCCCAGCAGGGCTGGTGGGACAGGATCACTGGAGTCTCCTCCTCACGTTAAGGCTGTGCCCAATACTAGATCAGTATAGCCATGGATTTATGTAGTCATATCTTGAATCTCTCTAAGGACAGAGATCCTCCACCTCTCTGGTGATCTGTATCAAAGCTACACCATCCTCTTGAGGAAACACTTTTCCCCCAATGTGCAGCCTGAATGTTTTAAAACACACCTTGTGGCTGTTGTTCCTTTTGCATTGTCTGGCACCACTGAAAACCATTTGGCTCTGTCGCCCTGTGTAATTTCCTTCAAGCTATACCTACAGTTTGATACCCTTCAGCTTCCTTTTCACCTGCCTAACACAGCCCACCCCACCTCACATCTCCTCATAGGCCTTGTGTCTCAGGCCTGACCATCTTGGTGACCCTTCTCCATGCCCCTCACAAACTGGAGGGCCTATCTCTTGATGTTGGTAAAAGCAGGGTAGCCTGGGCCATGGACAGCCTAGACAGGATGGTTTCCATTCTAACTCAGATAATTGCCACTGTCGTCTCCTAGTCCAGCTGGCAACACTGAACAATAGTTGGCAAAGCCTATGCAAGTCCAAATTCATGTTTCATAAGCACCAACCCACATTGAGAGGAATACTAAAGAGAACTTTGGGTAAATGCCAGGTAAGAACATTCAGTGCAAAAGCATTCTTTAGTGTGCATCCACTTGAAGCATGGCTGGGCTGCCAACATGCACACAGTTGGTCTTGTGATGATGTTCAGTGTCTGTGAGGCTCTGGAAGAGACCCAGTTTTTTCCACAAGAAGGGTAGCTGGGATTTCTTAGCTACAGAAGTGTGTGAATGACCAAAGCCAAGCTACAGCTGACAATCCTGCCACATGAGGCTGAGTCAGGATACATCACCTGCCCAATACATGAAGAGATAGAGGTGTTTCAAAATGAGATCCTGAACAGCTGGTGTTGAGAGTAAGAAATGCCAATGAAAGACATTAAATCTCACCACTTTCTGGCATCTGGATGCCTGATCCAAAACTCAGAAGTAGCCACCTACGTGCCCTTCTGTAAAGTGCACACCAGACAGGAGCCTAGCCTGGCCTGCCCATTCACCTGTCAATGAACTGTTCTTCTTCCTCTCCCCAGCCAAGGAAATGCTATTCCCTCCACAGCCCTTGGTTATGCTATTTGGTTTGTTTTGTTTTTTTCAGGTCCACGACTCATATCAAATTTGTAATCCATAATAATCCCCAGATTTTTGCAAAACTGCTCCATGGCCAGTAGTTCCCATGTGGTTACATGGAGCCAAGTACTCCTGCTGAAGTTATATGTCATGTACCTGCCCATGTTCAACAGTTTCATTAAAAAATAAAGGACTGCATGTCCAGGCTGCCGGGAAAGACCACTCCTACTCTGAAGTGTCTCCCAGTATAAGTCTTCCTTCACAGTTTTATTTCATCTGCAGATGTAAGCAAAATCTGTTCAATACAAGGTGTTAAATGGAAATATTGAATAGTGCTGGCTCACACAGACTCCTGCAGAATCACACTTCATACAACACCCCAGTTGGACAGTGAGCCATTCATAACTCCTCTCTGAGTGTGTCTTTCTCCAATCAGTCTTACAAGGATGTTGTAATTACTCCATGATGAGATAATTTTCTTAAAACAAGCACAATAAACTCAAAGTATTCAGTTAAGGTGACACTTGAAAGACATTCAAATATGGATAAGTGGGAAGTACACAATCTACACAAACAGATAAGACTTTTTTCACAGCTGAGTTACTTTCTTAGGCACAAAATATTGCAGAACATGTGGGTTTGTTTTTAAAGATAGCATGAGTTGGCAGCAGAACCACAAAAATACTTCTCATCATTTTTGGCAAGATTTAGGGCAATCTGAAGTGCTTTAACGTCTCTTCTTCCGTAACTATGGGTGGATTATTTTGATGTGTAGTATTCACTTGGAATTTCTTGAATTTATCACACATGCAACAACATCCCTGTGGTGGCTTTTAACCCTCCCCAATTGGTCTGTTCTTTTAGTCTGAACTCTGCTTTAATATAGGTTTAATGCAATCTTTTGTTGGAAAATTCCATCTATAGCCAGGATATCAACTGACAAGCATTGCAGGCTGCTATACGAATAAAATGCCCCCCAGCCAGAATGTCTAAGACAAGAGTAAAAGCCTACTCATTCTTTGCTAGTTTCCCAGTAAACAGATTTCAGATTTTACTTATTTAAAAGTCCCCTTTCAGAGGGTCCTGGGAGAAGCACTGTGGAAGCAGGTGCTTGAAGCATGAAGCCCATGATGGCTGCCTTTCCTTTCCCATCTCCATCTTATGTCACCTTTCTTCACCAAAAGATGCACTTTCCCCTGCCTCCTTCTACTCTGTATCTGGTTTAATAGCCACACTGTTTAAACAATGCCACCACAGAGATTTAAATAATAATGCTGTCATCTAGAACGATTTTCTGCAAGCCTCACCACAGGTCTGAGCAAAGACTCCCTGGGATGCTCTTCTCAATTTCCCTTTGATTTTCTACCTTAACTGAAACAAAAAGAATGAAAACAGTTACATTTCCAATGTTTCTTGGCTTTTTTTTTTACAGGATGTCTTCTTTCAGGAGGTCATCTCAGGGAAATGTAATGATATTCATTATCTCAGCAGATAGAGGCACAGGTGAAATTTCAGTTTGTAAGTTTAGTAGAAAAATAAAAACACAACCTTGCTGATCTAGAGCAGGTGTGAATCTATGTAGGTACTGGGTTTGTCAGTTCCCAGGCTGTATAATCTTACCAAGAGGAAGACGTGAAAGGTCTTCCAAGAGTTGCAGTCAGCAGTGAGCGTTGACTAGCCATTTCAGAATAAATCTCCATTAGGAGTAATAGAATTGGTAATGTTCATCACCTAGCTGGGGGAGGGGGGATAAAGAAAAAAAACAGTGAACAGAAGTCATCTTCACTTTTGCAGTGAAGATGCCATCTGTGCAAAAAGAGGCAGACAGTGCTGTTTGCTTTTCTGCATATTTGTTTTACAGACTTTCTGCTCCCATCACGTAAAGTGATCTGCAGATGTTCACGTGTGGGGTGAAGTATGAAGTATCAGGTTCTGTCTTCTGGAAGATGATTAGCCAGTTGAATCCAATACCCCATGTGAGGAATCAGAGTAATGCCTGACCCAGAATTTCTCAGCTCGCTGCCTACCACCAACAGCAGAAGCCAAGTGGGTCTGGTCCATGCCACAGGCTATGCCAGTGATCAGAATTTTATTATTGCTTGCTAGCACAAGACTCCCCAAAGGGGAATCTTCTGATGCTGAAAGGGGGATCTTTGCTGCAGCTCTGGGCTGTAGAAAAAGAACAAGATCTATAGCCAGGGTCCCTGGGTCAGCATTCCCTGCTAGGCAATGATGCAGAGTCTCAGCATCTCACCTGCTTCATGTACTCCTGCTCCATGCATAGTTGGCTAGAGGCTTGCAGAGCACATGGAAGTCTGGAGCAGGGCAGCAGGTTTATGTCTGTGCTGCCTGGGCTATGGGCCTGGCTGTGAACAAGTCCAGGAGAGATCAGCGTCTGAGATTTGGCAGCTGTCCTGGTTTCAGCTGGGATAGAGTTAATTGTCTTCCTAGGAGCTGGTACAGTGCTGTGTTTTTGAGTTCGGTACGAGAAGAATGTTGATAACACACTGATGTTTTCAGTTGTTGCTAAGTAATGCTTAGTCTAAAGTCAAGGATTTTTGAGCTTCTCATGCCCAGCCAGCAGGAAGGCTGGAGGGGCACAGGAGGTTGGGAGGGGACACAGCCAGGGCAGCTGACCCAAAGTGGCCAACGGAGTATTCCATACCATGCAATGTCACGTCTAGTATATAAACTGGGGGGAGTGGGGCTGGGGGGATTGCCGCTCGGGGACTAAATGGGCATCAGTCAGCAGGTGTATTAGATTGTGCATCACTTGTATAATACAATCCTTTTATTATTACTATTGTAATTTTATTATTGTTATCATTATCATTATTAGTTTCTTATTTTCTGTTCTATTAAACTGTTCTTATCTCAACCCATGAGTTTTACTTCTCTTTTTTTTTTCGATTCTCTCCTCCATCCCACTGGGTTGCAGGTACAGAGTGAGCGGCTGTGTGATGCATAGTTGCTGGCTGGGATTAAACCACGACAATTTTGCAAGATTTTGAAGTGAAATAATGAAAGATCCACAGTGGAGTTAAAAAAAAAAAGTTTTCCAAAGACAGAGCAACAACAAAATTAGTTGTTTTCAACATCATTTAATTTTAAGTGGTCCCACTGAAAATTAAAAATAGATTTATTTTTCCCTTTAAATAAGTAATTTTCAACATTTGTGGGACAGGTAGTGGAACGAATAATGCTGCTTTCACTTGTCTACCCATGAAGAGAGCCTGAAGTAGCCAGTGCAAAACCACAGAAGGAAAGCAGATTGGGTAGCATTATTGTCCTCACTGCTATTTACTGGTGATCTGAAATTATTTTCTCTTAATCCATTTCCAGTTGCCACACTCACCTATACATTGCACAGGGGGCTATGATCTCATTTTGCATTATGGTGTCTGGAACAGCACACTAAAGTCTCCTTGCTGATCTATCCACAACCAGTCTATCCATGATCCACTGCCTATATTTGTGCATCTCATGTGTGTATTACAAGAACAGGCTAACAATCTTGCTAAGCAATCTTTTTACCTTGTGTCAATCTTTCTTTTATTTGAGAGTTTCATAATAAAATTAATAATAAATTATTTCAATAATCAATGAAAAACCAATAGTCAATGAATAATCAAAACCATTCAGTGAAGCACATGGTAAATCTGGAAGGTGTATTTATATTTTGAATCCAAAAGTGCTCAGCCAAGTCAAGGATGAAATTTCTGAAAGTAACTTTCATGGTACTGGTGACAATAGGCATACAGTTCCCAGGCTTTTGATAACTTGAAGAACAGCTTCTATCCATAGAGGGACCACTACGGCTAAACTGGTGTACATGTGTACCCATACACACAGACAAAGGGAACAGTTTGCACTCTATAGGTTTTTCAGAATAATTAATTCCAAGTGAACTAGGACAAAGATCTTAGGGAATACTTCAGATGCTTTAGTCATTCCTTGAAAAAATAGTGACATTGTAATTAAGGGTTCTGTATTATGGCAAAATGAGTCCGTTTTTAACATAGCAAGCTAAACAAGCTTCTTTTACAAATGTGGTTTCCTGTATTACTGTGATCCCTGAACTGGTGAAAGGCAGGTTGTATCCAAGATCCCTGCTGTGGGGAGAAGGCCATTAACCTCATTTCCAGCAGAGACCAATTTCTGCAGAAGAAAGAAGGAAGGCAAATGCCATTCCAGGCTGCTAATTGTTTAGTGCTGTTCAACCTTTTCTCTGACCTTTGTTCTACATATTCCCCTTATATAACATCATCATCTCAGTTCTGACACCTTCAAATGTTAACATGCAAACTTTTATCTCCTCCTGAATGGAAGCCACTCTTCTGCTCCAGGATGAATTACATGGAGCCTCAGAGTATCCTGTGGCATGTCCTCCCACTGACCACAGCTTTGATCACTTACTCCAAGAAGATGGGAATACTTTCAAGCTAAACTAGACAAAAAATCTCAGGTTCAAATAAAAATCTAGAAATTTATCTTCCTAAGCAGAAAACCCAAGTGACCAGCAGCAGCAAGAGACAGAACGGTCTGTGCACAGCCCTGCCCTGCTCTGTCCCTTTAGCAGAGCTGAGATTGCAGTGGAAGGATCTGACAGAAGAAAATATGTCTCCTCTGAGCATCCCTTTCTGCTCCACTCTGAGCTGTTTGCAGAGGAACTCCACCCTAACTGGGAGAGCAGCCAGAAAAAAAAAAAAAAAAAAGGCAGAAATTAATCAAAACCTGTTTTAAAAGGGTCTACATGTATATACAGGAAGTTTGCAAGAACACAGACGACATTCTGAAGTGGAGAGGATGTGTAAAGCATGGGCCATCTACCTCTGATCTCCTGGACCTATGTCGAGGGGTCCCTCTGGCCTTAGGCAATAGACAAAGCAAGCAAGGACAGAAGATGCTTTCCTCATGGAGTCATGGGGAGTTTTGTCTGCTGCCTGCACTGCTGAGGAGAACAGATCCAGCTGCAGAGAGGGCATGCAGCAAGCTGCGTGAGCCAGCCTGGGGTGACACCGCCAGGTCCACGCAGATTGGATGGTGCCTTCAGCCGCAGCAGATCTGGACCAGAGCCTTTGGTCCTGCAGTTCCCAGCTGTCAGCAAGGGGTGACTGCCCGAGGGGGACAGCGGTCCAAGGAACTAGAGGCTGCCTCATCAAAATGCCAGAGAAAACAGCCAAGAGCTGTTACTTTTAAAAGAGAACTGGGTTTTTTATATATAAAAAGCAGGTTATCTTTCTGTTGCCCTTGTCCCCCACTCAAAAGATGTTCTTCACTGAGCTCATTGGTTTATTCTTTCTCAGTAGGGAGGCTCAGCCAGGTGAACAGCAGTTTATTTTCAATTTCTTTTAACTTAAGGTCCTTCTTAGCAGAGATCAATCCAGTGGTTGCTAAATTTTGAATTTGGTACTTTTGGCTGCCAATCAGGTTCTAACAGAAATATTTTGAAGCAAAAGCCAGATTCAATTGCACCTGCATCATGCAAATTGCCGCTTGAAAATACCGAAAGACGCTTTTTTCTTTTAGTTTTGTGTGTTAGTTTGATATGCAAGATGTTTTGTAGAGGTAACTTCACGGCTTATTGACCATCAGAGGCAAGTAATGTTGAATTCTTAAATGCTTTAACAAATTCCTGGGCAGAGCTAATGTGTAACAACAAAAATCCTTCACTAGAGCATTTCAGGGTCATAGACAGATTAATGTCCTTTTTAAGTATTAATTCAGTTTCAACGGTAATCTTGGAAACAGTTAAATAGTTTAGATTCTTGATCCAGTAAGTGAGATTTTTTCACACATGATCTTTATTTGCAATAGTGTTATACTTATCTATGAAAAATGAGATAGAAGCTCTTTGTTAAAATGAAAGGGAAGCTATTTATATACCTTGAAAGAAAAGAAGATTTTCATATCATTCATTATGGGCCTTTTGCCTCTGATGTTCTAGAAAACTCTTGAATTAATCAAATTTAGACTACAATCTGAGCAAGGTGTGCAGCAGTAAATGCAAAGACCTCACAGAGAAAAAAAAAAACCAAAAATAACACTTTAAAAAAAACGCAGCATGACTAAGTAACCTAGTTAAACCTTAACTCTTTTGTACAAAGAAACCACAGTAAAACTACTTCTATGACTGCAGATTTTATAGTTTCAGATAAAGTGGGGTTTAAAACATACAGAAGATTGGTTTTACTCTTCCTCCATCATGGTATCATTAAAGGGCAGAATTAAGGCAATTGTTGCTTTATGAACTCTGCATTGTCTAAAACATGCCCTTAGTGTTCAGTTTCCTTATTTTTGCTGGGTAGATCTGTAATATCTGTAAGATCTGTAATATCAGTCAGCTTACTTTTGAAACTGTAGGTTTCAAAAGTTGATTGATAGCTAAGAGCAGAAGGCAATTAAGTTATTCAGAATCATCTTTGCTCCCCTACATAAAAAACATTGAACAGCAGATTTAAGATATCTTACAATAAGGCTTTTCCTCTCCTGCCTGTTAAAGATTTCTAGCTTCCTATGAAGCAGTTAAATATTCATGGAGCTAAAGAGAGACTGTTTAGTCTGGTAGATCAAGAGCAACTTGCTGGAAAACAGCCTATAACTTGCTGATCAGGGCATGTTACCAGGAGCTGGGACATCTGGCTCAGGATAGAGGGATGTGAACCAGGTCTCTTGTGCAGCAGAGAAGCACTCCAGGTATGAAACCGTTAGGGTGAGGTCCGTGCCCTTTATGTTGGCCATCTAAACCAGCCTTTGGTTTGTTGGCTGTGTCACGTCTGGTCCCCCTACAGTTCCATGGGCTGGGTGCATCTTACAAGATGAACTGCCACTGTTGCTTGGCGGATGACCAGGCAGCCTTATGCTTGCAAGATACCTCAACGTCACGTTGCGACATTTAGCAGGTATCAGTCCTGAGCTGGAGCAGCTCCAGATCGCTCTCAGCCAGTCCAATGCACTTTGTGCCAGTGCGGCTGCCTGGAAGCCCCGTTCCTGATGTACATACACAGTCCCACTTCACACGCAGTCAGGTGCAGGAGCTTTGTCTGAACAGTGTGGCACTGTGACTCCCTCAGTCCCAGTTTCTGCCATCTCCCACAGACTTGCGAGATGTGATTATTGTGACCTCATTTTAAGGAATTCAGTCCTTCTATCTGAGTTCTAACCTAAAAACTGACACTGTCATCCCATCACTCCTGACCCAAGATCTTCCTGACAGATAGCCCAGGCCTTTACAACCTCCTTTGCTCCCAGCTGATGCATTATAACTGACTTTTCACTTTGCTTCAGCCAGAGGGATGTATGACATGAAATCAAGCCATAACACATCACTAATATGCATAGCATGACGGCATAAATTTAGAGACAGCGTGAAAAGCCTTGGTTGTAAATCTGTAAGGTTTTCATCATTAGTATCGTACCTCAACAGCTCCCTGATTTTTCCACTGCTTAAACATCAGACAGGCACCCAGCGAAATAGCTTGCGGTGACTGTTATTTTCCATCATCAGGACTCTTCTGCCATCTCCTGGGAGAGAGGTGCAAACACCCCCAAGATGGATGTTTACAAGAGGATGCATTACCTAAACCCAAAGTTACAGAAAGGAATTTGAATGTTCGTCTCTGCCCTTTTCTTAAAAAAACCCAAAGTAAACAAACAACAACAACAAAGAAACAGGCAAAGTGCTCCTCAGTCTTTATTCAAAGGGATTCTAACATTTAAATAATTTATTTGTGCTTCTTAGGCTCAAAAAAAATTGTTAGGCTGTTAATGGTTAGGCTATGGTTACAGACAGACTTTTCAACCAAAAGTAATGCTTATCTGTGAATGAAGCCAAGTCCAAATGAAGCACGCATTCAAAAAGACAAGTAAGTAAAATATATTGGAAATACTGAAAGTGGCATATTTTCCTCTTTAACCCCAACCCTGTGATGTCAGCACGCCCATTACCATACATAATGACTACTAGGACATTTTTAAGAAAATGAGTGAATTTCTTACAAACCACTTAAATCAATCTGGACTGAAATATCACTAGTTATTTGGGTTCTCACCTCCTGCTTCTGAGCCTGTCATCACCTAGCCTGCTGTAATGCAGAAGTAAGGTTTGAAAAGCTATCAAAAAGACTGTAAGTGTTGGTGCTTGTTCGTAGCCAGTTCCTCTAGCTCTTGCTCAAGCAATACTGACAGGCACTTTGATAAATTTGTTGCTGAGATGGACATTTACACTTGTGATGTAATTCATGGTCTATCCACCTATGTCTTTACAATAGTAGTAAAACATAAATGCTTTTTGTATACCTAAATCTTAGCCTATCTAGGAACAAAGGATAAGATTTGGAGAATCTTCAGAAATTTTTCTGTTACATCAGTTACAAAATGGAACTTTCCTAAGTAAAACATATTAAATTCCTGTCCAGCTCAGAATGAGTAGAGATGAAGACATTAAAACCTACTGTAAAAGTAGCCCCTTCCTTTCTTTCCTGTCCCTTTGTGGGACCCTCTGCTGAAATCTTTTCTTGCCTCTGCCTTTCTGGCCAATCCATCAATGTGCAAACCACACATTCAAAGATCATGAACTTATACCTCTTTTCCTGGACCTGCATTAGCTCTGTGTTACCCAAAAAGACTTTCCTGCAGGGAGATATGTTCAAGACAGATGCCTCCCTTCCCACCCTCTGCTTCAGGCAAGGAAAGGAGATAAAAAGATGCCGGATCCAGCAAGCTAAAGGCAGGTCCTGCTAAGCCAGGGTGTTCCACAGCGATGCCTCTGCATTCCCAGGACTTACTTGGCTTGCTGTTCATTTGATTGACCCCTTCCCTGTTTTCAAGGTAGGCTGGCTTAAAGCAGGAGAAATCAATGGGCCAGGATCAGCAGGTGACTGCCATCATTCCACTTTTGCATTTGGATAAAAAAAGCAGTTGTACCAAGATACACTGCTGAGCTGTAGGACCTGCCAGCAGTTCATCTTGCGTGCAACGCCCAATCTGCTCAATCATCCACCCAGGGTAGTATGAGAGGATGGGCAGCAGAATTGCTGATCTACTATGAATATGTTGCAGGATCAGCTGCAGGATTGAGAGTGCATGAAAGACAGATCCTAATTCCATCTGCAGTTCATAGGTTAAAAATTTGGTGATCATAGCAGGGCAGTGCTTGCACACCGAGGAACGGAAAGATTTTTGGGATATGTGTTTCTGTGTTAATAAAGTGCGTAGAAAAAAGAGAGGCTGATAGAAGTTGAACTTGTTTAAGCTGAAGAGCTATGCTCAAAGATATCCCAGGCTGTGAGTTTGTGAGTTCAGGGGTTACCATGGCAAAGAAAACTCCCAGAAGAATACTCCATCCCACCCAGTCCATAAACTTTACACAGTCTCATAAGCAAACAGGTGCAAATATTACTGAGATAGTAGGGACACAGACAGAGACCAAATGCACAGGACATCCCAAGCACAGGTCATTACTGTTAATTTTTAACAGTTGTAAATTGTATTTGCTTTATTAATTTGACTAGTTGATACACTGTTCATCTGTACTTGCATATCACCTTGGAGTTACTGTGATCTGTGCGTGCATAGCTTGCATCACATCGATATAAACATGCCTAGTCATGAAGTATCATTACACAGAGGTGGTTTCAGTCATCTGCAGATTAATAACTTGAGTTCATTGCCCTGAGATTTTACAAAATTCAAAACTTTCAAGCAGGGACTGGACAGTTTCACAGTTAATATGGCTACTTGTATCCACCCCAGTCAGTACTTATAAAAAGGTTTTTTGAAGCATTATGGAATCCAACGTTTAAGCCTCTTCCTATTAGGCATGGAAAGAGATCATTAAAAATGTCTAAATATCTCTTCCCATCTTCTGTCTTTCCTTAGACTTTGTACAATAAGACATTTAATGTGTGGAAAGGGAGTTAGTTCATTGATTCACAGGCAATAAAGCATCTCCTAGTAAGCCCAGAGCTCCTGTGAACTCCAGAAAGTCTTCTGCAGCCCAGGATGGGTGCAGCATGCCTGCAAGGAGCACTGATGCCTCCAAGGTACCACTTCTCTGTATGCTGGCCCAGTGTTCACGATTACAGTGATTACTCCAGGAGCCTCAGGAAGGAATTCTCTCAGGGATGCTCTGTCTTTCTTGCAGAATGAGACATGGTTCAGTATCTGAAGACATTTGGGAACTGTGCATACCTGCCTATGGCATGTATGCATGACACTGAAATATCAATGATCCCTCTCTTTTCTTCTCACACTATATTTTGAAACTGTTGGGCTTTTGCACAGGAAATATTTAGTCCAAGGTGGTCCCTTCTTTCTGTAGTTATCTCGTTGCCTGTAATGCAAAGGGACTACACTTCCCTTTCAGTCTGATCTTCCTTTCCAAAGACAGAGAGAGACTTCACCTGATTGTTAGTTGATCTAGCACCAACTTGCATGAATTGGTAAAATGCAATTCACAACCATTTTGAAGCTTCCAAAGCTTCAAAACATTGACTTTTGTTCTGCCTTTTTCTTCAGAAATGGACAGACTGCTCCCAACAGAGGACATTTCTGAAAGGAGAGCCCTTATGCTTCAAAAGGCAAGGTAGATCTGACCTGGGAACTCACTTTCCTTCCTTACAGCTGCATCTTAATGGTGGTTCTCACTCATTTTAGGAACTGTACACAGCTTCTGCTCAGTCATTTTCAGTATTCAAGTTCTGATCTTTTCTTTAAATATTATTTTGCTGGGAAACACAGGCTTTGGTGTAGCTCTAACTTGCTAGGCCCTCCAGCTGAAAATCCTAGGACACACAAGCTGTTTGGCAGAGGTGGGAGTCTGGAAGTGCACTAGCTGAGGATTTGCTCATTGCTTAACGTCAGAAAGTCTCAGTTCCCAGCACACAGAAGCTCTGAAGCTTGGTCTCAGGGCTTCCCAGTTCTTTCAACATGCCTGGAATAAATGTCCAAGCCCCATTACTCTCTCTGACTGCAAATGCTTTGGCTGCCCAGCTCTGAGGTGCTGGGATCTCTAGCTGACTCCTTCCTTGGAGAGCAACCTTCTCTGAAAGGTTGGGGCAGGTCACAAACAGGCAGGACCATGATAGTCAATTCATAAGTGCAGACTCTGTAAGCCAGGGCACAGACTTATCAGAGCCTTTCTCTGATTAAGAGTGCCTTAATTTCCCCCATTAGGTCCTATTTTTTACCCTGTTTCTACCAGGAAATGGGAGCCCAAACCTCTTCAAGTGGTGGCCAACTCAGCATACCTTCAGTTTCTGTCTGCTCACAGAGCCAGCGCACTGAAGCACTGTGCAATATACACTGATGATACGCTGCTGCAGTATAAACCCACTCACCTTGAGTCCTGACACCATAATGTGACTTGCACTTATGGGCAAGCAGCTCTCCCTTTCAACATGGGCCTACATCCACCTGTTGGGAGCTTCAGAAGATATATCAATAGGGCAAGGCAAGACATCTTCACTTTTCTGTTCCTCACCAGTTTGGAGATCACTCCTCTGAAAAGTACAGAATCATTCCTCAACTCTTGGCTTAGCTGAAGCCTAGGAGAGGACCTGCCTCTACCTCCCTCTGGGGAGAATAACTATCCCATGTGCATCAGGTGGAAGGGAGTTGTGTCTCAGAGAGACTGGGGAAGGCATAAAATGGGGTTAGTTTCCATTCATTTTCTCCTATCGTGTGGAGACATGCCTGTTAAAATAGTGTGTTTTAATGAAAGAAAAGTTCTTCAGGTCTTCTTATTCAGGGCTCTTCTTCTTAAAGGCAATTAGCCTTGGGCAATTAGCCACTTCAGAGTAGGGCAATCGGTCATAACCTTAGACAAAAGTCAGATTTTTGTTTTTTAGGAGGAGTTAGGAAAGTCTGTTCAAGAGGCTTTCTGTGAGCTATAAGGACCGTGCATAAACCTTTGTGCCATGTGCAGTCTTGACGCAGCAAAACACAGAAGAAGCTAGTAGCTAGAGGGGTCAGCAAGAGCATGTGGTGAGCCTGTCATCACATAATGTCAGCCAGCACCTGCATGGGGCCTTCTTTCTAGCAGGATCAGTGACAGAGTCCAAATCTGACTTTGGAAAAACAAGTTCACTGAGGAACAAAGTTGTAGTTTAATCTCCCTCATTCAGATGTGCAGGTGGCAGACCAACGCAGCATTCGCAGCTCCTAGAATTTGAGTTCAGGCCTTGCTGGTGGTAGATGAAGCCTGGTTTATACCTTGATGATCCACACCAAGGTTCCTTCATTGGCAGCCTCTTCTTTCTAGGTTGACCTGCAGTTTGAAAGGATCCTGCCCTAAAAAAATGTGCTGTTCTGTAAGAGCTCTCTCCATCTGGATCTGTGGTTGAAGGAGAGAATGAAGGCTTAGCACTTTTGTTCAGCTTCTGGGGAAAACCAATTCATCAGAACTCTTGGGCCCTTCAGAGATTTTGGAGGAAAAGCTGGCTTCATCAGGAGCATCTACTTTTAGTGAAAATCAAGAACACTTTTTTTTTTTAAAGCAAGTCTTCTGACTGTCCTCCCTTGTGAGACTGGCTTGCATTGCAATTTCAGAGCATGGAAAATTCCTTTGGGATGAAAACGAAAGGAAACACCGCTAGAGCTGCTGATAGGCAATTGGTCCGCAAGGTCACCATGGAGCTAATTCAGAGACCGACTCTGGATTCCCACTGACTATTTGTTCCTTGCTCTAGCAATGTCTATTACCCCACAATAGTCATCACACCTCACATTTTTAGTAAACATCCTTTTATTTCAAACTGATTTAAAAAAATAAGTGAAACTCAGCACAGCTATTCTCAGCCAGAACTTAGCTAGAAATTTGCAGTTGCTGGTTAAGACTTGAACAAGATGTTGAATGCTCCAAAGTATTTCTCTTTTTTTTTCCTGTTGTGTCAGTTGGTTTAATAAGAGACACTACCTCACTCCGCAAATCTTCACTTGCTGGCATGTGAACAGACAGGGTGTAAAACTTCTCAGGGTATATATTTTCCCAAATATCATTAATCATAAAACACCTTCTATATGATCTATTGCTAAATATTATCAAATGCTAGAGGCTCTCAGAATGAATTCTGGGCCAGCTAAGATGGCAGAGGGAGGGGGCTGAACAGACACTGGTAGGGTCAGGTGTGAGTAACCATTTACGCTACAGTCACATTGAACAGAACCAGAAAATCTAGTCTAATTAGGGGAGAAAGGGAAATAAATCATCCAAAGCTCAAGGCAGCTTCTGCAGCTGGAGGGAATGCTTTGAACGAGGTCACGGCATCCCATTCTGGCATGTCTGCAAGGCTATCTGTGGTAATGTCGTTAAAAATGGGCTAGAATAACATTTCAGGGCTTATTTGTCATTCTTTTGTATTGTGATGGAAAATCTTTAACCTGGGCCCAGAGAAGCAGATGTTTTAATTGTTTATTAAATAATAAACACAGTTTTGTTGTTTAACATGGTTGATACTAGGGTAAAAACAACAGAAGGTGAATGTCTCTCCCCATCCACAAAGGCAGCCCAGAGAAGGAAACACAGCCAGGCTCAGGCAGGGACTCCCCTGCCTTGTTGCTGTCCCCTCCTCCATGCCCAGGGAGGGCACACTAACTGTCCTCAGAGCCTGCCCCCACAGCCCCAGCCCAGCCATCAGCTTTTGTTTGCCAGATTCCCAGCAGCATCACCTGTCTTGGGGGACATCTCTCCAGGCATGGCTCCTTCACCTCCAGTGCCACCGTTCGTCTTTGCCTACTACAGCCATGGACTTGCTCTCTCCTGCCATCCTTCATCCCTGAGGTAGTAAGGACCTCACCCTCTGTTGACCACTCTTTGTCCATCATCACCCAAATGACCGGATGACAATGGCTGTCTGTAGCATGGGGACCCTCAAAGTTTCTGACTGCACAGCACATCAGGAATCCTGCTGAAGAGTGGACTGCTCCTCTGGGGAGGCTGCAAGGAGCATCCAGAACATGTCTGAAGAGAGCACCCTTGGCCAGGAAGGAGAAAGGAGGTGCCAGTGCAAAAGCTGAAAGAAGACAAAACCAGTGTGAGTGCTGGTAGCTCAAATGCCCTGAGAGTAAGAATATAAGATGTGCCCTAGTGGGTAACAACAAAGGTCTCACCACTGTTGAGGTTTAGGAAAAGGTGTGCCTCTCCTTTTTCCAAGGAAGCCAGAACTCTACAGGGCAATTAGAAGGCTCACATCCTCTGCCAAGTTTTGGTTAATCTGCCAAGAGGCTGATCCCAAGTACTGAAATGTAACAGAAAAAGCTGTGACTATGAGGCAGCAGCTTGTGGAAGAGGTCAGCCTATGTCAGACCCACGTGATGTTAAAGCATTAAACACAGGTTCACTAACACTGGCTTGATATGCCATTTCCCACCCAAAAACAAGTGAAAGAGGTGGTATTGTATACATGTGAGCTACCAAATCTGCTACATGGTTTGTGATCTATCTGAAAGCATCTGCTAAAGCCTGATACCTCTCTGTCTTGATCCACCCCCATAAGGTGAAGTTAAAATCCCCATCCAGAACTGGGTGCCCATGAGGATGTATAACACCAAGGAAGGCTGGCTGCTGGCTGCAGCCGCTCAGACCATGAGGTTAACAGTAATCCCACCACGGGGACCTGGCAGTGCAGTAGGTGAGCTGCCACCACTTCTGTGACCTCCTACCCCTCAGAAGAGAAGGCAGCCACTCTGCCACTGAAGATGTCAAAGAGGTGTCTGGAGTAGACCCAGTTTGACCACTCAGCGGCAGGGCTAGTGGACTTACATTTTTCAGTAGTGTCATTTCTCTCTGGAGCTTTTTGCATCACTGCAGCAGAGTCTACTTGTTGGACCCCGTCAGGAGGCAGCTACAGGAGCAGCAGCACATGTGGAGGAGACCTCTCCTCACAGAATAGGAGGGAGATGCTTGGGTTTAGGTTTGCTCAGTTTGTACCTTAGCCAAGCACCCAATCTGGTGACAGATATCTGCAGGTATTCAGCAGAGGTTTCAGGGCAACTGCACACAGGGAAAAGCAAGGAAGGCTGGCCTGAGAGGGAGAGAATATCCCCCTGTGTGAATATCCCTTTCCTCTGCTCCATGCAGTCTCCTATGGTCCATCCTCCAAGGACCCCAACATGTTGCCCTCATCAGGTTTGCTAGCAAGCCCCATCCAGTGGGGTTAACCCCTACCCCATGTGGTTTAATTAGATGGGGACATGAACCATGGGTGCTGGCGATGGCCTCCACCTTCCAGACATTGGCAAGGGGGCGCAAGGTCAGCAGCAAGGCATGTCCTCTGGTGTCCCACAGGCCCGCACCCAGAGAGAAATGAGAAATCAGACCAGCCTGCTATTCGTCATCCGATGTAGCCCAGAAGAGCTGTTCTTATGATCCCTATATCAAAAAAAGTAATAGATGCAAAAGAACAGCATATAAGCCATGCTCAAGGAGCATGTTTCCAGCTGAGTCTGCAAGCTTTCTGCCATGTGCAGTTTAGTAATCTTTTTGAGCAACACATGGTATTTTTATACTTAAATATCTAGGAGGATTTTTTCTTGTATGGTTTTGCCTTTTAAACCCACTCATCTTCAAAACATCTTCCTGACAGAATTTGTGAAAATATGCACAAAGGTCACCATGTCCGGTTACACAGCGATTATGACATTCACTTACACATGCAAGAGTTTATTTCAAATCTAATGAGGTCTGAGTTTCACCTTCATGTTTATTTTTTAAAATTTTGTCTAATTCAACATCATTATTACTAACTTTTGTGTGTGTGTGAGGAAAGTCTGTGTTCCAGACTCTTGCAATGCAACAGTATATGACAAAGTAGGTCAATATACTGATACTGCCACAATTGTTCATGATTCCTGGGTCTTAGTCTAACAGATCCAAACATCAGATTACATTTACACTGCATACACTGAAAGCTTACAGAAATACTTTGAGGTACACGTCAACAAAAATCCACAGAGGTGCCCATTAACCTCACAAGGCAGGAAAAAAAGGATATTTAGTCAGAATACTAAAATCAGCTGCAGAGGTATGCATCACTGTATTATGAAAAAGCTACACCTTATGAAGCAGAAGAAGAAAATATTAGAAATGTAAGATGCAGAATAGATTAGACAATCCCAAGGCACTTTTTAGGACCACTGAGATACAGTTGATGGACTTTTTATAATAAGCACAAATTAAGGAATAGCAATAATGACCTTGGGCTAAAATTACATTTCATTTTTATTTAGCAAGATGTTACACTTTTGAATACATCAATGTGCAGCACATCTGCTCCACATAAGTATAACCTGATGTCCTGGGTTCAGCTGGGATAGAGTTAATTTTTTTTTTTACAGGAACCTGGGAGGGGGGGGGCATAGCCGGGGCAGCTGACCTGAACTGGCCAAGGAGCTATTCCATACCATGTGACATCATGCTCAGTATATAAATGGGGAGCGGGCCGGGGGGTGGTCTTGACTTTCGGTGGGGGAAGTGGCAAAGCGTCGGGTCCCGGGTGGTGAGCAGTTGCACTGTGCATCACTCTTTTTGTATACTTTTTCATTAGTACCGTTGTTGTTGTTGCAATTTCTTTGTGTTGTTCCAGTAAACTGCCTTTATCTCAACCCTCGAGGTTCCAGTTTTGTTTTTTTTTCTCTCCTCCGTCTTCCCCCCATCCCACCGGAGGGGGGGCGGGAGGAGTGAGCGAGCGGCCGCGTGGTCCTTTGTTACCGGCTGGGCTGAAACCACGACACCTGACAACGTAGAATGGCATCTCACCTCAAATTAAGGATTACTTCAAGCCAGTGTGATGGGTTCATAAACAGACCATTGCCAGATTACACATATTCGACCCACTGCATTTTATAACAAATCATTTGTCAAGGTCCCCGAAAGTGAGAACAGATTCAGAGTTCTCAGCATTTCTGAAAATATACTCAGATCTCAGCTTTTTCCTTCTTTTTGGGGGAGGAGGGTACTGGGAATGATAATGATGTCACAGAAGTCAAAAAACAGTGAGATGATGATAGCTGTTTAATAGTATTCTATCATGTGAATAAAGTCAAGCTCTGCCTGAAGAATTGAAAGTTCTGGACTATGTAAGTAAAAGTGCTGCAAAGGGGACAGTATCGTCCAGATTATCAATAACACTAGTGTCCCCATGCAAAGAGTGGCTGGGTGGAATGGGAACCCTTTCCTCAGGTAGGACCAAAAGGGTGAAATTAATATTATTCTTCTGCACCCGCCACACTCATATGATTATAGAATGATATGTGAAGGGTTTGTATATGATAGTGAAGAGAACGTGGTACTGTGGTTGGAACTCAGCCGTAGTTACCATCCATTGTTCATTCCCCTATCATGCTCAGCAAAAAGTCACCAGCTGAAAGATCTCAGCCAGCTCTTTCAGGACTCTTGGTTGAAAGTTAGTGATTCTAGCTTGCTCAGCTAGAAAAGAAAGTAAGTGAATCCTAGCAAAGCTGTTGCAGTCCATATGGGCCCTGACATTATACAGTTGGCAGCCCTGCTACAACATGTTTTCTGTTTGCAGAAAAGGCAGCCTGACACACCAGGAGTGTCATCCAGATAGATTGTGAACTATTGCTAACTTTGCTATACAGCTAATTGTCCCAAAGGATTTTTTTACATTGATAAAGCTTTTTTTCAAAACAAATGAGAAAAAGTGTGTTAAACAAATACCTGCTGGAGTGGTCCAATTTAAAGGATATTTCTTACAACACCCCCTGCTTTCACAAGGGAAAATTATGGTGGTGCTAGAACAACTTCATAACATAAGATAATTCATGTTTCCCAGCACCCACACCAGCTTCTGTTTCCATTTCCACATCTTTATGCAACATCCCTGGGCTTGTACTGACTCAGCCACCTCTTGAAATGAAACTGAAGCTTTTCCTAAGATATTTAGACATATCAAGGCAAGAGATATTTCTTGGACACAGTAATCTCTAAGATGGATAGAGCACTTTAAGGCCCCATATCCACCACATGCCTTTGCTTCTGAGGCTTCTTCACTGACTTGTTTGCACTAACAAGAGTCATGTCCTGATTCAAGCTGGTTTTAGTAAGAGCTACCTTTGTCAGCAAATTGCAGGAAATTAGCAAGAAGAAACAATGTACTGTAGTGCCTTAGGCTAGCATGTCTCACAGAAATCTTTTCTAGATAAAAAATTTTGTTCGGGGTGCAAGCTGGTGAACCATGGTGTTATACCAATAGAGCTGAAAACGTAGCCTGAAGGAAAAGAGCTTTTCTTCTCACAGTTAATGCTGCCTTCCTCTCTAATTCAGTTAAGGATGTTAGTCACATTTAGGATTTAATTTAATTCTGTATTTCATAAACAAAAGCCTGTTAGGCAGAAACTGAGAAATGGGGTTTCCTTCTGTCTTTTGGGGGACAAGCAGATATTTTGTTACTGATGCTTTTATACATCAAATCTTCTGCTGTGTTTTCCTTTGTAATCCTGGAGAATATATTGTTACTTTTTTGTTCTGGCTTCTTTCCTAACTGAAGCTAAACTTCAATTTAGACTGAAGAATCTGAAAATACGCCATTTCAGTGGCTGCAACTTACATGGTTTGTATCTATGCTGGTAAATCCATAAGTGCTTCTGAGCCTCTGGTCTTGCACTCCCTCCTCTCCTCCCAGTCTTTACAAGGAGCTAAGACTCAGAGAGTACATCATCATTCCTTATGCCTTGGTTTCCTCAAGGAGGAAACCCAAATACCTGAGATGGGAAGGCACCAGGATCCTGATCTGGATAAGCAGGATCTAACCCAAGCTCTGCTACCAAGCACATCCTCTCCTTGTATGATGGTGATCTGTTGGTGTGTCCCAGTATCTACAACTACCCGTTCTGGATCAGACTCTATCAGATGCTGCACTTCTCTTTTTGCACAGCTCATGCAGTTGATTTTAATTTTACTTTCCCAGAAGGATTTTCTAAATAGTTTTGGCTATGTGTTCAAGCTATTTAGAGGGTGATTTTCTGCTTTCTCCTCACCTTGTTCCAATTATTTTGAAGGAATGTCTCCTCAACCAGATCTATGCTCATGTTAGGCCAGTCATTCTGTGGATTACAACTTCCCTGTTCAAAGGTGATTTTCAGCAGCACACCTAGACAGTTGCATGTGCTTTTACTATAACATCAGCCATAAGCACAATTACAACCAAATGAGTGTCTTGGTTGGTAATAAGTTGGAAAAATATCCAATTTCACTTTGGGGAAGGATAGTCTATTATTGCTTACTCTCAGCCATGTTCATTAGCATGGCTGCAACAGCAGATGACTGGCAAGAGTAGCTCTGCTTGAGCAGTTGATCAGAGAAAGATAATTTTAGCAGTTGAACACACACAAGTGTCACATGATGGAGCAACAGATCTTCTGAGATGCTACTACTGTTGACATTTGTTGCATTGAGGTAATCCTCTTGCCATCTGATGCCAGATGGCATCAAATATGTATACAGCATGATTAGATAAAGTAATGTACGTATTTATCTCCACAGTTCTCAATATCACAAGCACAAGTATCACAAGCAGCATTAATCAATCTTTTGTTTATTGTTCTCAGAGACAAAGTAGAATGAAATGTACTCATTTCTGGAGGGTTTTTTTTTTCTTTTTTTCTTTATTGCAGTTCAGTTTTCCAAGGTGTAAAAGCAGCTGCTGACTTCAGGTCTCCATCTTCGAGAAAAATGGAGACTTGAATTCAGGACTGATGCTAAGAAGCATGGATACAACATTAACAGTCGGTGGGGCCCATTCTATTTAATTAATTGAATTAAGCTTCTGTTTCCTACCTTTTTTGCGCCCACTGAAATGTCACAGAATCTAAGCAGCAATTAAGGTGCAAGTATGTTATGGGAGCTGGGTATGGGATCATGTGACCAGGAGAAAAATACAACTTTATCCTGCCAGACTGATACAGAAATAAAAATAACATTAATTTAATTGTGTGTCCTGCAGAAATCAGACTTCTCTGTTGCATAAGGAAAGCTATAAGATATTTACAGATGGGTGTTTTATTCTCTAGCCTTTCTTCTCCAGCTGAGAAAAAATATTTTCAAAGTAGGTTTTAAAATACCTGTTTCTTATAAGATGGTTTGTCCTTGGCTCTCTTTTTTTTTTAGTTTATTCTCTCAAAAACTTCATTTGGGGAAAGTGTCATGCTCTAAGTCATTAGATGGTGACTTTTAGTTACCAGCTTAGTCCCTGGGCATTTTTTTTGTGCCTGTATCACTTATGGATCTAAAGCTTTTGTTTTACTTTCAGTGTAATCATATATGTATCTCAAAGTACATTCTTGTAACTTCATCTGAACAAGAACAACTGCTCTTATGGCCAGAAACTCCTGTCCTTGGACTCTGGAGTCTGGAGGGTGAGCTTGTTTTATGATCTGCTTTGCTATTTCCCTAGCTTTCGTTCTATGTTATCAGTCCTCATGCAATAACAAGATAATGATTGCAGCAGATGTCTCAACTGATAGAAATATGGTTTTGTGAGTGTCATGGGAACAGGTCTAGACTTCATTCACTGGGAGCCTCTCCACTGGTGGTCATTCTGCACTGCCTCTCAGAAACACAAAACAACTCTTTCACAGCAGAGTGGGGTGGATTGCCAATCAGACATCAATACAGTAAAATAACATCTTCACCTTCAAAACCACAATCTTTCCCACGGGATTCTTCCAAAGACTGCCATCACAATGTAACCTATCTGGGGAAAGAAGGTAGTAAGCAGGATCTTGAAAAACATTGTGCAAGTGGGGATGTTTTAGGTCAAGTCATTGGGAAAGAGTAAAGAAAAGTAAAAGAACAGGGCAAACATACAGTGTTGTTCCTGTGATAATTCTGACAACAGAGTGTGCATTTTGCTCGGTAGCCCTCCATGGACTGATCTTCCATTAGCTTTTTCATTCCTTTTTTAACCTCATGTAAACATTTGCCATCTGCTACTGCATGCGACAAGGAGGTCCACAGCTTTATTACCCCTTGCAGGAAGAGACAAATCCTTTTTTGTGTGTTCTGAACCCGCAACTCTGTAGTTTTATGTGGTGCTCCCTAGTTCTTGTGTCAGAAGTGACACTGAGGCATTAAATCCTATCAACCTTCTCCATCCTGCTCATTACTTTTCCTCCCTCTTTCTTATAACCTTGGTCTTCTCTGTTCCAGGATGATGAGTTGTTTCTTTAATCATTTTGCAGAATTGCAGTACTGCTAGTAGGAAGGGACCTCTGCAGTCTCTGGTCCAGCTTCATGCTTGGACCAGGACAATTGCCAACACTAGATCAGGGAAGTCATGGCTTTGCCTAGGCCCATCTTGGAAAAATTCAAAAAGTCCACCAATTCAGCATCGCTCTGTTAATATGTCCCAAGGCTGCACCACCTTGCTGACATACTTTTGTTGTTATTTTTCCTTTAAAAGTCAGCAAGCGTGGATGCTACCTGAGATTTATTGCTTACTGTAAAGCTTATCTTCTAGCTAGACCACAGTGTCATCTGTTGCAACAAATTAATTCTGAAGCCAAAGCGGGAAATATCTCCTTGCTTCATCAGTTTCTTCATCAGTCATCCCTGTATCAGCTGATATGTTGTATCTCTAGAGCGTACAGGTGTCCTTTCTCTATAGTTCTCCAGCCCTGTTTTATCCCATTTATTAGGCATACTGATGGTGCTCATCTATCAAAACAAAAAGAAAGGTGAATTATAGGGAAAGAGTTCTAAGAATTAGTTGAAATCTGGACACCTTACCTTAAGAATTTGTCTTTCATTTACTCAGGAGAATATTACAATGTCAGTAGTCTTCATTGAGAGGTATTTCTAATAGGTGAGATTTCTTCAAAGCAGCAGGAAAAAAAAGATAAATGTTTGGGGCCAAAAATTAACCTAAGCATATTTATTCTATAAAGAATATGAACAAAGGAAGGCATCTCACTGTACTTCAGACACTGAGAAACATTTTTGTATTCTTGCACAGTTTCACACTGAAACAACTGATCATGGATCGTTGAATGCTGCCAGTTTAAATCACAGTTAAGCATCTCACTTCAGGCATAAGTTTTTACTGGAGAGGGGAGTAACTGGAAAATGCTCCTTCCTCATCTTTGTATTATCTGGCAGGCCAGGTGGAAGGTCAGACCAGCAGAAGCAATCTCTTCATCCACCTTTCTTCCCCCCTAACTTTTTGACTATTCTGGTTCATTTCACCAGGAAAAGATCTCATTGATGAGCTCCTATGAATTACCTCAAAATCAAAAAGAAACAGAAAAGACAGAATTTATGTCTGCACCAAGTCTGTGGGGAAGTTTCAGACTAAATTCACACAAAAAAATTATGCGCAAATGAGATAATGAACATTTCCTTGTCTGCTTAAGACAAGTCTTATGCAGAACCCATGCCTTCCTAGGCACTGGATAGACTGTGCATGCGAAAGTCCTGCATGAGAAACTCCAGAGGAAGCATTAGCCATATTCTGGCTTTTAGACTGAAGGTTGTGTTTTCTGTTTGTGTTTGGAGGTATGTATCCATAGGCAACATTTCCTGTCATAGCTTTTATTTCTATGCAACCTTAAGGACAAAAGAAAAACACAGGGGCCCAGCTGGTTCCAAATAACCACATGCAAAAAGTGCATATATATCTACTTAAATTTTGCAGCTTTTAGTGGTCAATCTCCTTCCCTAGGGATAAGGCCTTAGCTTATTAACAGAGGTACTTCATCGTGGTTTAACCAAAAACCATGACATACTTCTATAATTCCCAGTCCATTTTGCACACCACAAGCGATTAGCAGAATGGGTATTTGGTGAATCAACAGGTGATGGACTGTTTAGTTTCTTTTCTCCCAGTCTATTGTATGTTACAAGATGTGCCTGAGAAGCCCAGTTCACCATCCTCCCAGTACCCACTCAAGCAGTTACCACCTTTGTTCTTTGAGGCACTGAGGAGCTTGCAGGTTGTTCTGAATTTTACGTCGACAGAGGAACATGTTCCAGCCCTGGATGGCTGCAAGTCAGTTACTCTCAGAGAAGATGATTCTGTAGAACTGGCTTTTCCCAAAGGACTTTGGATTAATTTTTTTTTTTTTATTCATATAGAAGGAAGTAAGAAGACAGCAGTAAAAAACCAAAAAACTACAATGAGAGCACAAAATCTTCCTCCTCCAGACATCCCTGTGGTACACAAGATGGCAGGTGCTTCTTCCTCCTGGTATCTCTACATACCAGTTTGCTCTCAGATGCCCACTTGCTGTGCCTGCCTCTACAACAGATGGGAGCTCACTGTGTCCGTGTACAAAGCAGATGAAAAATCTCATGAACACGCTGAGCAAGACACAGAGTCTGAGCTAATTCACTTTTCTGGGAGGCAGAATAGATTAGTTTGATATTCTCTACTCACAGTTTCCAGCTGGCCTAGGTTGTGGCAGAGTGAGTTTGTGCCTGCTGAAAGTACCACACAAAAATGCAATCTCAGTGCTTGGGACTTAACTGGTATCAATGCTTTCATCTTCTGCTTCTTTTGTGTTCACTTCTTCGTCCATTTTCTCTTCCCTAGCCCTTATTTAAAATGTATTACTAGCCACACAGCTCAAGCTTTCCTCTCCTAATGCAGAGTTATATTAATATCTGCCACTCCTGAAGACATAAAGGATACTTGAGAAGGAGACCCCTGGATCATCTGATTAGAGTCAGAGCAGCTTTGCAATGCAGATGAGCACAGCTAAGGGAAGGATAAAGAAAAGCAAGTCATGTGGTAGGCACAGTTACCTTGTGCTCAGGAGTCTAAGGAGTATGGGCAAAAATTTTTTTAACTCTAACAACTGCCCAGTTGAAGATTTCTTCCTCCTCTAGTGGTGTTTCTCTTTCTTATCCTATCAAAACTAGGGTTCAACATGTTTTCCACCATTTTGAAGGGACTCCGGATCAGGGGTGGGATGGGTGGTTCCTCACTGAGCTGATTCTCTCCCTGGGATCAGAGACCTGGCAGAACATTTCTTTAACAGCCTTGAGACTACAGTCTCTGATAATGCAGATCCTTCGTTTTCTGTGGGCTCTCTCATACAAGTTGTGTCCTACAGAAAGGCCCCAAGCCTGCCTCTTCTTCAGGTAGGAGCTGAGCCTCTCTTTGCTGCTCTAGCGATGGAATGGGGCAACAGTATTTTTTGTAGCAATATTAATTAAAGCCTCCCAAGTTATTGCACAGACCTCACTTAACAACAGTTAAAGACATGAGTGTATTGAACCAGATGCTCAAGGGCTGCTGGCAGTTGTTGCAACTGCAGTTCAACATAAGCTTCTGAGCTGAGTGTTTCCCTTGCACTTTGATGGCCTCAGGAGCCTGTGCTGAGCTTCTGCTTTAGATCCACTGTTAACAGTATCCAGGTTACCTACTTTAAAACCAGCAGTCTGCCTGTCTGAGCTTCTTTCCCAGCAGCAGCTGGGACTGAGACTTGACTGTCAATCCCCAGTGCCACCAGACTTTACTTTATTCACGCAGGTAGATGTAGCACTGTTTACTTTTGACTGAAAGATGCTAAAGAAATCCTTTTCCAGGAGGTGAATTCTGCTAGTACTCTGCCTTCACTGTTCATGGTGAGAAGCATATATTCCTCAGCTCACTGCTTACACCTGAAAGGATTTGTTCAGTTGGACCTTGGTGAGGCTTATAGGATGAAAGAAGGCAAGAAACTGCGTTTGCTTGCTGGCAATGGGCTATTATGGGCTGCATTTATTGTCACAGAGGCTGGAAGTTTTCATTCATTAAATTTCTGTGGCACAATAGGATTGTTTCCCCCTTTTACTCTACCTGCTCTTGTAAAGAAGTCTGATTCCTGTGAAGGACTTGCTGAAGAATGAGACAAGTAGAACAGCTGAACTGTAAAGTTTCTTGATACATACCAAATCTGAACTTGGGATCCTTTGTACTCAAGTCTCAGCAGATTTAAGCTCCACTGATACTTTACTCTAGGTAAAAAACCATTGTGCTTCGTCATTCATTGGCTTCAGAAAAGACAATGAGCCTGTGTATGAAATCATCTTTATTTCATTGTGTCAAAGGACATGGAAAAGACTGAGGTACTCAACGTTTTCATGCCTCCCTCAGTTTTCCCTGCTAAAGTCTGCCCTGAAACACTCCTGGCAGAATCTGTGGAATTACAGCATTTCCCACAGCAGAGGAAGATACAGCTAGGGACCTCTTCTGCCTGTTGGACACACACACATCCATGGGGTGGGAAGAGATGCACCCAAAGGCACAGAGAGACCTGGCTGAAATTATTGCAAGACTGTTTTCTGTCATCCCTGAAAGATCATGGTGAAGAAGGAGGTTCCTGATGCCTGGGGAAAAAAAAACCAAACATCTTCCAGAGCAAAAAAAAAGGGGGAGTTTGGGGAACTACAAGCCAGTCAGCTTCACCTCAGTCCCTGGGCAGGTCACGGAAAAAAAATCTCCACAGAAGCTATTTCTAGCCATATGAAGGAAAAGAAGGTGACTGGGAACAGCCAGCAGGGATTTTTAAGGGCAGATCATACCTGAGAAACCCAACTACTTTCTGTGGTGAGATGACTGGTCCTATGGGCAAGGGGAGAGCAGTGGACATTGCATACCTTAAGTTTAGCAAGGCCTTTGACGCTGTCTCCTGTAATATCCTTAGAGCTAAACTAATGATATATGAACTGCATGGAAGGACTATAAGGAAGGTGGAAAATTCACTGGCCCATCAAACTCAAAAGATGTTGATGAGTGGTACAAAACCCAGCTGTCAGCCAGTCACCAGTGGTGTCCCTCAGGGGCCAAAATTGAGGCCAATACGATTCAATGTCTGTTATAATAAACTGGATGATGGAACAGAGTGTACTCACAGTATATTTGTAGATGATACCAAAGTGGGCAGGGGAAGGAGTCAATACACTGAAGTTAAGATCTCCTGTTTGGGAGGATCAGAAGAGACTGGAAAAATGGGCTGACAGGAATTTCATGAAGATCAATAAAGGCAAATGCAAAGCACTGCATCTGATACAGAATAATCCTGAGCAGCAAGTCAGGCAGCCAGCCGACTAACTAGGAAGTAGCTTTGCAGAAAAGGAGCTTGGGGTCCTGGCTGACAGCAGATTGAATTAAGTCAGCAGTGTGCCTTTACAGCAAAGAAGGAGAGCCACATCCTCAGCTGTATTAGCAGCAATGCTGCTGGCAAGGTGAGGAAAAGGATCCTCTTCCTCTGTCTGGCACTTGTGAGATGATGATACCTGAATACTCTCCAATACCAGTTGGAGACTTCCGAATATAAGGAAGGCATTAACACACCGGAGCAAGTCCAGCTGAGGACCACCAAGGGAGTTGGAGCACACAATAAGGAGAGGCTGAGGGAACTGGGTTTTTTCAGCATGGAGAAGACAGGTACAAATACCTGCTAGAACACCGTGGAGAAGACAGAGACGGACTCTTCTCACTGTGCGCAGTACCCAGGGCTGGAATAAGGGGCAATCGGTACAATCTAGAAGATGGAAATTTCAAATCAATTTAAGGAAAACATTTTGTGCTATGAGCATGGTCAAATACTGGAACAGGGACACAGAGAGGTGGCAGGATTTCCACCCTTGAGATAATCGGTACTCAGCTGGACAACCTGCTCTAACTGGCCCTGCTTTGTCCAGGAGGCTGGAGTACACAAGGACCTTCTGTGGTCTACTCTACATGATTTTGTGGTTCTGTGAGTTCACATACCAGTATCTGGGGAATTACAGCACTGGAAGAGCACTGGCAAGTGCTAATACATGATGAGAGAAGGAATGGAGAAATAAATTAAAAAGGAAAGAAATTCATCCACAGATGTTTATGGGAATTGGTCATCATGATAATACTAGCAGAACCAGGTATAATCTTACTGAACTTGAATTATGTGATTTGGGGTTGAAATGTATGTGAGAGAGGGCACATAAATAAAAAAGGTAAAAATGGAAGCCTGTTAGCATACAGTACATGATTCATTAAGTAAAATCTCTTGGAAGTATGTTACACACAATGATGTCTGGTCTTGGGCTTTCATGCTAAAATATCAACACCTGAGGTACAGAAGTAGAAAAGTTAATCCAACTTTTAAGCCTGCAGTTGTCAGCCTTCCCATTGTCATCAGCCGTCTCAAGAATTTTCTCCTGTTATGTTTATTATGTTATCTTATCTCACCTTGGTTATGGGGCCTGACACAGGTTTCTCATTGCTTGCTGCTAAAGACAGGGCAAGCCATTGGCCTATCAGTACACTTTCAGTGCAAAGTGTAAAAACAGCTTTAGTTAGTATTTTCTTTACAACTTTAAGTTCTGTCATTTAATACATCCCCAGTCAAAGAGGAATGTTTCCCTTTGTGTTCTCTGCTAGGAAATAGCTATTGAGAGTCTCTTTAACCTTTGTCAGAGATTTTGAGGTTATTTCCCACAAATGACAGTATAAGGTTGCCCTCGTGTGGTTAAAGAGAGAAATAAAGGCCGGGGAAGGGGGAAGCAAGCCAGTTCGGCAAAACGAGGTGAGTGCTGTCCTTCCAATAGCCATTGGCTCTTTCTTCATGTTCCCAGCTCTTTTCAAAACGTGCAAAAAAAGCAACTCCTCCTAAAGGATATGTGCACTCTTCAGCCCTGCACATACACCCGCCTCATGCTCCCTTAACTTGTAGCATGCTTTATCTTCACTGAAATATGCGGACTGTTGTTCTGTACCTTCAGATCTTCTCTGATTGCTCACGTTCACAGCATGGAGACAACTGTCTGATGTACTCATAGTGGGCCACCAGCTGGACATGAGCCAGACAGGTCACTGTGTAGTGAAAACAGCAAGCACAGCCTGGCATTTGAAGAACCACGACCCACAGAATGTGTCAATTAACATTTCACATTCATTTAGAATCATAGAATCACAGATTCGTTTAGGTTGGAAAAGAGCTTTAAGATCATCAAGTCCAACCATCAACCCAACACCACCATGCCCACTAAACGATGTTCTGAAGTGCCTTGTCTACGTGCTTTTTGAATACCTCCAGGGATGGTGACACCACCACTTCCCCGGGCCGCCTGTTCCAATACCTGACCACCCTTTCAGTAAAGAAATTTTTCCTAATATCCCATCTAAACCTCCCGTGGCGCAACTTGACGCCATTTCCTCTTGTCCTATCTCCAGCCACCTGACAGAAGAAACCAGCACCCACCTCACTACAACCTCCTTTCAGGTAGTTGTAGAGAGTCATAAGGTCTCCCCTCAGCCTCTCTTTCTCCAGACTAAACAACCCCAATTCCCTCAGCCGCTCCTCATAAGACCTGGGCTCCAGGCCCTGCTCCAGCTTTGTTGCTCTTCTCTGGACAAACTCCAGCAAAGGAGAGCTGCACATCAGAGAAGATGTGGGCCAGCTAGTATGACTCCAGACAGGACCACAAGTGTCCTTGGAGGGACGGACCAGTAAGAAAGGACAGGAGAAAAAAGCAGAAAATAGGTAAGATATGGGTGAGGATGAAAATAGCCCTTCAATTTGTAGGCAGTTGAAAAACAGAACAAGGTTGGTCTGATGTCCATTTCCATGAACAGAGCTGGGAATAATGGGTTTAAACTGCAGAAAAGGATCTGTCATGGTTTAACCCCAGTCAGCAACCAAGCACTGTGCAGCTGCCCACCCACCTCTCCCCCCACACCCAGCGGGATGGGACAGAAAATCAGGAAAAGAAGCAAAACTCATGGGCCAAGACAAGAACGGTTCAACAGAACAGAAAAGAAGAAACCAACAATGACAATGACAACACTACTAAAATGACAACAGCAATAACAAAAG
>NW_010972992.1:187224-191022 GCF_000737465.1 Haliaeetus leucocephalus | reverse complement strand
ATCCCAGCTGAAACCAGGACAGGGTTGATTCAAAGAGAAAAGATTTAAATAACAGAAAGAGTGAAGCTTTGGACTTTTCTGGGGAAGTTGTAGAATTCTCCTTTCTTGTAGGCCCTTAAGAATAAGTTAGACATGCATCTCCCAGGAATGACTTGGAAAGAATTGCTTCTGCTTTGGAAAGAAACTGTGAATTTGTAGCTCAATGTAAATCCATGTGGATCAATAGAGCTGTAGCTCACTATAAAACTGTGTGGATCAATGACTGCGTGAACTATTCTAGTTTCACCTGGGCACATCTTCTTTAGTTCCAGGGAGGCAGTGTGTATCCTGCTGGTACCTGCATGTTTCTATTTCTCCCCTTTAATTCCTAATGCACTAGACCAACTAATTAAAGCACAGTAATATAGCTGCACACTTCTAAAGGTGATCTCCAGAGTCAGACTGGTGGATCTCTGTGCCTGGTTATCTGGTTCCACACGGTGGTCTCTAAACTCTCTGTACAAATCATTTCTTTATACTTTTCTGTGCCTCAGGCCATTCTGTCGCACAGCCCATGGACTTTCTTACTCTCGAGGCTCATGTCTGGTACCCTGCTAGTTGGAGGCTTGCTGTGCTTTTTTGATCAGCCTCTGATGTGTGTCCTGGAGAGACACTGGAGAGGTGTGATCCAGGTGGGGGAATACCCCCTTCTAGAACTGCGAACTCAGAGGAACCCCACAAGGAGGGATGATCTTTGCGGGTTGCTGACTGCTGTGGCCTGCCGCAGGGCAGCTGGCAGAGCCTCCTGGAGTCATTGGCTGGTGCACCCAGGCCACAGGGATGGTGCATGTTTGAAAGATGATGTCAGAGTTATGTGCAGAGCTCTATCAGGCAATAAATTCCTTAGCCCTGATTGCCAGAGCATTACTGGAATGGCTTTGTTATTTTTATTAAGAAGAAGACAAAAGACTGGTAGGAGAGAAAGCAAATGGCTTTAGAAAGGCCCCAATAACTTGGATACCACCTGACTGGATGCAGCAGCCTTTGCCCACATCCTCCCATAAAGCTTCACCGCAAATGAGAGTGTTTTGTTATGCAGTTGTACCTGGTTGTTTGCCAGTTTTGACCTTAGAGTGATCAGCTAGCCTCAGGAAACAGGATCTGCAATTGCCCCTATTTTACACTGAGCAAACTTTATTCCTGCCATAAATTCTTTGAGGCAGGGCTCCTATAGTCTGGATTTTATTTAATCCCAAGCATGTTGATGCTTAATAAACAAACACTATCATGACTATTTTTAAGGATTAATTTGTCCAGTCTTTTCTCAAACCCAGCTATCTCCTGACATCCTGTACTCACAAATAATACATGCTGTGTGCCTCCTTGGAGATACTCAGGTTCCTAACTCATTTAACTGCTATGGCTCTTCTCTGACATTGCCTCTCGTGGGGAGCTCAGAATCTGGTACCCCAACAAAGGCAAGGCTGCTACAGGTCCATGCCACCAGGTCCAGCCTGTGGAACTAAGCCTGTATTCACAGTAGCTGCACATCAATTCAGTAGTTGCTCCTGGATCCTTGCTCTCCCCTGTTGTCTCCTACACATGGGTGCACACACACATGCAAACAGATCTCTTCATTGACCCCCTCCCCAGACCTCTCCAGCAGTTGGCCTGGACCCCCCTGGTGCCTCTGGTAGCCAAATCCTCCAGGTGTTTCACCCTCAGAGCCACAGACAGAGTCCTGGCTCCCAAGCCTCTTAACCCACTTGTCAGCTAGTCTGGCTGGATATATGCTAGCGATCACACTCTCACATACCCGCACGGCTCCAGCTGCTGGGGCATGAGCCCTCCAACCCACAGTCCCGCTCCAGTTGCTGGCACTCAGACCTCCTTGCAGACAGAGTAAACAGTACCTGACCCAGGAAAAGAGCTAGAAATGGAGTTTAATGAGAAGACAGGACAGAGCGTGATGATCATGATCAGGGCATGGCAGGACAAGCATACTAACTAACCAGTAAGCTATTTACATGTGACTGGCTTCTCTTTTCCCCTTGTCTTTCTTTTTTCCTATGTTTGTTCCTCTCCAGATTCCATCAATCCCTCCCTTTCTGCACCTTTGGTTCCTCCCCAAACATCCTATACTAAGTCTAGTGGGATCCTGAAATTCTCTTCCCCTGCATCCCATAATGTGTCCCATATCCCTAGGCAGAGAGAGGGGGAGAGAGACAGAAGAGAGGGAAAACCTGTGATTGACTGATGAAGATGGGTTTCACACCTGGACCATGGGGCTGAGGCTTTCCTGGGACAGCCCTGGGAGAAGCCAGGGCACGATCTCCTTTCTCTGACAGGGCGATGAGGGTTTCCCCACCTGCCATTGTGCATCTGTGCTCATGTGTTTGTGTGTGTCGATGAGCCTTTTACGGGTTGCTCACGCTCCTGTGATGAGCCTGGGGTAGCTGGGTCTGGGTATAATTCAGGTTCTCGCACCTGCCAATGTTCCTCCACTCTACATTGCGTGCATGGACACAAGCTTTTTATGTTATAAACTAGCAATATCTGTTATCTCAGGTGTCACATACCTGGGAAAACAAACAAGGAACATGAATGCACAATGTAGCAATTGCATTTCATTTCTTTCTGAATAAGTTTTGTTCTTGATATATATTAATAAACTTGTTGTTGTTGTAATTTTGAAATTTCAAAACAGGATCTGCCTTTGGAGCTAGCTGTGTGATTTTGTTTTCTAAACAAAAAGTGACAGTCGGTCTATTCTCACACAGCTGTTGCAATTACAAACAGATTCACAGACAAGTCCCTTAAAGGATAAAATTCAAAGCTGAATCCTCGACAAGGCAAGGCAATGTATAAAATGTTTCTTAGGCAAAAGCAGCTCTATGAACTAAATAAAAGAAAAAGGCATGGGCTGGGGATTTCAGGCCCCATTCAATGATGGAAGGCTAAATTAAGATTAAGGAAAAATGGGTATGCCGGTACTATCAGGAAACACTGAAAATATCAACCATGTTATTTTGTTGGAGATAAAAATTTATGGGGCACATTCAGATTTGCACACCAAGTTTCATTCAGGTGCAAAATGCAAGGACTGCAGTAGTGAAAACCATTCACTGAGGACGGCAGCTGGGATGTAAAGTGCCAGAATGGGGCACAGAGGAAACAAGCAGCACTTGTTGTATCCATTTTATTTTTCACAACAGACGTGTGGCTTTGTGGCTTCTGTTTGACTCTCTACTCTAGCTCCTTCATGCATGTCTTATCCTTAAACCTCCCTTCGTAGAGATAGTCACCTCCAGCTCTTTTTGGTGGACCATGGAGCTCAAAGATCTGCCTCTGTTCACTGTGCAGGGCATCACGGCCTCTACGCAATTTCTTGTCTACACAAATGTGCAGAAATTTGATCCCTTGAGACTTCTAACCAGTTCAATTTTTTTCTGCAAGGGATCCCAAGCTGAAAAGGTACCTGAGATGGATAAATGGTCAAATAGAGACAGTAGAGATGGGCCTGAAACCAGGCCAAAAATATAGTGTTGGATTAAAACTACAAAGCTCCATTAAGTCTCCTCCCTTAATATTCAATCCCATTTTTGTTTGGTGTTGAATGTTTTACTTTCCCAGCAGATATTTACCTGAATATTTCCATTTGCTAGAAAAGGCAGTCTTGCAGTTAAGGCTGTGAATTATTACCTGGAGATCTATGGACAGGTCTTGGCTCTGAATGTTAAAGCACTGGTGTCTATACAGAAATAATACCCTGCAAGCCCTTGAAAGATAAAGCTGTGCTGCCAAGTTAAAGAACTGTGG
>NW_010972992.1:186526-186732 GCF_000737465.1 Haliaeetus leucocephalus | reverse complement strand
AAACCAGTGTTATACAATACATCAAAGCAAAAACCTTAATCCACCTCCCACGGATGATAAGCAGTAGAAGAGGAACTACATACAGCAAGCGAGGTGATACATAACAGAGCCTTAAAAACCAGAGCAACAACTCTAAGAATACATAAATCAACATAATGACCAGCGACTATTAGACCAATATAATGAATGCTTATAACAAATTTGTT
>NW_010972992.1:157933-186190 GCF_000737465.1 Haliaeetus leucocephalus | reverse complement strand
GCAACCTGCCCAGTATCAAGAAAAATGCAAAAGAGATTGATCAGATCTTCACTGATAACGTGAACAGACAAGACCCTGAACCCCTGGCTGGGAGGAAGAAGGAGAATGATCAGCTGTGGGACAAATGGAGACTCCCAAGACAGGGAAGACTGGAAGCTTGTTACTTCTGGCAATAGTAGGAAGGCTCCTTCTCCTCCTGCAGATCTGCAATGGCAGAATAGGCTCAGCGCCCTGGTTAAAAAACAGGTAAGAAAAGCCATGCCTTGGGAAGCACCAGAGACAACTGGGCCTGAACCATGCATCTACACAAAGAGAAAGCAAGTGGTACTGGTGGGAGGTGACCATCTGCTGAGTTAGGGAGGTTTGCTGCCTGCTAGGGGCTCAGGTCTGGCACATGGCAGAGAGACTGCTGAGGCTTATCTGGGCCTTGGACTACAACCACTTGCTCCTCATCTGCATGTGCATAAATGAGAAGGTGCCATGGAAGAGCCCAAATGCATCAGGAGTGACTACATGGCTCTGGGAGTGAGGGTTGAGGGCATGATCAACACCTCATGCAGCTGGTGGTGTTGTCAAGGATTTGACTTTTGCGACCATGGGACCTTTTTTTAGGAAGAAGGACTGCTGTAGGAAGAGGAGATCCACCACACAAATAAGCAAGTCTGCCAGCAGCTTGACCAGTCTGGTGAGGAGGGATTTATACTATGAATGACTGGGGAAGGAGACTACAATCAAGGGGGGGAGAGAGGGGTGAAAAGCAGAGGATGCAGTGTGATTGGTACAAGAGACCTCAGGAGTGATACAACAGGGCCAAAGGGGCCTCTCTGAAGTGTACGCATGCAAATGCACAGACCCCAGAAATGAGCTGTAAGAACTAGAGCTCCACCTGCAGTCATTGAGCTACGACATTATTGTAATAGGTGATGGCATTGGTAGCTCATGTGACTGGAGTGCTGCAACATATGGATAGAAGCCCTTAAGGAAGGAGTCGCATGGAGACAGGCAGGGGATGATGCTGCCTTCTCAGGATAGTTTGTAGGGTCGTTGACACATGCACCTTCTGCAGGGAGAGGTAGCACTGATGTGCACTCATGTCCAAAGTGGCAGGCTGCAGCCCCCTATCAGCTCCTTCCAAACTTCCCCATGGTTACCCCCTTTCTATTTAGGTGCTCCTTACATAGGTCACCTCAGAACTATCAGGCATCTTTCTATGAGAAGGCATGACCTCTGTTATGTCTTGACCCTACCAGATGATGATTTTGTAAGAAAACAGTGTAACAGAACTCAGTGTGGTACCTTATGGAAGGGAAAGGTGATACTGATTTCCAAAATTTCCAAGGGAGGTGATTTCATTAAAACACGTTCTCACATCCACATATTCACAAGCACCAAAATGTGTGTACCCCAGTGGTCTGGCCAGGATCACTTGGATGCAGCATTGACGATAAAGGACACAGGCTGTTGAGTTGTCATCACATCTCTAAGGCTTTTCTTAACTGGCAATGACAATCCAGTTTTTGGTCACATCTTCAATATGCTGCAGATGTCCACATTTACTATGGGACAATCCTTTGGTAGAATCTGTCTTCCTGCTGGTCTCTAACAGAAAAAGGAATAGCATGTGTGATGTTCTGTAAATGCACTGCTTTCCACTGATGAGTTATCTGCTGTGGTCTTATCAGAGTTCAGGCCTTCCAGGCTTCCCAAAAGCAGTATGTTCATCAGTTTTATTGCTGGAACTGGCACCCTTTGTTATCAGTATAAGCCAGTCTTTCAAGTGCTGTTATGCTGTTTCTTTGTGTGCTTACTCAACCACATCTGTCCATTCAGACTTCATTGATGCTAATCATAAGATCTCTGTTAGATGCCTTTACAGTCTGAGTCAACAAGATGATCAAAGGCATAGAACAGCTTCGGAGCATGAAAAAACTAATAACACAAGGCAAAGGGGATTCAGTGACATGATCAGACAGTGGGTTCAAAATAATCACAAATATTTCTTTTTCATCCACATATAGTTAAACTCTGCATCCCATGGACTTGGTACAAGCTTCAACATATACAAAAAAATACCTTCAAGAGCTATTAAAGGCAAAAGTAGCACTCTCGCTCATAAGCAAACTGACACAGATTCCTGGAAGCATCAGAGAAGTATCACTAGATGTTCTTGTGTTTGTTGGAAGCTGCTCCAACTGGCTGTTGATGAAGACAGGCCACTAGGAGAAACGGACTTCTAGGCAATTTGTATGTTCTATGTCTTCCCTTTTTATATTTTTTTTTTTCTTGAAGAACATGCAGAATATGCACCAACTATGTGGATAATATCCCCCAAGTACACAGTGGTTCCATGAATCCTAACCTGGTCTTTTAGACATAGTCAAAAAGAGCTTAGGACACCAATTTGAAAGAGGTTGCCCTCCACCTCTTTGCCCTTTCTCCCTTGGCTGTGTCTCATCTACCCATACTCAGGAGAAAAGCAGCCCAAGGGAAGATCCTGGCATTAAATACAATCTGAAATCCTTGCACAGGAAAATATCTATGTTAAAGAAAATAGGGTAGTGACTATTTCTTGTTATTTTCTGTACTGTTATAGAAGTGAGTGCTCAAGGCTGCTCTGGAGCATCTGTGTCATGTTGCTAATTTCTTCTTAAGTTTCTGCAGATCTTATGCCAGGAAGGACTCTGTGGCAACTCCTTCTGCTCAGACAGATGAAAGCTCAGTTTTCCATACTCAATATCGAGAGATCTGAGAACAGGAGTTTTCTCCCCAGCCAAGGTCATCCAGTCTGGAGAGTGGCACCTGAAGAAGGCCAAGTGCTGTAGATGGCGGGTGTTCACTCTTCCAGGATGCTCCATTTATGCTCCTTCCAGTACTGGGCAGAAGGCTGTTGCCAGAATTCTAGTAGCAATTGGTGAAAGATGCTGAGAAAGGTGCAAGCTTTGGGAAACACTGGGTAGTAAGTGAGTGGGAACCATGTAGCTGGCTTGGATGCAAAGTGGAGGTTCAGCTAGAAACAAAGACCCATTCGGCAAGACTGCAGTTGCACCACCAAACAACTAACAAGCACTGCAAATATACGGCTGTGGGGCTGGAGGCCTTGCTGTTCATCAGACAGTTCATGTCTGTTGAGGTATTAGAGCCACAGCTGAGGAAGGAGATAGATGGGGAATCTGCACCCTCAAACCCATCACATTGACACCAAAAGTGGGCAATGTTCTCACCTTGTGCAGAACAATGTGAGACTTTTGTCCTGTGATTCCCCAAAAGTCTCTCTGATTGTTTCCTCTGCCTCCTCTTCACTTAATCATCTTAAAACCACACTGGGAGAATTCCTACCATTTCTCAGGGTATGCTGCACTCTTTTCAGTGACAGCTTAGAAATGCAGAACTCACTGGATCAGTTCAGTAGCAGTCCAATTGTCCAGTGCTAGAGGGTATGCATGGTAGTCCAGACACAGTGGGGTCCAGAGAGGAAGTGAGGTTTGAGTCCCAGTTCTTCTCTGAGACAGCTTGGTTTCAGAAGGATGTCCTTTTTATGAGCTGTGACTGGAAAAATCTATGGTCTGCAGAGATGGGGGGATGAGGGGGATAGAAATGTCTCAGGTATTTTTCAAAAGAATCCCAGAATCCCAGTGGGGCTTGTGGAAAGGACATCTGGGATCTCCCATCCAACCTCTTGTTCATGGCAGGACTATCAAAGCCCTGGATTAGGGCAGCTGTGGCGTTGTCTAGCCTAGTTATGGAAGCCCCCAAAGTCAGAGATCCTCTACCTGCCTAGTGAACTGCCACAGGCCTGCACCAACATCTGGGGATGGAGCTTTTCCTAATGTGCAACCTGAACCTCCCAGGTGGCAATTTGTGGTGTTGCCCCTTATTATGTTGCCTGATACCACTGGGAAGAGTTTGACTCTCTCCTCTTTGTAACTGCCCTTACCGTGATTAACCTGTCGTTGAATGATTGCTCCCCACCCTTTCCTCTTTACCAGATTAAAGAAGTTCATCTCCACCACGTCTCTTCACAGGCCATGTACCACAGACCCCTCACCACCTTGGTCACCCTGCACTGGACTGTCCACTGTTTTTTCCCAGGTATCACCTAGGAGAGCGGTTGGAAATCTACCATTAGATATCAAGGAAAATCGGTTGCCTGGACTAAATCAACTGAACCACAATTAAATTCAGGTACCCAGCTGTGGTGAGACATCAAGCTGTGGTGTATTTGCTATTTAAAGCAGACGAATGCTAAGAGGAATACTGGGATTCAGTGTATCCCCTCATCCACTAGAATAGGAAAGCAGAAAAGATACTCATCTGGTCAAATAATATCTTACCATGACTGGACTGAAAACAACAAAAAAAGACCTGCATCATCAATTCTGATTCCAGTGTCTGGTAGTGAAAATATCCCAGACAGAGGAGCATGCTGAATTTGTCTTTCAGATTCCTGAAAAAACAAGATAAGCTCCTGGAAAGATCTAAGGCTATTTCTATCTAGACTCTACTCTTTTTTATCAGAACCCATAGGAGTCATACAAAATATTTAATGTAAATTAATTGCTATGCCATTGTTTTTATAGGCTTTTTATTGCTTATAAACCAAATCACGTCATCATTGGTACTTTATTTGACCCTTATCATAGTTAAAATATTACCCAAAGGGCAATCACACCTTTGTGTGTTCAGTGTTTCCTGAGCATTCATTCTGGATCCTTTCATTTGCATGATTGGTGGGAGTGAGAGCACCACCCAGGGTTAAGACCAATAACATTAAAATTGCTTGCAATCATTTTGCATTTTTCCCAGAATAAGCTCTTGACTTTGAAATTTCCTTTCCTCAGCAAAAGCTTCATTTTAAATTAGCAAAAACTGTTCTTCTATTTCCTAGGAAGAGACAAGCCAGAAATTCACCCATATTAAACAAAAAGTCCTAAGAAATTGTTTTCAGCCTTCACATTTTTAAGCATTTGAAAGGAAGGAAATGTTTTTGCTAGTAAGATAACTTTTTTTCTGCTTGCCTCAAATTTTGCCTGGATTTGAAAAAATAAAGCCTTTAGGAAAAAAAAGGACAAAAAAAGGCTTAACAGACATTCTCAAATATAGAAAGAATGTGGGCAAATCAGGACACAATAATGGCCAGATGGGTGGGAAGATGGATGTTGATGGGAGTAGAAGCAGATAGACACAAAATGTCTGGATAGAAGGGATACAGGAGTGAGATTAGAGGCTAATGTGGGTAAGATTGAGAAAGAAATTATGAGATTAGAATTTTAATAGGTTCTAAAGCTGGTTGGTTGAGAACACTGGTAGCTAGAACTAGAGGAGACACCAAAACTATGAGAAATATGTAGAAATTGATACCTTTTAAACTAAGGAAAAAATATCTTATTATCCCAGAGAATTTTGAGCTTCAGCAGAATAGGAGAAATGGGCAGGAATATCACATAAGGACCAAGAGAGTCTAGGGGCAGAAATGAAAGGAAAGGAATAAAGGAAGTTGGGAAAAGAGTCACATTGCAGAATCTAGGAGAAAAAAACCAAACAAACCCAAACTCCAAAAACTAAGGGAAAGAGAAAGGGAACTAGGCATCAGTAGGAAGGACCAGAACTGGCAGCCCTTGGAGGCCAGTAAGTAGAGTAAAAGGATATATCAGGTAAGGTCTGGAGACTGATGCAGAAAATTAGAAGAGCTAAGCAGAGTGATGAGAAGGGTAAGAGAAATTTTGGGGGAAAGACAAGGTAAATTTAAGGGAGAGCCGGCACAAAAGTCTGCACATACTATAATAGAGAGAAAAGGGAAAATCCCCGATTACTAATGGTTGTAGAATTACTGATGGACATCATAATACCGAATTACACAGTAATACAATGATAACAGGAATCAGAAGCAGTAAGTGTAAAGTGATGAACATAGGGAAGAGCAACCATGCTGCAAGACTCTGAACTAACCAGTGCTTTAAGAAGAAGCTCTTGAAATTACATAGTTGATTGAATCTGTCATCTCAGTGCTCAACAGCTGGAAAAAAAATCCAGTGTTGGCATTTACTAGTAAAGGAGCAGAGGACACAGAAGAAAACATAACTGAACCATGGCATAAATTCAGGGAACACTAAATTTTACTTTGCACTGCATTGCACCAGAGATAGAGCCGAGACAACCAGTTACTTTACCTCAAGCAGGGGCAGTAGTTCTGAGAAAAGCTTGACAACGTTTTACATGGTAGTAGATTGACCACTAGACCCCTGACCAGACCCTGGAGCAACTAGACTCAGACATCTGTGCAAGACTGTGATTGCAGGTGTTTAACTCCTGGGAGAAGTGCATTCATTCCAAAGCTGTTCTGGTAATACAACACAGAAGGGAATCCTTCCCTTGAAGCACCTTAGTTCGACAGTTAAAGCTGAAAGAAAGTTTTTAACTAAGCAGAGGACTGAGGATTGTGAGCCTTATTATTGCTAAGGTGCAAGACTGAGGGTTTTCAGGCCAATACAGGCCACATTTTCCTTCCTATGGCTCATAAGGGAAGCAGATGATGCTTTAGAAACAAGAATTCATAGGTTCTAAAGCCTAAAAGACCACTTTGCATACATAGTCTGAACTTGAATTTAACATATGGTGGAGAAAGACATACATGTGTTAAGGAAGAATACCTAGGTGGTTAAGGAAGTGGATGCAAAGTCTGTGTTTAAGAAAGATAATTCAGGCAATAGTTTAAATAGCAGACACTCAATCTCCCTTGCAAGCTGCTCCACTATTTAATTACACACCCTAAAAAGAAATTGCATCTAAAACTTTGACTTTATCTAACTAGCATTTTGTTACACCCTTGACATAAAATCATCCTTTTTATCACTTAGCTTTCCCTCTGTGCAAATATCCATCTGTGTTAGGAAGTCATGTCTTCTCCTTGATAAAGTAAGTTATAAAATACTCACTGTTGCACACTTTCCGTGTACAGGATCACCCTAGCAGGAACAAGTTTGGGAAGAATTGCAAGCAGTGGCAGCAGTAATGGGAATGCTCTAGTGTGGCAGAACTCTATGCAGTTGCCAAGAGGATTTTCTTCATGCTGCTACTACGTTCTCATGTATAGCCTCTTGCTTCTACCTCTCTTTAGTGCTGTGTAGCTACTCAGAGAGCTGCACTTGGGAACCAATTCCACAGAAAGCAACTATTTTTTTTGTCACTGCATCAACTTCCCAGTGTATCCAGTCTTCTGTAGAGTTATACAGATTGGATGGTAGTAGCAGCTTTGTAACAATTTTCAAAAAGCCAATGCAAGCTCAGAGCTATGGATGGATAAGCTTTCTTTTTATGTTTCACATACTTAAGTTCTTCCCATGCTGAATGACAGATATGTTTGAAGGACTAACCTTATGGCCATGTTTCTTCTGTGTGTAATGGTTTCTACTTAGCTAGCACATAACTGTGTCTGCAGATGGACTGAACTCTCCAATTGCTTTACCAGCAGGATCAAAATGGAATCATAAGCTAGTGACAATGGAAGATTACTTAACACTTTTGTAGGCTGTGTATGGATATCACTGGATGAAGTAGAACTTAGAGTCAACCCACAAAATATAAGATAATGTATAGGGACGTCATGTATGTGGGTGCTTTCTGGGAAGGGGACCACAGACACATCTGGACATGAAAGGTCACAGTCCATCAGAACCATGCTGTTGTGACAGAATGTGATGTCCAAATAGAGGCTTCGTATTGCTGAAAAGTGCTCCTGACACGGAAAGCAATGAGCACCTCATCCTCTACAGGAAAATGTAAATGCAATCTGTAACCTGTAAATTACACAGAAAAAGTTTGGCTGATTCTTGGGAAAGTGTCCCTTGAGAAGCAAGGTGCTCTTTCAGAAATTAGTTCCTGAACAATTTCTTTGTGGCTAAACTGGTGTGAAGAACTTGGATGGAAAACAGATAATGCATGGGTTCCTGGCCTATGTGACCCAAGAAAGGAGAAACAAATAGGTAAGAAGCGTACCTTTCTGCATGAACCCACATCTGAAAGGTTTAGGTACACAGCTAGCAGAGGTCCTGGCTGACATTCTTCTGGAGAAGAAGGTTTTTACAATTCAAAAGTTAACTCAGGAGGAAGAATGTATCAATAAAAAACTCTTGAGGTTTAATTGGCAGAAATATGTGACCTTACAGGAGCTAAGGGAATTAACGCCTCATTTTCCGTGGTGGGAGCCAGCTGCTGATGCTGGGCCTGTGCTTGCTGACTGCCAAAGTGTCAAGTACTTTGCCAGGTCACCTGTGATGTTCAGTTCCTGGTGGGCTTTCCTTCATCAACAACAGAAATGGGGCTAGCCAAACTTCAACTCAGCTGAAGATCAGACCTGATTTTACTCATGGTATTTCTTTCTCTTCAACAGCCACATTGTCGGCTACATCTCTATCATGAAGGAGAAAAACAGAGATTAGTCCTCTATGATGTGTATTGTGGATGAACCCGTTTTTATGCCTCCACATGACTGTCATTTCTCCAAGTCATTCCTCTTGGTAGTTAGCCTGTACCTTGTCTACCCATGATATTCACTGTCCTTGATTTGGGTGTTGTAAACCACTTTGACAGCAGGACCTTCACAGACATCTAATGACAAATCTCTATATGAAGCACGATCTCTACATGAAGTTCTGAAGGCCTTATTCATATAGAAGAGACATCCCTGTCTGATAGGTGTGAGAAGTTTGGGATGCCATTTTGGAGACCGTGAGGATCCGATAGGTGAGAATAGACCCTGCTGTCATTTACTCTTCCTGGATCTCATTGTACTAAGCTATATAAGAGAAAAAAGGAGGTCCCCAAAGCTTATATCTAGGAAGCATCTCTGATCCTTCTACAAGAGAGGAACCCATGTCAAGGTATGCTACTGTCACTAGACATCATAGTCTACAGAAAGATAAGCAATCTCCCTGAAGAAGCCTAGCTTTAGAAGGTGTCTCAAAGCAGGCGGGTGAGATAGATAGTCACCACTGTCTTTTCATTAAGAATAATCTCAGCTCTGAGCAGCGTGCAGGGTTTGTGCGACCAAGGTGCCCAGGACTCTGGACCCAGGCTGGCTGGGCCCAAACTGCTCCCTGGAGCAAAGGGCACAGGTAGCACAGAGGTAACCTGTGGGCTGTAGGTGAGGAATATTGACTAAGGGAAACCATGCAAGGAGTTGGTGCTGCAGAAGGGGTTCAAGCTGTCTTCATAGGAAGAGCAGAACACTTTGTTAAAAAAGAGAATACCTGCCACCACAGTCACTAAAACCCTTTGAAATCTTTATCCCATATTCTTTCTTTGAGACTTAGCCCTAAATCTCCTTTCAATTTCCTACACCCTGATTTGTCTCAAGCCCTTGTTGCTATAACTAGGAATAGGACAGTTTCAGTAACAAGTAGGAGAACAGAAAGTTCCTTTTTTTTTTTTTTAACTGTGCACTCTGCATCACTGCAGCCCTGCTTTATCATGATCATATAAACATAATTGGTTTGCACGTGTTGTCATGAACAAAGTGTACAGATAAATCTGTGTTGCTTAATGTGGACACTGCTTGTTATCCTTACCAAAAGTATCCTATAAATTGGAGCAAATCTTCCCAAATAATTAAAAAAGAAGTCATAGAAAAGTATGTATTAGTGTTGCCTATCTTTTTTCCCTGTTAAAACAATGCCAGTTCTTTAACAAGGGAGCAGAAATAGTGCAATGTCCAGAGGTAACAGATTTGCATATAACCATGGGCAAGTCTTAAGCTTCAAAATTAGTCTAAAACTGTCTCAGGTCAGTACATAAAAGCCTGTAGCTTGCTTAAAACCTGATTACAGAACTGTACTTCTGGTCCTCCTGGGGTGTTGGATGAGGACTCAGAACCAAGGCCATGGCAGCTAATGAGAAAATCTTGTTATATTGGATCCATCCCCAAAGATTGTTTACAACGTTTGTTCCACTGGCATCTTTCCTTACACAGCTATCAGTGACAGACTTCACTACCAGAAATGTGCTGATGTCTACTCTCATATATTCATTTGAAGTTGAACTTGGAGATGCAAGTGCACCCAAGCAATATCTCTTTGCTGAGATGTGGGAAACTTCTGAAGCAGAAAAAGTGCTTGGTATTCACTTTGATTAGGCTTCCACATAAATCTGATGAAGATGACCAGGGAAATCTGGACACTGCTGTTGCCCTATACTCTCCAGAATACCTACTGGAGGTGTATTTCATCTGACTGACTTCTATCTGTCATCAGTGAGACATGAGAATGCATATTAAAGAAAGCTAATTGTGTAACAAGGAAAAAGGACAAAGAATATCTGTGATCAGCTGGAACAATTAAAAATGTGATTGCACCAAAATTCATGTTGTGTTACTCTTCTAAAAAAGTCCAGTCTGCAGAAGACTAGGTATTTCTGCTGGTGAATATATTCACCTTTGAATTCTATTTCTTTCTTATGAAATGTTCTTTGAACTTACTGTTATGATTTAGTGATGTGGGCAATAAAGTGTGATTTATAGCTAAATCATGGGTTCTCCTGATTCACTGGCTTTCATCATAATACTGATTAAACTCTGTCAACTCTTCCGAGGCAGCACTCACAGACAGGGAAATTTGCTGGGCTCTAAAGAGTTGAGCACTGTGGGGAGGACCCCGGTGATCGAACCTGTACTGTGGTTAGAGGTAGACTGAGAGGCAGACAGCGTGAAGCAGCATGTAAATATTGTATAGATTCTTTGTAGGATCTGTTCACAGCACCCCTACATGATTTCTTGCCTTATTCTGCCTTTTGCCCTCTTGTTACATCTTGTGCATACTTATTACGTACAGCAATACAGAAACATGATACAGATTTTTCTAACAAGAGCCCTGAGCCAAGAGCAGATTTCTGTAGAACTCGTATAAGGAGGAGAGAAAGGTATCAGCAGCTGGCTGACCTCTATACTCTCATTAGTGATTAAACATTAATAATAGGAAATGCATGCAGATGCCACCATTGTCTCATCCAGAAGAGCCTGGGAATGGCAGAGGTAGCCATGCTGCACTGCAGTGGGGAGATGTATCCTGAGAATTTGCTTCCTCAGCTGCCTAGGGTGGTTAAATGGTCCTGTAAGGAATATGCTGGGTTCAAAGATTTATCCAAAATCCCAGTTGTTACTGAACAAAAAAAAAGGAAGGTGGAGATAGGAGCATGTTCCGGTATACATGTGATGCTATAAAGAAAGATGTGGAGGCAACTCCAAGTTGTAGCTATCAGCTGCAGACTTTGAAATCCGTTCTTAATCTCCCTGTGTGACTTTTTGGCCTTGAAGCAAAAGCTTGTGCAAAAGGTAATAGATGATATGACACCCTTATTACACTTACGTAATAAAGGTATAATTGCTTATTAAATTTAAAAATGCTTCTATTGCAGCTGGCTTTACTAGATTTCAGAAAAGGCTTTCCTTCACCTCTCTCATATTTCCTTCACTACAGAGCTGCCATTTATTTCTGTAATTTGAGTATTCCAGTCAGGAACATTTTGAAAAGCCACTGGTTCAGCTGGAGAAAAAGAATTGAACAGGGTTCCTAGCTCCCACTGGGAAGAGGTTTTACATTCAGGTACTTTCTATGCATTTACATGTGTTTACTCCCTTTGGTCACCTATTCCTCAAGGCTAGGTAGGAGCAAAATCACTAACTTAATCATAATCATTACAGTCACAAACTTAACTACAATCATTAACTTAAGACCACTTCCTTCCAAGATCACATCTGTCTTCCACCCATAGGCCCAGGGAAGATAATGAGGAACACAGTATGAGAAATAACTAGGAAAGCTCTTCTGAGTAAGTTTCCATGTTGCCCAGGCCAGCAGCAATGGCCAACGTTATATTCTACTCTTTTACCATCCCTTGGGTACTTTATATAAGATTTTTCGCCATATGGAGTACATGCTGTCCATGACAGAAAACTCCTGTATCATGTCCTTGCACATAAAATGAACAGAGCATCAAACACAAGCATGGACAGATAGAAAGATTTTTCACACCGATTTATTGTTCTATTGTCTTCTGAATTTACACAAGAGGAAGTCTTTTTATGGCTGTTTCATTGCTGCTTGCTCATTGTAGGAACTTACTTTATTTGTTTATCTAGCAACAACTTCATTACTTTGCTTGCATCTTCCTGCAAAAATACTAACGATACAGATGAAGGAAGTAGACTGGATACAAAACATGCTGAATGTTTTGTGAAGAGACCTCGTGAGGAGTAGCTAACATTTTCTTGTTGAAAATGCTGCTATTTAGGAACAAGGTGTTGATCTGCTATGTTATTTTTTGATGCCTCTGAACTATTTCCATTGGGACCATACCATTGTGTACATCAGAGATATGAGATGCTCAAGATGTTTTACACAGTAAAGGGACTTTCTGTTCCCCAGGTACAGAGAGGCATTCAAAGGTCAAGAAGTGCCTCAAACTGATAGAATAGTCCACATCTGAGAATGAACCATTTGAAAGGACATTTATAATTGGATGATACCTGCAAACCATGCATTGACTAAGCAGTGTATGATTATATATCATAAATACTGTGGACACTAAGCTACATATTATGATATATATCATGGAATCATAGAAATACAGAATGGTTGAGGGTGGGAAGGGATGTCTGGAGGTCATCTTGTCCAAACCTCCTGCTCAAGCAGGGCCAGCCAGAACCGGTTACCCAGAACCATGTCCAGGTGGTGTATGAATATCTCCAAGGATGGACACTCCACAGTCTCCCTGGGCAACCTGCTCCAGTGCTCAGTCACCCTCACAGTGCAAAAGCATTCCCTGATGATCAAGGGAACCTCCCGTGTTTCAGTTTGTGCCCATTGCCCCTGGTCTCATCACTGGGCACCACTAAAAAGAGCCTGGCTCTGTCCTCTCTGCATCCTCCTTTCAGGTATTTATATACATTCATAAGATCCTCCTGAGCCTTCTCTTCTCCAGGAAGATGAATGAACCACCAGCAGATTAATGAATGTGAAACTTGATCATGCAGGTAAGAGATGTCCTCTACTAGTTAAGCCTGATTCAGTTGTAGAAAATCACTGCCTTAACAAGAGGCTTCTTCACACACCCTGTAGTAGAAGGAGATTCATGCAAAACTTCTCAGTTCTTTTCCACTGGAATAGGCCCCTGAGTACTCTCAGGGAAGCATTTGCAGCATGGAAGTTGATGGCATCTAGTCTACCCCAAGTATCCACGGCCTTCCCAACAGCTGACTGAGGCAGGTTTGACTTCAGTTCTGCAGTTCTGACTGAATTACAGTCTTTGCATAATGCCTGCTATTGGAAGGGGCAAAGCCCAGTTACAATGGAGAGACAGCATTCCGCACGCAGCAGTGGTCCTGTTTCTATGACCAAGAATGAGTCCAAGAATTTACAAACTAATAGTCTCTGCTAGGAAGAAAAAGTGATCTTTTCTCAATTCCTTCCCTCTCAGACTTCCAGAATGTGGAATCCCAAAAGATCTTGCTTTTCTTCTTTTTATTGTCATTATTTTTATTGTTTTATTGTTAGGGGTAATTTTCATATAGATGCCTCAAATGAACCAATTAAATTGTATCAGCTTAATGAACACATTCAACTATCTGAACTCTCAAAGGATATCACGCTAAGACATTTTATGTAGCCTCAGTAACTTGAAGGATTAATCTCATCACCGTATTGGAGAAGAATTCCTTCATCCCGTCATCCTTTTTCTTTTTCTTTCCACCTTTGGGACACGTGATACCTTGCATCGTCTGATGGTACTTAATGGGGACACTATATATAGTTAGAAATTGATCTCTGCGTGCAAGACCTACCACACTTGTGATATCAAATTTAAGTCAGACCATTTTTCAGCAGGATGGTGGTGATGGTTATGGTAATCCTCTGCTCAGAACTAAATGTGAATCCTCAGAGCTTATACAGTCTGGCTGTTTCCTAATGGAGATTGAGTTATTGAGCCTTATGGTCATTTAAAAATATGCTGCTATCCACCTTTCACCTGCACCACAAAGTTGAATGCCTGCCATTCACAAGTGAAATTGTATACATTTACTTACATATAAAACACAACAGAGGTGAAGCTGGGAAGAAAAAATGGATTATGGCACATCACGTGTTATTTTTGATATGGTCGTAGTTCCTTTTCAGAGTGGGCTTTTCACCAGAGGAATATAACTTACACAATGGTGATCACTTTTTTACCACAGGCACCCTTTAAAAAGCACATGGGAAGACTGTAGGCTACAGAGGACTGGTTTCAAAGACGTTCTGCAGCAGCAATGCCTGAGAAAGACTTTAAAAGACCTTTGCTTCACAAATGCTCTTTTCACTGTGGCTTTCTGCGTATGTCCCTGGCTGCTTGGTCTCACAGTCCATGTAAGAGTTTTCACTGGTAGCCAGAGCCAACCCTTCTTCAGCACCAATTGCTAGCATCATGCTGAGAGATCTCCTTCCTGACAGTGCATTACAGTCCTTTATGAAGAAGGGAAGTATTCCTTTATATCTGTTCACAAATATGAAGCACGTTTAGCCCAAGGCACAGCCTGCAGTCCAAATTTCTAAAGGTTGAAATGTCAGGATAGCCAATGAAAACCATTTTTTGGATGCAGAAGCAAAAGTGGCTGGTTTTCTTAGGCAATGTGTAGTCAGAATAGCCATCAGCTGAATCTCTGACTGAGTTTCAAGTGGTCAAATGGTACCTCCAGAATCTTCCCATGAGAAAATTCTACTTGTCCGTTTCAGTATTAATTTCCACATTTACCTCATGTTTGTGAGTCTTGGGCTAGCTTGCATCTAGCACCTTGGGCTCTTTCCAAAGCAGATACAGTCTGGGACATGGTAAAAGGAGTGTGCCTCCTTGCCACTGCCAGCCACTGTGCATCCTCCAGGCAGTGTGCTTGTTCCTGTGCAGCCCTCACCACAGCACAAGTGAACTTGGTCCTTTTCCTAGACCCGGTGCATGCTAGATGCTTGGGTTATTCAGGTAAGGAACAGTGACATCTGACTGTGTTTATGAAGCTTCAGTATGGCTACTCAGGTTTCCAGCTTCAGTCTGTCACATGCTGGAGCATAAAATGTTTTCTTGGAAAGAACAATAGGTCTGTATGATACCTCTATTCTCCTTTTCTAACCCACAGCATTGCCTTCAGAGGCTGTACAGCAAAGGCAGATGGCTCAGAAGATGATCCATGTAAAAGTCCTCTTCACCAGTTCCCCATTTTTAGCAATAGCTCCCAGATGTGTTTGGACTGCAGTCCCTTTCAGTACCAAACATAGTTCCATAATCTCAACCCTGGATGACTACCTGAAATAATGTGAAGCATTTATGATACCATAGAAAGGACACGGCAAACCTCAGATTAGCCTGTGAAGCTCAGTTTGAGAAATGCTAACTGGAGACATCAATACTCCTAAGAACTTCTCTCAGTTGAATGAAAGGCAGAAGTAATCTGAAAGAAAAGATACTGTGTCATGACAAGGTAAATCATTATTTTTGTCTTCAGAAGAATATTTGTTTATCATTCATACAGAAGAAAACTCTGTGAATGAGGAATGAAACAACACAATTTTTTATATCATAGCTCAGTAACTTTTATCACATTGTAAATAGGAGGTAGAAAATGAAGGAAACACGCAGGCTAAAAATTATAGCAAGTGGCAGTCCTGAATTCTCCAAAGAGAATGATGTGTTGTAAAGCTCAGTCTAACTTGCTTGTTAGGAAAACACAAGACTATTTATCAGAAAAAAAGGAGAACTTAGAGATGTTTCTGACTCACCGTAGCAGGCAGGGCCTGCTTCATGTTGTGCAACTCCCTTGTGAACTCTTCAACACAGCCCAAGTAAATAACTGGATGAAGGCCACAAACTACCATCTGAGAAGGAAATGGTAGGGACATGGTACATGAAATGGTAGACATTGGAGGCACAGGAGTTGGCCAGACAAATGAAGATTGTTATGAATCTCTGAGCCATCTGAGAGATGTTAAAACTGTTGACTAACAAGCTCTCCAGCTTCAATGTAGTGTTGTGTGCCCTTGACCATGAAGAGGTTTCCGTAGGTTGAGGAGCAAAAGTCAAAGGCTGAATAAATTTTCTTGAGACACTCACCTGTGTAATCTAAGCCTATATCTAAGGAATGGAGTCTGTCCCTCTGCTTTGGCTCTGGGACATCCCATTCTCCAAGTGCTATTATTAAAAAAAAGAGTAACTTGTGAATCAAAGTATTTGTTAATGTGATAAGAAGTGGCTGCATGACTCCCATGGCTAGGAACTGGGCATCTGAATCAGTTATTTGCAACACTGGCCTTTTTCATACAAAAAATTCGGGTATGCTTGAACTATTGAAGAGTGAGAAGAGTTGAGGGGTTTAACAGCCATTTCTCCCCTGCAAGTGGGAGTGTGTCCCAGGGTCCTGATGCCCTGATGGGCCTGGCCACGCTGATCAGTGTCTGGCATTTGCCCTTTGACCTACGCATTGAGGTTTCTTCCCTGGGGAAGCTCATGCACCTAAGCTCTCAGAAATCTTCAGCCTGGGCCACCAGTGCTCAGCTTTTGTTAAAGTAATAAAACTCTGGCATTATTTGTACTCCAATGTGTGCTCAGACATACCCTGAACCGTTCATTCCTAACCAAAAAGCTTAAATCTCTCACTTTTCTGTGTTAAAAACAAACTGAAACTCTTCTCCAATCCTGTAAATCCAGGAGGTGGAACTTTCAGGTAAACCTTAAAGCTCAAGAGATAATCTGTAAAATCACAGAAAAGAGAACTCCTCAATCTCATGCATACAGGGGCATGTATGACCTGTACCCATTTTTAGTAGTTCCAGGTACAAACTTGGAATATTCTTCTATTTTTATAGCCCAACATCAAAATGCATATTTCCTGGGTGTTCTTTCGTAAGTTTTTTTAAATCCAGTGTTAGACCAAAATTTAAAATCACATTTTAAGATCAGAATTAAATAGCATAGTAAAACTTGTTCTCAAAGGATGTGAATATGAAACAAAGTACTAGAAATGTTACAAGAGCTCATTGCAGGAAATTCAAGAAATAAATTCAGCTTTCAATAATGAGTTTCCATCTCCTGGTCTGATTCTGTGTCCATTGGCATCACAGAAATCAGAGCAAAGGCAACAATTTCAATTCACAGTAAGAGCTATAAATCAGAAATGAAGCACCAAATCCTTCTGATAAAATACACTGTGCAAAGGCAGCAGGTCCAGCCCTGTTACTGGGCTTATCAAATGGCGGTTAGTGTATCTTTGTGAGACACTTGCATGAAATTGCCCACTAAAATATTTTCTGAAAGTCAAGAGCTATTACATTAGGGCGGGGGGACGGGGGGAGGCACGGGGAAGTACTAAAACTCAGGACTGAATTTGTGTAATAAACTTGCTTTGAACAGGATACACTCAACTTAGTTATGGAAGGAAAAAAGCCAGACAGCATTTGAAAATAGTCCCAACTCTTTTGTCTTGAATTCATCTGACACTGCTTAATCAGGGACAGCTTCCCTTACTTATCACCCGAGTATTTTTAATTCTTATATGTTGGTTCTATTTAACATCTCATACTACATTTCATATTGGTTTGAGGTTATGGCAATGATTGTGAAAAGGGTCTGTAGGGCTTTTTGTTGTTGTTGTTACAAATGCATTTATTTCTTAGCATGGACGAGGATACTGGGACCTGTTCATAGCATCATTCTCTACAATGTGTGGTTTTACAGACTTCTCATATAAATAGAATACAAGTTTGTTTTACGTAAAATCCCTGTCAGTGTCAGGGTCCTGTATCACAAAGGTCCTCAGAAACTCACACTCTAAAAACTAAATTTCTGTCCCTTGATAATTGTAAATCAAAATGGAAAAGAACAAAGGCAATTAGTGTGCAATTGTCTGTTCTTTCCTAAGTGACGTCGGTGTGTTTATGCCACCCAGTTGTGTTACGTTCTTACCTTGAAATGTGTTTTTTCAAAATAGAATAATCACCTGTTTAGAGCTTCTTTATGTTGACCAACAAATTAGAATGAGCTTATATAACATCTGCTTAACACTTGTTACTTTTCCCAGGTTTCAGTCCAAGCAATCATGCTAAAATTCAAGTTCCCGGCCAGGTCTCTGGGCCATCTCTGTGTTTTCATTTAGGCAGGGATACAAGGTGGGTCTCATGCCCAGACTCTCCTGCCACAAAGGTTGTTTATGAATGCCTGCTATGGCTCAGGACAAAGAGTGCAGCTATCCAGGGAAGCAGATTGTCTGCACAGGTACCTGCTCACTGGGCATAGGTACGGCTTTGTAAACATACATCAGTGATCAGGCTAAGTTTGCTTGCCCTTGAACACACTCTGAGGTGAGGCTGTGTGAGGAAAAATAGACTAAAAACATGTTGTTCATCTCAGGGTATATGACACTTGCCTGAGGATACTGACTGTCCTGGTTTCAGCTGGGATAGAGTTAACTGTCCTCCTAGCAGCTGGTACAGTGCTATGTTTTGAGTTCAGTATGTGAAGAATGTTGATAACACTGATGTTTTCAGCTGTTGCTCAGTAGTGTTTAGACTATAGTCATGGATTTTTCAGCTTCTCATGCCCAGCCAGGGCACCTGACCCAAACTGGCCAACAGTGTATTCTATACCATGTGACGTCCCATCTAGTTTAGGAACTGGAAAGGGGGGGGCAGGGAATCGCCGCTCGGGGACTGGCTGGGTGTGGGTCAGCGGGTGGTGAGCAATTGCCCTGTGCATCATTTGTACATTCCAATCCTTTTATTACTACTGTTGTCATTTTATTAGTGTTATCATTATCATTATTAGTTTCTTCTTTTCTGTTCTATTAAATCGTTCTTATCTCAACCCAGGAGTTTTACTTCTTTTCCTGATTTTCTCCTCCATGCCACTGGATGTGGGGGGAGTGAGTGAGCGGCTGTGTGGTGCTTAGTTGCTGGCTGGGGTTAAACCACGACACTGACTAACGTTACAATTTAGGATGGTTCTACCCTCTACCCTCGAAAAGTGCAATTAGGTGAGATAATTAATCTGACCCAGCAGCTTACTGCTTCTGAGCAAAAGGCTGTGATTAGCTGAAGGCCTGGTCTTATCTCTGTCAATAAAGGCAATGAAAACTAGAGGATACATCTTTGAAATTTATCTTGTTTTCCCTTCATTTGCTCTCCCGCTGTGTGTGTGTGTGTGTGTTTAGTATGCTGGCCTTGATGGTGATGCTGATGAGTACACAGTCAGAGGAGGAGATAGCAGCTTTCCTGTGTGGAGGGGCACTTTTAGCATTTCCCATGGGGGTTACTTCTTAAAGCAAATAAATCTTCTCCATTAAAGTAGTAACACCCCACTTGTTAATACACACACACCTCCAGTGGCTAGTATGTCTCTTACCGCAGCATTAGCAGTTCAGCAAGTCAGCTTGGGGTTTCTGCACAAGCACAAAGCTTGCAAGACGTTTCCCACAGACTGTGTGCAGGTGACCGTGGGTCAGTGGCCAAGCTGGTAACCCAGCCTGATGAAACCTTTGCTCTGCTCTGAGCATGCGGTGCCTACAGCCCCAGTTCCCAGAGACTGTTGGGAAACACAAGTCCTCAAAATATGGTTTCTCTAGTGGGCTTTCTACAGCCTGCTACAAAACTGGAACTCCACTCCAGCCTGTTGTTTCTTGGCTTTCTTGTTTTGTTTCTTTTATTGTGTTCTCTCCCTCTTCCCCCCCAGGGACTCAAACCTCATTCTGTATAATCCCCCAATTATTAGAAATCTCATCCAGCAAGTGCAAAACGGAGGTTGGAGGCCCTCCTTTAGCCCCCTTTTTCTGTATGTCAAGACAGCGCTCTACATACTAGGCCATAAGCAGTCTGTGGTGTTCCTTTTGATGGCAGGCCACTGTATATAAAGGGGCAGATGATTTGTGGGACAACACACACAAGGGTCTCCAGTCCAGTCCTCTCACCCTGCTTGAACACTGGGAGCGTATCAGCAGGGAGATCTTGGTTCTAGCCTTGTTGCTAGTAAGTCTTTCTTGCAAAATGCATAATCTGTCCTCTCTACATGAGCCACTCCAAGCTGTTGTGCTATTTGTCAAGTTAGTTTTAAGAGAAAATAATAAGCCACATTTCTATATGTAAAGAAATAACTTTAGGGTTAAAATAAGCCCAGGTAGTGTTTTGAGTCAGGAATCCAGTTTCCCAGAGATGCCAATTTCAAGGCAGCAGAAGAGCCTTAGTGTGAGACTGTCTCTTTGGTATTTGCTGTTTAATGTTTATTGTCCTGGAGTAGGCAACATACTGGATGTGAGGAATTCTTTTCTGCACCCATATAACTTTTCTGTCAAATGAAAAAGGATCTATACACTTAATTTTTTTTTTTTTTTTTTTCAAACATCAGTTCTGGATTTAGGCACCTAGTTGCTGGGATAACTCCTTAGCTTTATAGGATTGACAGTCTTTTGAGAACTTCGTTGCTGAGTTGAGGGCCCATATATACAAAATAGAAATAATAATTCAACAGTTAAAAGTAAAAGGGAATAATTTAAAAGCTATGATGTAGTCTTATATCACTATGATCCATATAAGGACCACAAATTGTTTTAAATTCAGGACAATATTAACAAGATATCTTTTATTCCAGTGAACACCCAGACAAGAAAGACCTTATATAGGAGAAAAGCAAGTAGGCAAGCAGACTATCACAAAAAGAACTCAGCTCAAAACCCAACAAAACCATAAACCACAATCCCAAATTATTACTAGCTTTTATTTCATATATAGCATATAAACAGGGGCAGATCCTTTCTTCACAACCTTTCCACCAATAAATAAAAACACAAGGCAATATTTTAATTTCAAAGTGATTCCAGCATTGCAGTTTGGACTTCCTTTCTCCTAAACAGAGCTTAATGAACATGAAAATCTGCCAAAAGAAGGGAACTTCCATACAACTATGTAGGAAGTGTTCCTGTGCTCCTCTGCATCCATTCCCTAAATTGGCAACAATTAGTACAAGTAACAGGCTGAGAAATTTCTGGTTACGAAAGTGTTGCTAAACACCAGGAACTTGTGCCCAAGTTACCTGCTGCAGTTCTGTTACAAACATACACATGACACATGCAGACCTACAGGAAGTGAGATAGTTATCCAACACACTGGAAAGCATGGGCTGGAAAAGATAACCCCATGCTGTGGGGTGTTATGTGTAGGGGAGTCCAAATCACAAGCAGATTTAGATATTAAAAAGACTGCAGGAGACTGCTCAGTTTCACCCATCATGTTCCAATCAAGACATAATAGTGGAAAATGAACCTGTGCCCAGGACATTTTCGTTCCAGTGTGACACAACTCATGCAGAACTGAAACCTCTCAGATGAGGTTTACAGTCTCCTTGTTGCCCTAACTGCACTGCCGGTGGCATCTGATCTGACTATTTCAGGACTACCCCTGGCATGTCTATATGAGCTAGCAGCTCCTGTTTTACTGTGGTGAAGATGGAGCCCAAATATTGATTTGTGAAAGTATGTGATCTTGCAGTAGGAATGCACAAACTTCCTGACTTGACACATCTTCTTTGGATTGTTTCATCTTTATTCAAAAGCAACCAGCGCAGGCAGCATTGGCACAGATTTCACACAAATCATCTTGGACAGCCAGGCCTGTTTGTTAGAGAGAAAAAAGAGGGTTTCAATGAGATGGCAATAGAATTTCTTGGAGAGCAGAACCAAACATCAAGGGATTTGGAGACTCCTTTCCGTTGCTGTTTCACAAGTTTTAATGTTTCCTGAAGTTATTACTGGTATAAGTAAAATTAGTTCTTGGAAAAATCTGGCTTAAAGAATGAAATCAAACCTGAATTCATTGGGGAAACAATGGGAACATGAGAGAGCAAGAGAACAATAGGACATATTGTGCGAGAATGCTGGGGATGTGGCTCGTATAATCACAACTTTCATTATATTGGTAGTGTTTCTTCCTAAAGTGTCCATTGTGTTGGACAATGCAACATAATGGTTATGCATAACAATGGTTATGCAACATAATAAAATAAAAAAGTAGACACTGTAGCAGACAGTTCACGAATCACTATGTGTGTCTTGGAGACAGACCATGCCGAAGACCTCATTTACATCTCACACCTCTTTTAGGCTACTTGGAAAAACACCTTCTTCTACATTGATTAGAGAGAGCAATTAGACCTGGTTACAACTTGTAGTTAGCTAGAACTGAGTGATATAACCCTGCTTTTCCTGTAAGCCAGAGGAGATCATGGGCACTCTCACTTTAAGACATGTAAGTTGGTGTGCAACTACTTGGAGGAAGCTTTTTCATGGCTACAGCACCCTGATCTGTAAAGGCTACAGCTAAACACAACACAGCAGGAATTTTTTCACAGGGGGCTCACAGCTAATGTAGTCCAACCCTTGCAGGAGGGGTAGTAGAAAGGCAGTGTGGACTCTCTCAGCTACTTTAGAAGTGACAGAACAGTAATTATGCTTCTTTGCCTGCTGCTATTTGAATGTTTAAGGTTGAAAAGTGTGATAAAAATGGCAACTATGCAATATGAGCTACATACTCAGCCTCTCAAAAATCATAGATGCATCTTCTCTTTTGCACACAGATTGGAACTCCTCAGGGAGATCTTTTTCATCACATGGAGAATAGTTAGCCATTGAAACCACCATGCGAGGGTTAATGTGTGTGTTCTCATCCATAAGCTCCTTTAGCTTCTTCACGGACTCAAGGGAGAATTTCAAGTCTCCATCCTATGTAGACAGAACCAGAAAAAAAAGGCATTAGGAAGTCAGTCCTTAGGGAAATCCATTCCATTCCATTTCAACCATGAGTTCTCCCAAAAACTATACTACAGGGAAAAGACAGTGTTAAAACAAAGCCTTGATAAAATTGGTGCTGATTGAAGGCAAAATGATCAGCCTTTCAAGGCGAAGACCTTTTGGAGCAGCACTGAGATATAGCTGGCTAGTCAGGGCTTTCGTTATGTGTCACGGTGGACGGAGACAGAATTACTGCATTTCTCTATTTTCACTCCCATGAGAGAGAACCATAAAATCTGGGGTCAAAAGATACAGGCTGGGAATCTTCAGCCTAGAAAGAGATCACTGGGCAATATGTGGTAGAGATTTACAAAATCATGAGTTGAATGGGTGTAAATGGGAATTTATTTTGTTCACTCTTCTAATACACCAGTGAAGAACTTCAAGTGTTGGCTGTCATGTGGCAGGCTCTAACCACACAAAAGCAGATATTCCTTCACATTACACATTGTTAAGAGCTGAAAAGCCTCACCCCAAGGTACTGTGACAAGTTTCCATGAACTTAAAACTTGTCCACACAATTAATGGAACACAAATTGCAGCATAAATATAACGCTTCTGACTCAAAGCTCATACCAAAAGCTTCAGGAGGCCGGGAGAGCATTCTGGGAAATATTACTCCATGCTGTAGATTGCTAGAACCTGTGTATCTGTTAATGGCCATTCCCTCAGTTTTGAGTGAATCCCACTGTTGAGGTCATAAACTTAAATTGCACATGTTGCAATTATTAAGCTAGGTGCATAAAGTCTATGTATGTCTGCAGATAGCCAGAGTCTGGCCCAGAAGAGAAATAAGCATTTTCAAATTGATCTTTAGCATGTGATTTAACCTCATTTAATGACGAACATGTAGTCAGTAGGATGATCAAGTAACACCTACTCATTCAAAGAAATAAAGTGAAGTGACTCTGATACAGCATGAGACCAAATACTGCTGCTTGGTTCATAGTCTCATGAGTCCAATGTTGAATAGTGTGACATGGCAGCGGGGGGGGGAGTTGGTTTTGGTTTGTGGGGTTTTTTTACAGAATCACAGAATTTTGGTGTTAAAGAATTAAAAAAACCCAACCAGATAAACTCTGGACATACATTTACTTAACAAAGTCAAACTCTTTTCTACTTGCAATCAATTTGTGATTTTACTTGGTTTAATTTATTAGTCATGGTTGCCTATGAAAAATTAACTTTTCCTGTATAAATGTAGTTCTGGATTCAGATATTGGTCACAGACCTCAAAAGCATAAAACAGAGAACAAAAAAAGAATGGATTTCCACAGGTGCAATTTCAGAGAAACCAGAAAGTAGGAATGAACCCCAAGATGTATATGTTCTGGTGACAAAAAACAACAAAGGAACAACAAAAAAAACCCAACACCCTCCCACCTCAGATGGGAAAGATGTATTAGAGAGAGCTCAATCTGAGCAGCATCTTTTCTCCAAGGTGAAAGTGCATACTGTGTTGCTGAACTAAGAGATTTTATCACAGAAATAGTGCAGGCCAGAACAATCCATCTCTGTAGTTTTTCTGGTTTTATTCTACACCTAGTAAACCATCTTCCTCCAATATCCATTATATTCATTCAAGATCTGTGATGGAAAGTGTTGAGATAGTGACACTCAGTCTTTTAAAACATGATATGAAGTCAAACGAACTTTGCAGAACATTTTGTTAAACTAACAACTTCGGGCATATTACAGGAGAGGGAAGGGAAGTGTCAGGAAGAATTTCAGAGGACAAGAGCATAAGCCACCTTTGTGCACTGAGTAATTAGTCAGACTTAAGGAAAATACAGATTTAATGATTAATGAGATAAGAATTCAAACTACAAAGAGGAGCTAAAACTCCAGAGCTACACTTTCTACATTTTTACTCAACCTAGAAACAGCTATTCTCATTTAGTTAATTTTTTATGCCTCAAAGTGGAAACTGAGATTTTTTTTTATTAAGTAGGAAGCTATCTGTTCCCCTGGAGGCTCTAAATGTTAAAGAATGGTTTGGAAGAAAGGAATAGCTTAAACCTGCTATCTCTGAATATCTATGACATCCAAAGGAGAAAAAGAGGATATTTCAAGGCACAAAGATAGTACCTTATCCCTGGAAACCTACTGCACACATATAGAGAGAGTCAATAATTGTTTAAGAAATATTCGTTCTCTTGGTACTCTGAGGAAGTTATTTACATTGCAATCAAACTGAAACATCCCAAACTGTTACTAAGGATGAGCGCAGACAGATCCAACACACTTCCAAGTACAGACAAGAGCGCGAGAGTACCTTAACTGCTTCCATGTTGCATGTAGTATCAGTCACAGGTGCTGTGTATTTTGGAAAATTTGGTATAGCCTCCTCTAATAGCTTATCTGCCTATTACTATTTCATTGGATCTAGCTAAGAATTTCTTTCACCTTTTTTTTTTATATGTGATATGTGTGTAGGCTCCATCACATAAGCTTGTAGAGCATTTCATCAAGAACTTCCTGCCTAGAAACAGGTGAGAAAAGACAACTTCTGTTTTTGTACATCATTCTATAAAGTTAGAGGTGTCCCCAGTTCTTCCAGCTTCACAACACATGCAGTTATGTGCAAAAAAACCCTCTGGAAATGCAATGCCTCGGTCAGCAAGGGATTTCAGAGCAGTGATATGGGTGGTGAAGTTGATTAAACTGTAGCAGCATGTTAGTAATAACTGAAGCATTTTACAGAAAGACAAACTGAACCATAGGGAGATGAAGTTGGATACCACGCCAGAGCAAAGCAAACATTCAGGTCTATTCGTTTAAGTCAAGATTCCTGTTGCAGCCACACTTCACATAATATCAGTACTTTGTTGAACTTGTAATACCAACAAATTAAAGAGCAGAAAACTCACCTGAACGTAGACTGCCTGAGAGATGTGCACCAGTAAAAGGACTGCAAGGACTGCAAAGGAAAGAAAGCCTTTCATAGTGTCTGCAAAGTATAGCCTTTCCTAACCTGAATATATTTTATTTTCTCTGGCTTTGGTCTTTCTCTGTCTTTCTTTTGTGTCTCTCAGACTTTCTTCTTCTTAGCACTCAGACTGCTTAGCTGTCAGAGCTCTATGCTCCCAGTGCAAAGCTGGAGCTTTATAAAGACTTCACACAGAATTTGCAAGGTAATCCATTAATCTAAACTCTTTATTGACATATAATAAACCCTCAGTGTACTATCAGTTATCTACTCATTAGCAGAGTAGGCCAGTCACACCCAGGCAGATCCTGGGGTTTATGAGTCCTTCCCACATTGAGAAACTGGCCATGACACAGGCAGGCAAAACATTCCAGCCTACAATAAATAAATGGTGGAGACTGATCTAACACAACATCTGAAACTCAGTCTCCATATGGCAAATGTACTCAGGTTTCTGGCCACTTCCTGCAGAGCTATCAGAAAGAAAGAGATTTGGAAGGAGACAGATAGAAAAAAAATTGATCTCTTGCACTGATTGCTGGCCAGTCAGTTCCCTCTTCTGGGGACTCCAGGTACTAAGATGGTAACAATGGACCGAAGCAGATAAACACAGGCTATGCCTGCATACAACCAGATATGCCTTTTGCAGCACCTAATTAAAATGCACACATTAAAAGGCACGGGGATTGTCATTAAGGGTAAAGGCTGCCATGAATCAAATCTATTTCTCTGTGACTTTCAGTCTTATCCAGAAACATGGTAATGTCACATAGATGGAGAAGCATCAATATGCCTCACTCAGCTCAGTTCTGCCCATCAAGCTCAGGTCCTTTAATCTGTAAATGATTTCTGGCATATTGTGTCTTTGGAGTAACAACAGACATCAATCAATCTTCCTGATACCAGCAGAACAGAGGAAGGCAATAGTCAGCCACTAAGCAACTTTCTCAAATCTCAGCAATGTTTTATGCTGGCAAAGGCTGTAATTCTTACTGTATTCCAATCTATTGCTAAGATTACAGTGACAACCACCATGCTGCTTCGTATAAAATTCCAGAAACTAAAGCTGCCTGGAGTTCCCAGGCAGTGGGCTTGTAGGGAGAGAATGGGACTTCTCTGGTTCAGCATACTCAAAAAATTTCAGCAAAGCTGAAGCTACCCCTTAGCTGACAGTGCTGACTGCTTACCGACAGACTTTGCTTCTCTGCTCTCCACCAGTGCAGTCTAGTCCTCATCCACGAAATTTGAACCCCTTGAAGCATCTTTATTACTACAAAATGAGCTTGCTTTCTCTGCTATTATGCTTTCTCTGCTTTCTGTGCTGCCATAGCCAACAGCCAACACACTTACAACTCCAGAAAAACTCATGCCTGTGCCCTTAATTATTCCAATATGGTTCAAGGGTATAACAGCAGAGGGTATAGCAACAATCTTCTCCTAGAAACTTTGCAGAGGTGTCACAAGACATGCCTAGAATCCAATTAGGTGAAGCTGAGGGTAAGAAAGCAATTAAATGTAAGGAATAAAAAGGTATAGAGAGGCATGAAAAAGGCAATTGAAACCCTGCCTCCCATTACATACTTGGTTCCCAAAACTACTGGGTCAGGACACCTGTCGGAGCACGGACTACCACTTTTCATCAGTGTCATGCTTGACATGCTGATGGCATGCCATAGTGGAAAATCCCAGTGCTTCCGATCCGACTGCATTTCTGACAGTAGAGAGGTACACACTCTCTCCTCCACCTTCTTTTAAAAACCTTCAGAGAGAATTATGGCTAGCTCATACTTTTGTTTACTACTTTATGTAAGAGTTACGTGAAGCTCTGATACCAGGTTTGATCCATTACTTCACACCCCTCATTTCTGTCTTGTTTAGGCAATATTAACATACCAGTCAAGTTAAACCCTTGAAAGGCACTGTTGCACTTTGCTGCCTGGATTCATCCAGTCCACCTGTAAGTTTTGAAACCCCCAAATTTTTCCAAGTACTTGGAAAAAAAGGACTCCCTGTCAAAACTCAGATCATGTGTCTCCCCTGTTTGGTATTGCATTTCTAATTAATGGGAATCACTTATGCTTTAGAGGAAATGGGGTCTTTGCTCAGAATAGTTGTCAAAAGCCTTCAGTGGCATCTTAAGAAGGCTCTGAAGTGGCATCCCCCCAGGCGTGGCCAGGGATGATGGGAGCACATATCTAAGCAGATAGGATCTTTAAGAAATAGAGAGGCACCTAACACATTTAGTCACCTCCAGGAATGACTTTTTTGAGGCTGTGCCTTTGAATTAAAAGGTCTACAGCCAGCACAAATCCGGAACTAAGCCTCTAAATGCTTTTTGTGCTCAGTCTGTAGCCACCCTGAATTTATCCATGAGAAGGGTGAGAGCTGAAGAGAAAGAGCTACAAGAAGGTTTTTGATACCAGGTGAATCTTTAAGTATGCTGAAAAGACAAACAGTGTGTCTGCATCTTTGTTTTTACTGGAGGACCCCC
>NW_010972992.1:149032-149711 GCF_000737465.1 Haliaeetus leucocephalus | reverse complement strand
AGCAGTAATCACACAGTAAAACTTTATTGTATTGCCTGTGAGGAGGCACGCGATAGTTAGAGATGGGTGAAAGAAAGGAGAAAAGTAAAGTTAAGTTTAGAGAGAGGAGAAAGAGAGGTTATAGCTACCACCGCTGATCTCAAGACGTCCTAACGGTCCCGGGTCCAGGTGATGCTGCGTCATCAATCGTCGTGGTCCTTGGTGGGGAAGCTTCAAATTTCCGTTGTTCAGAAGTCATCTTTTATGCTTAGTAACACACCTTGCTCCACCTCTGCCTCAGGAATCTCCACCCTTCTTAGAATACAATTATCATATCTCCGCCCTTCTCGAGCGAGGCTATCACCCAGGCACAGGGTCAGTGCCCGAGGTGTGGTAAGTCTTGGAGGCGGGCAGCCTTCGACCAGGAGGTGTGTTTTGGTATTATAATGAAGCAAAGTTCGTCTAACGTTCATGATTTCTTCGTCAGTGTTATGCCAACATTGGCAATTCATCCTTTTTGACAGTAGCTATGTGGTTATCTCTAATGGTTCCAGCCAGGTACCTTCCAGGAACCTTGTACCGCACATTCCGTCCTTGGGACCGGCCGCTGCGCTCCAAACAGGCCATTGTCAGGTAATGTACTGTTCATGTTCCTGATGACGATGTTGAGACAATGCTGATTTTCTGACCGACTCTTACA
>NW_010972992.1:148596-148966 GCF_000737465.1 Haliaeetus leucocephalus | reverse complement strand
AGCAACCCCCACAAGCACCTCCCGGGGACCCCCACACAAAGGGACACCCCAGGGCCTCTCTTAGGAAAATCTCATTCCCTAACTATGGCACCAACTCGTCCTGAGAGGACAAAATTGCATCAAGTTCCTTAAGATAGACAGACACATAGATAGACAGACACCTTCTTGACATTGTATACTGCATAGCCATGGTTCAGTCAGCATGACTAAAGGACCCCAGCTCATTGCAAGGTGGAGAAGGAGAGCCCCCACCCTGAAGAGGAAAGGATATCCCTGGACTACCCACATCACGCCAGCACCCCAGCCCCTCCGACATCTCTGTGAAACTCTCCCCTTACCTGGCATCAGAGATAAGGAACTGCAGCAAGAC
>NW_010972992.1:139618-148584 GCF_000737465.1 Haliaeetus leucocephalus | reverse complement strand
AACTACAAGGGCATTGCCAGGGCATGCAGAGATGCAGTTAGAAAAGCAAAAGCTCAGCTCAAATTGAAATTGGCCAGAGATGTCAAAAACTACAAGAAAGGGTTCTTCAGGTACAGAACCAACAAGCAGAAACAGAAGGAAAATACTGGCCCGCTGTTAAACAGGAGAGGTGAATTAGTCACCAACAACGCTGAAAAGACAGAGGTTCTCAACACTTTCTTCACCTCTGTCTTTACCAGCACTGTTGGGCCCCAGGCCTTGGGAACAAAAATCCAGGTTGATGCAAACACAGAATCACCATCAGTGAAGGAAGAGCTGGTATGTGAACCATTACAGGAGGTTGACCCCTACAAATCCATGGGCCCTGACAATATCCACCTGAGAGTGTTAAGAGAGCTGGCTGGCATCATTGCAAGGCTGCTCTCCGTAATCTTTGAGGAGTCATGGAGATCGGGAGACATCCCAGAAGACTGGAAGAAGGCTTAAAGGAGGATCCAGGAAATTATAGGCCCATCAGTCTTACTTCACTCCTTGGGAAAGTTATGGATCGAATCCTCCTGGGGACTATCACAACTCAAATGAAGCATGTGATGATATCAATAAAGATTAACTTAGTTCTTTTTACCCTAACAATACTTTGGCATTGTAAACCAGGATATTGCTGTCTGAGAACAAAACCCCAAATTGAATGATAGTCTGCTTTGTTAAAGGTCTGTGAAGGACCAAATTTAATTGAAACTAGAGGAAAGGTAATTCTGGCAGGGGGAGATCACAACCACTGACTCAAGGACCACCCACTCAAGAAACCCACTGACCCAAGAGGTTAAGGAAGTAAAGGCCTCAATAATCATAGCGGGCATGCATAGTTATTTATGATAGGCAAAGAATTTTAACCAATCATTTAATAGAATAACAATGAATATGTAGTAGCTGACTACATTTTGTGTATAAATAACTGTCAGTTTTTACCAAGGGTGTGCTGGTTTGTGCCATGCATGCATATCTGCACATTTACATAATAAAAGAAAATACCTCAAGAATGTGTGTAAATTGGGTGATGCACACTGGCTAACAGACCCAAGTTTTTGGGACAACAGTGATGGGGAAAAGCCAGCATGGATTCATCAAGGGCAAATTGTGCTTGACAAAACTGATCGCTTTCTATGACAAAACAACCTGCTCAGTTGATGTGGAGCAAGCGGTGGACATCGTCTACCTGGATTTCTCCAAGGCTTTCGATGCAGTTTCCCACAGCCTCCTCCTAGAAAAACTGATGTGTTATGGTCTAGACAAGAGGTCTGTGCAGTGGGTGGGGAACTGGCTGATAGGCCAGGAATGCTCCTTTCCAAATTGGCAACCTGTCACAAGTGGGGTCCCCCAGGGATCAATATTGGGCCCAACTCTGTTTAGTATCTTCATTAGTGATCTGGATGACGGATCAAGTGTACCTTGATGAAGTTTGCCAATGACACCAAACTAAGTGGGGAAGTAGACACTTTGGAAGGGAGAGCCACCCTGCAGGAAGACCTGGATAGGCTGGAAGAGTGGGCTAACAAGAACCTTATGAAGTTCATCAACGACAAATGTAAAGTCTTGCACCTAGGAAAGCATAACCCATGAGTGCAGCACAGGCTGGGATCTACCCGGCTGGGGAGCAGCTCTGTGGAAAGTGACCTGGGGGTCCTGGTGGACCACAAGCTCAATATGAGTGAACAGTGTGCTGCTGTGGCAAAAAAAAGCCAAGAGGATGCTGGGTTGCATCAACAAGGGCATCACCAGCAGAGATAAAGAAGTCATTATCCCACTCTACTCAGCACTTGTCAGGCCACACCTGGAATACTGTGTTCAGTTTGGTCCCCCCTATACAAAAAAGACGTGGACAGGCTGGAAAGGGTCCAGAGAAGGGCCGCAAAGATGATCAAAGGACTGGGAAGCCTGCCATATGAGGAAAGGCTGAGAGAACTGAGTTTGTTCAGCCTTGAGAAAAGAAGGCTTAGGGGAGACCTTATTGCCGTGTTTCAGTATTTAAAGGGTGGCTACAGAGAAGTTGGAGACTCCCTTTTTACAAGGGGTCACATGGACACAGATTAGAGTTGCTTTCCAAAACAGCAGCTGTGTGTCTGTGTCTGTGTGTTAAGTAGCAACTGGTCAAATCACGTTGGACCTGAACGCTTGAAAGGTATAAGAACTATGTGTAAGACCGCATTCAGGGTGCCTCAGTTTGAATGGGACAGCTCATGCACATGAATGCAATAATTCCTCCTGTAATGCTACACTTTACATCCCAGCATCTCTTCTCGGTTGGCACAGACCAGCTGCCAAATTTTTGTGACAGCTCCCCATCATGGCTGCATGGTACCGGTACCAGCATTGGTTCCACCACAGTTGGGAGCATCAGTTGCCCCCCCAGGGCAGAGAGGGGGAGGACAAAAACAATGCAACCGCCCCTACCCTCCTCAGCCCCATCCCCAACATTGGTGCAGGATGGGGCAGCACACACATGGCAGCACTGCAAGGCTACTGGTGCTGGCCCCATCCCTTCCCCTTGGACACGAAATTCACCTCCCCTAAAAAAATCAAGCTTGGGATGGGAAACCATCACAGGGCTGAGAAATCATCACTGGGATGGGAAACCATGGTGGGGACAGAAAACCATCACTGAGGTCAGGAAATCATCATGGGAGTGGAAAAACATTGAGATAGAAAGTCGTGGTACAAAAAATCAAACCATTGCAAGGCTGGCTGAAGCAGGTGCTGGCAAAATGATCGCCAGAACACTGTTTTCCCCAAACAAACCCAACATTGACCAACTGCCATGGCAGGTATAGCAGCAGGCTCCTGCTCCTCCTGGTGCTCCTGCCCTCCAGGTAACCCCCCAACCAGCTCTGCCCACCAATATCTCACCCCATCACCCCTCTTTGCTTCCCCCAAGAGAGAGGTTCCCTTTCCAGCTGCTGATGGCATCAGGAGGTGCCCGGCATGACCTTCACTGCCCCAGCCATGCCACCACAAGTCACTGCCTGGGTGCTGTCCCCTGTCCTGGGGCTACCAGTGTCCTATGAGCCTGCCTGTGCCCACACCATTACTTACCAGCTGGCCCAGGCCACCGTCTGGCAGGGGGTGCCAGGGCCCCTGGGGGCCACAGGGCAGCTGGTATAACTCCCCTGTGAGGTGCTGCTTCCTCCCATGGCTGCTCCCTGTTCCCCTGCCATCAGCTGGGGACAGCGGGTGGTGATGGGGATGCTGCTGCCCCTCCAGCAGATGGGGCTGGGGCCATGGGCTATGGTCCATGGGGAGCCCCTGTACCCCATGGCTCAGCACTGGGTGCAGGGCCTCCCTGTGCTCCACACCCTGCCCAGCAGCACCAAGAAGCCATTGGAGGCCTCTGACAATGACATGGTGGTCATTGAGGACAGCATCCCTGACGCCAGCCCCCACTGGCCTGCCCCAGCTCTGCCAACTCGGCAGTGTTGCGTTAAAGGATAAAGAAGTTTGGCAGAAAATAAACCACCTTGCATTCCAGCTTCTCCTCAGATGTCGGAGGGGCTGGGTGCAGCTAGGTTTAACTTCTGAGTGATGTCCAATTCAATGCTATAAGTCTGGTCGCATTCAATACACTGAACTATCACGATGATGGATGCACTTAATAGCGTACTGAACTCTCAGCTTAGCCATGTTCAACGCACAAGAATTACCGGACTTAGGGAGTTTAGTTGCATTAAAGAACTATCACGACTAGATTAATGAGCAGCACAGTTTATTAAAGCAACAGTACAGATTCTTTTGGATTGCCGGTGATAAATACACTGTCTGCAAAGTACATGCAAATAATAATACAGTTGACTACAAGCACGCTAAATTATGGGAAAACTCTATACAGGGAAGCAGTTGGTACAACCAAGGGCTCGAATCTTACCCAACAGGCATTCCTATGGGGGAGAAGAGAGATTCAGCCCATCAACTGATCCCAGAAGTCAGCAATGTCCTCCTGACTTGTCTATGATGGTGTCTTCCCTAACGTTCCTCCTTTCTTAAGCCCTTTTATATTTTCTTATTTTTTAGGTGGAGCTTGAGAGACTCTAGTCATACATACCTTTACTTTGATTGGTATAAAGTTCTCTCACTTTACTTTTAAAGGTATATGCTAGAGAAAATTCAGAGCACATGCTCAGTGAGGTGTGGTTGCACCTTGGAGGTGGGTAGTTTTTGAGATGGAGGTGTGTTTTGGTATTATAATGAGATTATAATGAGCAAAGTTCACCCAGAGAACATGATGTAGCGTGTCACTACTCCAGAACTGGGCACTTATGATATAAATCAGAAGTAAGGCCATAGAGTTGACAGAACCCCCACTGTTTCACCTCCTTGCTTCAGTGGATTCAATGTAGGGACCTTCCATTCTTGTTCCAGTTCCCGATCCCTGCAGTGATATCACAGAACCTGGCTGCGGCGTCACCACTCCACTCCACCCTCCGTGTTGTTTCTCTTAGAGTCAGCATACCAAGCTCCCCTGGTGCTTCTAACACCTAAGGTTGCAGGTTATGTTGCTTAGGGCATTATTATGGAACAGATGTCTTGTATATCCACTGCATTCCACCCTGGAGGTTTACCTTCCCTTAAACAGGGGGACATATCAATAAGTCACCTCCAGCAATCATTCCACAGACGAAACCAAGACAAAGCCCAAAGGTGAGTTTTGGGGGGCGGCAGAGCCCACTGGCAGGCCTTTCATGCCCAGGAAAGCTTGCATCACCCCACTGCTGGGCTGGTTTTGATTGCTTTTTCAGCAGGGGTGACCATCCCAGCAGCCCTGGAGAAGCCCCTGGATCTGCCTGAGCTGGGGACAGATGCTTCTGCCAATGCCTTTCCTGAGCTGGCAGGGGACAACCTGAGGTTTCAGGACTACCAGTCATTCACCATGGACATCACCGACACGCTCGCCTGGCTCAACACCATGAATGGCAAGGACACCGTCTGCGATGTCCCCAACATTCCCAACAGCCCCTGCTTGACTACCCTCCTCAACAAGCTCCCTGATCTCTCAGAGTACTTGGCTCCCCAAGGAGCAAGCAGCAGCAGTGGGGCTGGGGAACAGCGAGGACACTGTCCCCAGTGTCTCCAATGTCCCCAACTTGACAACCTACCTCAAAAAGTTCCCTGACCTCTTGGAGTACAGAGTAGAGAGTGGCTACCCCATGGAGCAAGTGGAGGCGATGATGCTGGGGGACAGCAAGGACACCGCCCCTGATGACCCCAACAGCTCCAGCTTGAACGCCTTCCTCAACAAGCTCTCCAAGTACAAGGCAGAGGGCGACTGCCCCAAGGAGCGAGCATCAGTGGCAAGGTTGGGGGACAGCGAGGACACCATCCCCGATGTCCTTGACATCTCTGACAGCCTCACCAGCACTACCTTCCTCAACCAGCCCTCTAACTCCTCAGAGTTCAGGGCGGAAGGCGACTGCCCCGAGCACCAAGTGGCAGTGGCAATGCTGGGTGACAGCAACCCCTTCTTGGGGGTGGCAACGTCCCCCTTGCTGGACCCCAAGGGAAGCAGGGCAGGGTGGCAGTGGTCCTCCACACCTGGCTGCCAGTGAGTCCTGTGGAGACTTCTGTGGAAAATCCCATGAAGAGTCCCTTGAAGGGTTGTCCAAAGGGTGTCCTGAAGGGTCCTCCAGAGAGTCCCTGAAGGGTCCTCTGGAGAGTCCTCTGCTGAGTCCCACAGCTGCCCCAAGGCATCATCCGCCCTGCATGGCCTAGCTGGTGGAGGAGACACTGCGGAGGCAGCCACACGTGGTTTTGACCCACTTGCCACTGCTGCCGGGCATCATCTCCTGCCAGGTGGTGCCCAGATCAGGAGAGGTAGGTGGCAAGCAGGCCAAGCGCTCCACGCCAACCAGGACCCCCAAGACGCAAGAGACCTCCCCATGGGACAACATCCCACCCAAGAAGAGGAAGAAGATGGTGGTGTGCTGGGTGGTAAAACACTCAAAAACCCTGTGGGAGAGGAAACCAGACAGGGATGGTGTGGTGGGCAGCAGCAGGCAGCAAGCAGGCAGAAGCAAGCAGAGGGTATCCAACGGCAAAAACGTCCCCAGCAAGCAAGACAGAGCCCTGAGGGATGCCAGGGGCAAAGGGCCCCACGCCCCCCAGCTGCTGTTGATAGGTTAATAGAGAAGGTGTGGAAGCATGGATCCCTGCGACATGCAACCTGCACCCACCCACTGCAGTCCCAGCCCTCTCCCAGATCTCTATTTCTTTCTTAATTCATTAAAGATTTGATGTTCATTTCACAGTACCTCTGCCTGCAGTCATTCATGCAGTAGGAGGTGGGGGATTAATGCAGCCCCCGCTGCATGCATAGATCTGACCTGCCGCCTCTTCACCCCAGTATATGAGGAACCCCCCATGATTCCAGATGGAGACATTTAATCAGAATCTGAATTCCTGGACTTGGGGCAAACAAACTAGAAAGAGCTCTTAAAAATCTATCTGATACCATGGAAGCCACAGGCAATTGCACAGTAGATGCCATTTCAGCCTTGCAACAGGAAAATTCTTCTTTAGCTTTGATAGCAGGACAAAATCGTCTAGTACTTGATATGCTTACCCTGCAACAAGGAGGCATCTGTGCATTGATTCATACCACCTGTTGCACCAATGTTAACAAATCTGGACAAATTGAACATGACGTCCGTGCCATTTACAAACATTTACAAACATTACACCAAATCACAGTATCTCCTGGTGAATTTTCACTTTCTGACCTGTTTAGTTAGATACCATCCCTAAATTTGCAAAAAATATTAACAAAAACTCTTATTATTGTAATATTCTTTATCCCATTAATAAGTTTTGTTTTGATTGTGATTAAGCTTTGCTTTGCCACATATCATAGAACCAAACAATTGAACACACCGATAGCAATTAATCTCGCTTTTGCCCCCTGCTTGGGAAATCCTCCTCCTCCACCATCTCTCCATTCATGCCCAGACATTTCGCATGTGTAGAGGCAAGAGAGGCTCACACCCTCACTCTGCAGGGCTGTTAGCCCAACCACTGGATCATGCCATTACCCATGCCACAAGGGTTGGAGTGTGATTAGACACTCCTGACCTTGAGTATGGCATGGGACAGTGGAAAGCACTTACATGGCGAGCTTGCACTGCTTACACAGCTGCATGGACCCACTCGCACACAGACACCTATGACCAACCGCATATAACTACTTGCGGATCACCAACCCTTTTGAGACACATCCAGCTTTGTATGTAAACTACGTGCCTACCTCAACTTGTCAGTCACACAACTGAACAGAGAAGGCGCAGTCCCATAAATAAGGTCCCCCGATGCTAACTCAGGGTAGCTCTCATTGGCTGGTCCAGGGGTGCTGCCCAGCAAAGGAGACGTCCTTACATCGTGACAGAGAACACAACAGGTCGACAATTTCTCTGACTGTTGCTCATCAGCGGGTAAGATTAATCGTTAACGGTGTTGTACCTTGCCTACACGGCAAGTGAGGTTTCCCCTTCTCTCTTTTTGCTCATGGTTAGATTGCTTGCACTCCACTCAGGCTTAATGATATTGATTGTCAATTTATATTATTATAATAAGGTTGATCAGACTGGGTCCGTAGACCTTTGCCGCTTTATCGTCCGATACCAAAAGAACCCTTGTTGTGTGACAGGCATCCACCTCTGATGGAAGTTTTAAGCAATAGCCTGTGTTTAGCAAAGAAAGCTGGCAAGAGAAGCACCAGGATGTACACAGAAAGAAAGCCCGACAGAAGTTTCCTCTGCCGATCTAAAAATTAAAGGGAAAAAAAGACTCAAAAACCAGAGTGGCCTTTTCCATCACCCTGATTTAAAGCAGAGCAAGCAGCTTTGATTTTAACACCGCTGAAGCAATCCTAATAAGCCTCCTTCAGAACACTGCTTTGGGGTTCAGGAGAGTCAGGTAGACCAGATTAAATGCTCAGAGCTACCAATAGAGAACAGGGAAATGAAGAGCCTATTTTGAAGTAATATTTGTACAAGGAAAAAAAGAATTCAGCTTTTTCATGATTATAACAACTGTGATGTTCACCTCAGAAAAAGACGGGAATGAGGGAAAATAACCTGCCTAGGTTGAAGGTAGAGCGTGACCAGGGATTACTCCATCCAGAGACGGCAGGAAAGACATCCCACAATTAGGGTGAATTTTACTTCTGAAGAAACAGCATCAACACCCTGGCAGCATAAAGGCTACAGAAGACTACTGAGAAGACTGCAGTCCCAGGCTTTTTGCAGGACCATTATCCTGCAAGGGGCTTTGCCTTGGCAAAGCAACAGCAAACCAAACATTGCTACTCGAACTACAACGTCACAATCCCAAGGGGCTCAAGTCTGTAAGACTTGGATAGACTTAGCTGAGAAAATAATTGGTCCAAATGAAATGCACCTCCAGGAGATAGAGTTCCATGGTCCAAGCACAGCACTATGCTATAAGATTTACTGACTGAACCTCTACTCTTCTACACAAATGCTAGTGATCTCCATAAAAAGAAAGCTGGTTTAGCCAGTTCTCCTCCAAAGCCCTTACATTGGTAAACCCAAACAAACAGCAGGACCCTTCTATAGATAGCCACAGCAAGCAGAAAGGCAATCATTTGTTAAATCCATGTGGAATGCCATTCCAGCAGAAAACAGAATCCTTACCGGACTGTTGGCAAAACTCCCCACATCTCTGAGCTGGGGGCACATCAGCAACGTATCCGCATCTCTGACGTTTGGGGTCCACAACAAAGACGGTTTCCATCCTGTCACATCCTCTCAGCTCAAACTGTTGGCAGGAGCTGGCTCATCCTGGGTCTTAGTACCACTCAGGCACGTCACCTGCAGTCCAGAAGTACCCCTGAAAACACCCCTACAGCCTGCATTAACACCCTGCCCAGGACTACAGCTCCCGGCATGCCGCGGGGCGCGCCTGCG
>NW_010972992.1:137765-139608 GCF_000737465.1 Haliaeetus leucocephalus | reverse complement strand
GACACCGTCCCCCCCCCCGGCCGGCCGGGCTCCGGCGCCGGCAGCCGGCGGCCCCGCTGCCCCGCGCCCGGTTGAGCCCCCGCCGCCCCGCTCCGGGCCACCGCAGCACGTCTCCGCCTGCAGCATGCTTTTCGCCCGGGAGGTCGGCGGTCGCAGGGACGCCCGGCCCCGCTCACCTTCTCCCTCAGGGCAGCCGCAGCCCCGGCGGCCGCTCCTTCCCCCGGAGGAGAGCAACGGGGACAGCCACATCGGAGCGAGTCGCCCACGGTGCCTGTTCTGCTCCCAGAGCAGGGAACCTCCCAGGGCTCCATCTCTAGGTCGCAGCACCCCGAGAGCCTGGGCCCCCCCAGCCCTCCATGCACAAGGAATGCCTCGGGGACCCCTCACCTCCCATGGAGGTGGGCTGGCACAGTGGGACAGCACAGCCTGGCCATGCTCTGGGGGGCCGTGGCCACAGGATTGGGGCCGTGCTGGCCTGGGGGCACTGTGCCCCTGTGGGCTGGTCCTCTACCTCCCGGCCAGTGTCACAGGCTTCCCTCCAGCCCCCCACCTGGCCCACAGCTTGCTGCTGTCCTGGGACGGTGCTGCTCGGAGGAAGTGAGGTGTCAAGAGTTACACTTCTGTTTGTTCAGAGAAGATGGTGCTCAGTAAATAGCTTGTCCTCAGCAGCTGTTGTGGTTGCAGTTGTTACTGCTGTCAGGAGAGCTAATATAACGGGCTAGCAGGCAGAGCTCAGCCCCTTTCTGCTCTTGCCTACTGGAGCCTTACCGCTCCACTGTTTCATCTGTTTGCCTGGCCTGGCCTGACATGAGAAACCTCTCCCAAAGACTATCTCCAGGGGCTCCACTTTACCAGGACCTCTCGCCCCATGTCTCTGGCTTCTTGGACTTTTGCTTTCTTTCAGGAGATGCAGCTGAACCAAGGCATCTGGTCCATGTGAGCAGCAAGTTGGGGAGAAAAAGGAGTTACTGGCAGGGCTGAGAAGCTCTGTGGGGTTGGGAGGAGGCTCAGACTGTTCCAGGGCAATGCAAAGCCCAATGTGCAGGGAGCCGGGGCTCACCTGTGCCTGGGACCAACCCCCTGCAGCGGTGGGGCAGGCTGGGGTCCCTCTAAGCACCCCTCATACAAATGCCTGCTGCTGGAGAACGTCCAGCTCAGTCACTTGCCCTGCGCCTGGCATGCTCAGCTCCCAGGACTGCTGGAGCCCTCAGCACTGCAGGTGGCCAGGGAAAGCCCCGGCCCCAGCACTTTGGCCCTTGCTGGTGCCCTCCACAGAAGGACCCTGCCTCAGCCAAGTGTTCAACCCAGAAAGGGGCTTGACTCCCTTTTACAGCTCCATCCTCACCTGTCAAGGAACATGACCATGCAAGGCAGGAGCACGTGTTGTGTTTGAGCAAACTTTGCCAAGTCTTCAGTTTGGATCAGACATATGGCAAGATCCCCAGGACAGGGGGGCAGAGGCTTACATGGGCTCAAGCAGGGCCAGGGGGCACAGCAGCCTGAGGGACAAAACCACGTATCTGCTGGTGGGCTCCCTGTGTGGAACTGCTCCTGCCCCACGCAGATGTACCCAGGCCTGCTGGGACTAGGGAGAAGCACCAGTGGGGCCTGTGTTAATGGGCAGGGGTCTGATGGGCCAGCCAGACCCTTCTGCTACACTCCGTCTCTGCTCAGCCCCTGTGCTGTTGCTGACCCTTTAAGATCCTCCTGACATTCCCCACTTGTCCTCCAATGCCTCCCTTCTGCCCCCTGCCCACACCCCTTTAAATTTCTGTGCCTCCCTCAGTTCCACCCCCTTACAATTCAGTGCCCCCTACTCCCCCCACTGTCCCCCTTTTCCCCT
>NW_010972992.1:129793-137632 GCF_000737465.1 Haliaeetus leucocephalus | reverse complement strand
GCCAATGAGGTAGAGACAGTTCCTGATAAGAAGCAGGAGCAGGCCCCAAGAGCCAGCCAAGACTGGTCTTGCGGCTTGGGTGAATACCAAGAAATCACTGAGCCTGCGCAAGGAAAGAGGTTACTAGCGGTGACAAAGAGGAGTCATCTATCTTCATCTCTGCGACCACCAGATGACCACCATAAAGAGGCCCTGCGCAGGCACAGTTGGGAGGGGACTATGAAAATGACCTCTTGGAGCTAATTTTAATATGAAGCGGGGATAGGTCATGCATATGTATAGGCGTATTGTGAATATGTAATACCTGACTGTATAAACTTGAGGCGAACTGCCGAGTCGGGCGCGCACGACTTTGGTGGGACTACCCCCCGTGCCGCCCAGCGCTGAATGAACATACCTACTTTACAATCTCACTGATTGTGGAGTCTGTTTTCCGCACGTCAGTTTGGCGAGCCAGCCAGGAGACTCTCTGCTCGGCTGCGGGACCGACTGCGGAGCGGACGCCCCTCGGCGTGCCCCGAGCACTTTCTTCACAGGAGCCTCCGCTGCCAGCCGCTCACCGCGGGAGCAGACAACAACCTCCTGAAGCCGTGGACCAAACGGTATGTGTCACAGAGGGAGCCTGTAAAAGGACGGGCCGGAGCAGCTGGTAAATAGCACAGAGACGTCTGGCGTGCAGCGTAGTCCCCGTATGGGAGGAGGGTACCCTGTATGGGGGGATTTGCTGACCGATAGAGCGGCCGCTAGCGATCTTGGGGGTCGATCGGGCAAATCCGGGGTGATCGCTGCATCCCAGTATTGGGAGCCAGGACGGACCTGTCGATGACTGGTATATAAGAGGTAGGAGAAGGGTAAGCGCACCCCCTCGCAATTGCGCTTGGTTTATGGGGTAAGTGGACCCCCTCGCAATTGCGCTTGGTTTATTTTTGCAGCTGCTGAAGGTTGTCAACTGGAGTGATGACTGTATGATGTGAATGTTTGGAAATTTATGTTAAAGATTTTGTGTGGGTGTGTGGAAATGATATGTTGAAATTTATAGGTGTATGTATGTTTGTTAATGTGGGAATGTCTTTACGTATTAACAGGGGTGATTCCTTGCTTTGTATGTGGGCTTGCAACTGACTATGTAATAATTAGCATCCGGCTTGGGTTTTGTTGAAGTGTAAATCTTGTGGGAGAAGCTGGTACTGTACATCTAGCAGACGGAAACCAGACTGCCTTGAGTGTTTTCTCCAAATTCCACACTTTTATGATTGGGAAAGAGCTCACTAAGAATCCGAAATAGTGAGATTGGTGTGTAAAGGAAAATTTAATTCCAGAAATTTGGGACGTGTGGGAGAAAAACTGGGGAAGACTCTAAAGAAGTGTAAGAAACGATTTGCATGGAAGCTTATTAAAAGGAGAAGCCAAGATCAAACTTAAGAATCATTAGGAGGAGTTATAAAATGGGAAACAATCAAGGAGGAATATTGAGGAAAAGTCCTCTGGGTTGTGTAATTGCCCACTGGAAAGATATTGTTGGGACCGGAGGTACGGAAAGTAAAAAGAACCTTATTAAATACTGCAATCAATGGTGGCCGTTGTATAAGTTAGAAAGTGATCTAAGTGGCCACTTAATGGGTCAATAGATTATAATACTCTATTACAACTAATGCTGTTTTTAAGGAGAGAAGGAAAATGAGATAAGGTTTCATATGCAGACATGTTTTTCACCCTCTGAAATCATCCAGAGTGGCAAAGGGACTGTGGAATGGTACCCCCACAGGACCCCATGGTGCTTGCACTTGAGCGAGAGAACAACAAGGAGCTTAGAGGTAAACTGAGGCGGTGTTGTTCGGCATGTAGTATTGGACAAAGATGTACAAAGACAAATAAAATTCATCAGGTACCAGAACAAGATCTAACTGATTTGTTTAAGCCTCCCCCTCGACCACAGGAACAGGATGCAGACTCGGATAGAACTCCGACCCCCCCGGACAGCCCTGTATCTTCCTGTACTAGGAAGAAAACTACCTCAACAGCTTTACAAGCACCTCTCCGAGTGGCGGTGGGGCCGGATGGGGGGACGATGTTAATCAAAGTACCCTTTTCTACTGCTGACATAGGGGAATGGAAAAAGGTGGCAAAAGATTATAGGAGTGATCCAAAAGTGTAACTAAGCATTGCCAATTTATTGTAAAACAGCATAACCCTGATTGGAAGGATATACAGCTATTATTGGAATATATGACTCAGACAGAGAAACAGCTGATTTTAAAAACAGCAGGGAACCTTGCTGAAGATCATGATAAGATTGCAGGAGGGGACATTAAGGTATATTTCCCTCTCCAAGACCCAAAGTGGGATGTTAATAGATCTGCACATATGGAAAGATTGCAGGGGTATCAGGAGTGGATTATAAAAGGAATGGAGAGAGCGATCCCCAAAACTATAAATTGGTCAGCTTTATATGCAGTTAAACAGAGTCCTTCCAAGTCTCCATCCAAATTCCTGGATCGACTGAGGGATGTGATGCACCGCAGCACACCGCTGGATCCTGGGTCAGAGGTAGGAATACAACAATTAGTCTCCCTGTTTTTGGGTCAGTCTACAGGGGATATAAGGCGCAAACTTCAGAAATTACGCCCTACAGAGAGTAGGAATTTAGAAATATTGTTGGATGAAGCATGGAGAGTATTTAGTAACAGAGAAGAAGGATATAGGCAAGGGCAAAGGAAATTAATGGCTGTTATTCAGGAAGAAAGAGGAAGAGGGCCTAGACGAGACTTGCCCCAACTGGGCAAGGATCAATGCGCTTTGTGTAAGAAATTCGGTCATTGGAAAAGGGAATGCCCAAGGAACAAGGGGGATCAGAGGGCTCAAACAGGAAGAGTGGTAGCCCATGTGAAGGGAGATTGACGGGAACCTGGGGCATCTACCCTAGCGGATCCACTGGTTATAATTAAGCTAGGGAAAACACAACAAGAGGTAGAATTTTTGGTAGATACGGGGGCAACATACTCGGTTCTGAACCAAGCTTTGATGCCCCTGGGAGATGATTATGTCATGGTGAAAGGAGCGACTGGCCAAAGTGAAAAGGCATATTTTTGTAAACCTTTAGAATATAAGTTAGGAAAACAGTGGGGCATTCATAAATTTTTATATATGCCCAACTCCCCAAAGCCACTTCTGGAAAGGGACTTGTTGGAACAATTGGGAGCAAAAATTGTATTCAAAAAGGGAGAAATTACTCTGGAGGTAAAAGATCAGCAATATATTCAAATATTGAGCCTAACCTTAACCAGTCTCCCCCTAGAAGGAAGCATTAATGAGGACATCTTAAACCAAGTGTACCTGGGGGTGTGGGCTACCGATGCACCTGGAAGAGCGAAAAGTGCTCCACCTGTTGAAGTTAGGATCAAGGAAGGCCAAAAGCCGGTAAGAATTAAACAATATCCCCTAAAGAAGGAAGACAGAGAAGGAATCCGGCCAGTGATAGAAAAATTTTTGCAGTTAGGGTTACTAAAAGAGTGTGAGTCTGAATTCAATACCCCTATATTAGCTGTTTGGAAGCCCGATGGGTCATATCGGGTGGTCCAAGACTTACGGGCGGTGAATAAGATAACTGAAGATCTTTACCCAGTAGTGGCGAACCCATATACCCTGTTGACCATATTAACACCTGAATTGACTTGGTTTACTGTTTTAGATTTGAAAGATGCTTTCTTTTGCCTCCCTCTCCATGAAGCCAGCCAAAAATTATTTGCATTTGAATGAGAAAACCCCAAGAGTGGTCAAAAGACCCAGCTCACTTGGACAGTGTTGCCACAAGGATTTAAGAATAGTCCTACCATTTTTGGCAATCAGCTTGCGAAAGACTTAGAATCCTGGGAAGCCCCATCTGAGGAGGGGAAGCTGTTGCAGTATGTGGATGATATCCTGATCGCCACCAAAACAGAGAAAGATTGTATGACATGGACGGTGAGTCTGTTGAATTTCCTGGGACTCCAGGGGTACCGGGTATCCAAGAAAAAGACACAGGTAATGCAACGCAAAGTGAATTATTTGGGCTATGAAATTAGTGCAGGACAAAGAACTTTGGGACAGGCCCGTAAAGAGGCAATATGTCAAACTCGGAGACCTCAGACAGTAAAAGAGTTACGGACTTTTCTGGGAATGACAGGGTGGTGCCGATTGTGGATCTATAATTATGGATTGCTTGTTAAACCACTGTATGCGTTGACAGCCACTGAGCAGAAACACCTTGAGTGGAATAAGGAGACCGAACGAGCCTTTGAGCTACTGAAAAAGGCTTTGATGTCGGCCCCGGCCTTAGGACTCCCAGATGTGAGTAAGCCGTTTCTTCTTTACTCCCACGAGAAGCAGGGCACTGCCCTGGGAATATTAGCACAAAACCTGGGTCCATATCGACGGGCAGTTGCCTACCTCTCTAAGCAGTTAGACACAACTGCAAAAGGTTGGCCTGGATGCCTGCGGGCAGTTGCGGCTGTGATACTGAATATACAGGAAGCCCAAAAGTTTACTCTGGGCCAGAAAATGACTGTTCTGGTGTCTCACACAGTATCAGCAGTACTGGAAGCAAAAGGTGGACACTGGCTCTCTCCACAAAGATTCCTGAGATATCAAGCTATATTGGTAGAGCAGGATGACGTGGAGATTGTAGTCACTAACATTGTCAACCCAGCTTCTTTTCTCAGCGGGAACACAGGAGAACCGGTACATCATGACTGTTTGGAAACCATCGAAGCAACATACGCCAGTCGCCCAGACCTGAAAGACAGCCCCATGGAAAACGGGGAAACTTGGTTCACAGACGGAAGCAGTTACGTCCTAAATGGTAATCAACATGCGGCATATGCCATCACCACCAGCCAAGAGGTAATAGAATCAGGGGCTTTGCCCATGAACACCTCCGCACAGAAGGCAGAAATAATTGCTCTAACCCGCGCCCTGGAATTGGCCCAGGGCAAAGTTGTGAACATTTATACAGACTCAAAATATGCCTTTGGAGTTGTACATGCACATGGAGCAATTTGGAAGGAGAGAGGACTATTGAGTTCTCAAGGGAAAAATATCAAACACGCAGAAGAAATTCTGAAGTTACTGGAAGCTGTCCAGCTCCCTAAGAAAGTAGCAATTATGCATATTAAGGCACACCAGAAAGTGAGCTCAGATTTGGAAAAAGGGAATGAGCTGGCGGACAGAGAGGCAAAACAAGTGGCCAAAACAAAGGTAAAACCAGAAGGGGCCTTAATTCCTGATAGGCAGATTTCCCTAGAAGGTAAGCCAGAATACACCAAGGAAGATCAAAAGCTCATTACAGATTTAGAAGGGTCATATAATGAAGAGGGGTGGGCTCATACCCCACAGGGAAAGCTAATCGTTCCCTCTTGCTTATTATGGCATTTGATACGGGAGGAACATAGGAAAAGACATTGGGGAACAGAGGCTCTGTATAATCATTTGATAAGAGAAATTGTGGCTAGAAATTTATACACCACGGTGAGACAGGTGACACAACAGTGTGATCTTTGCCTCCAGACTAATCCTAAGAATACCCCCAAGCCGGAAATGGGCCAGATTGGAAAAGGCAATGGGCCTGGACAACAATGGCAAATTGATTTTACAGAACTTCCAAGAAAAGGGGGGTATCGATATTTATTGGTATTAACTGATACCTTTTCAGGTTGGCCAGAAGCATTCCCAACAAGAACGGCTAAAGCTCGGGAGGTAACTAAAATACTGGTACAAGAGATAATACCACGTTTTGGGGTTCCAGCAACCATATCCTCTGACAGAGGACCACATTTTGTCTCAAAAATAGTACAACAAATTAGCCGCCATTTGGGTATAGATTGGCAGCTTCATACTCCATATCACCCCCAGTCGAGTGGTCAAGTGGAAAAAATGAACCACTTAATCAAACAGCAAATTGTGAAATTAGGACAAGAAGCAAATTTGACATGGCCTCAGTCTCTCCCTTTAGCCCTTCTGTGTATATGAACAAGACCAAGGGCGAAAGAAGGACTGAGCCCCTTTGAAATTCTGTATGGACAACCCTATGGGATACAGAGAGGGGTGTCTGTACAAGCGGGGGATGAAATTATGACTTCTTACATGGTAGCATTAGGTAAGCAACTTAATAAAATCAGGAAGCATGTGGTAGGGACTTGAAGGAGAGGTTTGGATGGGCCTGTACATAATATACAACCAGGAGATTATGTGTATATAAAGTCTCTTACAGAAGAAACTCTGGAGCCGCAATGGGAAGGACCATTTCAAGTATTACTTACCTCCTTTACTGCAATCAGAATCAAGGAACAGAACACTTGGATTCATCACACCAGAGTGAAAAAGTCACCCAAAACTCCATGGAAAGTCACCACAAAACCTGATGGATAATTAGTTTTTACGCGGTAATATGGGCAACCTTGGGGACAAGGAGCATAACATGGGATGGGAACATGTTTGTTCAACTCCATGAGAGTATTGCAAAAATAGTAAATCAAACTGATTGCTGGATATGTTCACGTTTTCCTAAGGGTCTTGGACGGGGCTACCCTGTAATTGCTACAGTCTTTTCTAACACCTCTGTGATAGCAGCAGCTATTATTTAATAACATGTCCCTCACAAAGTACACTGAAATACCCCCTGAGAACATTCAATGGCAAACAGATTTGAGCGAATTGTGGAATGAAACCCAAAGGGTTCCGTGTGTTCAGAGGTGCCATCTGAAAAATACAACTAAGAATTCTGGAGGTAATAACACGGACCCTAAATGTGGATCAGTCAAGTTGTTTGTTGGAAGTTACCCCAATTGTACTGAATATATTAAGTATGGTGGCGCAAACATGTGGAACTCCAATCAAACCCGGATTGCAAGAACCAGAGGGCATAATTCTACTAGACCCAGAGGATGGCCCACTCCAGTAGGATTAGGATGGTATTGGATTTGTGGACAGACAGGATATAAAGTACTGCCTCTAGGTTGGACTGGCCAATGTGCTGTAGGAACCATAGCTCCTAATACCATTATGGTTAAAAATTTAACTGACCATGATTCCCAAAACTTTTTACGGACTTATATGAAACCAGTAATAAGGCAAAAACACACCAGCAATCCCCTAGTGCAAAGACCAACTAGCTTTCATAGTTTTGTACAATGGCTCATTCCATCATTGGGAGTTAGTGAGTTAGAGAAAGCTCTGGTAAATCTTTCTGCCACTATGGAAATTATTAATAATGCCACAATCGATGCTATAAAGACCCTCCAGGAAGAAACCACTTCCCTAGGAAAAATGGTGCTCCAGAATCGACTAGGTCTAGATATGCTCTTTGCTCAGCAAGGGGGCCTGTGCACTGTAATTAATGAACGCTGCTGCACCTATGTTAACCAAAAGAGATGAATAGAAACAGATCTCTCTCAAATTTGGAAAAAACCCCAACTTTTACATTTAATGTCACAAGATGACACTTCATGGGGATTCACTGAGATATGGGAAAAATTAACCTCCTGGTTGCCAAATTTGACATGGTTGAAGCAATTGTTTGTCACTATAATAATCATCATTCTCTTGTCTGTGGTCCTTTGCATAGTGGTTCGATGTGGCCTTTTGTGCTGTAAGAGTACAGGAGACTCTTACAGTGAATGGAAAAAGAATCAGTTACGACGAAAACTGGAGACCAACAAATACTTTGAGAGGATGCTAGATAGGGAAAAAATGTATTAGAAGTACTAGGATTAAATATAGTAAAAGAATTTACTATTTTCTAGAAAAGGGGGGACTGAGACAAGGGGAGTCAAAAGAATCTCAGTAGACATAATAAAGGGGGATGAA
>NW_010972992.1:128733-129749 GCF_000737465.1 Haliaeetus leucocephalus | reverse complement strand
AACCACTATGCAAAGGACCACAGACAAGAGAATGATGATTATTATAGTGACAAACAAATGCTTTAACCATGTCAGATTTGGCAACCAGGAGGTTAGTTTTTCTAATATGCCTGTCAAGCCCCAAGAAGTGTCATCTTGGGAAACTTCATGTAGTATTTTAGTCCTTTCCCATATCTCCTCAAGATCTGTTTCAATTCGTTGGTTTTGATTGATATAGGTACAGCAAGTTTGGTTTATAACTACACATAAGCCCCCTTCTTTTGCTAAAAGCATGTCCAATCCCATTCTGTTTTGGAGTACTACTTTACTTAGGGATTGTATTTCCAGTTGCAGCCCTCAAATTGCATCAATTCTAGCACTTTCTATAATCTCTAATGTAGCAGATATATTCACGATAGCTTTCTCCAACTCGCTTACCCCTAAAGAGGGGATTAACCATCGAACAAAACTATGGTACCCAGTACCTCGAATAACTAGTGGGTTTTCAGCCCGTTTTACACAGAGCCAAGGTGTTCTCAAAAACCCTCGGGGAGGCGAAGCTCCCTCGGAATATACTGGTCTGAGGTGCAAGGTACCCTCGAACACAGTGTCCCTTCCAGTTCTGGGGTAAACTCTTTCTGGCCCTGCCATCCCCACAGAGCCACCAGTACCCGGGCCCTGTGTTGCATCTTGGACCGAGATGTGTTTCCCTTCTGTCTTGTTCTTGCCCCTTCTTTCCTGGCCCCGCCTTTGGTTTCCGGATATAATAGAAACTGATACTTAAGTTTAGTCCAAGACGTTCTAATTTTCCTTTATCAAAAGTTCCCAGATTTCCTGCAAGGCTACAATTATCCATGTCTCCCCAAATATTATCAGTAATATTTAAGCAACGGCCAGTAATTAAGATCTCTTTAGGGTTGGGCACCTCCAGATCAAAGTTGGGTCCCTGCTGGGTATTTCCCTTTCCATGAGGGCATGATCCATTCCTGTCTGGCCCATCTTCAGTAAGAGATGTCCAATTTGTGGTTGGGCTTCCT
>NW_010972992.1:124733-127207 GCF_000737465.1 Haliaeetus leucocephalus | reverse complement strand
GGCTTCCTGTATATTCAGTATCACGGCCGCAACCGCCCGCAGGCATCCAGGCCAACCTTTTGCAGTCGTGTCTAACTGCTTAGAGAGGTAGGCAACTGCCCGTCGATATGGGCCCAGGTTTTGTTCTAATATTCCCAGGGCAATGCCCTGCTTCTCATGAGAGTAAAGAAGAAACGGCTTACTCACATCTGGGAGTCCTAAGGCCGGGGCCGACATCAAAGCCTTTTTCAGTAGCTCAAAGGCTCGTTCGGTCTCCTTATTCCACTCAAGGTGTTTCTGCTCAGTGGCTGTCAACGCATACAGTGGTTTAACAAGCAATCCATAATTATAGATCCACAATCGGCACCACCCTGTCATTCCCAGAAAAGTCCATAACTCTTTTACTGTCTGAGGTCTCCGAGTTTGACATATTGCCTCTTTACGGGCCTGTCCCAAAGTTCTTTGTCCCACACTAATTTCATAGCCCAAATAATTCACTTTGCGTTGTACGACCTGTGCCTTTTTCTTGGATATCCGGTACCCCCGGAGTCCCAGGAAATTCAACAGACTCACCGTCCATGTCATACAATCTTTCTCTGTTTTGGTGGCGATCAGGATATCATCCACATACTGCAACAGCTTCCCCTCCTCAGATGGGGCTTCCCAGGATTCTAAGTCTTTCGCAAGCTGATTGCCAAAAATGGTAGGACTATTCTTAAATCCTTGCGGCAACACCGTCCAAGTGAGCTGGGTCTTTTGGCCACTCTTGGGGTTTTCCCATTCAAATGCAAATAATTTTTGGCTGGCTTCATGGAGAGGGAGGCAAAAGAAAGCATCCTTCAAATCTAAAACAGTAAACCAAGTCAATTCAGGTGTTAATATGGTAAACAGGGTATACAGATTCGCCACTACCGGGTAAAGATCTTCAGTTATCTTATTCACCACGTGTAAGTCTTGGACCACCCGATACGACCCATAGGGCTTCCCAACAGGTAATATAGGGGTATTGAATTCAGACTCACACTCTTTTAATAATCCCAACTGCAAAAATTTTTCTATCACCGGCCGGATTCCTCCTTTGTCTTCCTTCTTTAGGGGATATTGTTTAATTCTTACCGGCTTTTGGCCTTCCTTGATCCTAACTTCAACAGGTGGAGCACTTTTCGCTCTTCCGAGTGCATTGGTAGCCCATACCCCCGGGTGCACTTGGTTTAAGATGTCCTCGTTAATATTTCCTTCTAAGGGGAGACTGGTTAAGGTTAGGCTCAATATTTGAAGATATTGCTGATCTTTTACCTCCAGAGTAATTTCTCCCTTTTTGAATACAATTTTGGCTCCCAATTGTTCCAACAAGTCCCTTTCCAGAAGTGGCTTTGGGGAGTTGGGCATATATAAAAATTTATGAATGCCCCACTGTTTTCCTAATTTATATTCTAAAGGTTTACAAAAATATGCCTTTTCACTTTGGCCAGTCGCTCCTTTCACCATGACATAATCGTTTCCCAGGGGCATCAAAGCCTGATTCAAAACCGAGTATGTTGCTCCTGTATCTACCAAAAATTCTACCTCTTGTTGTGTTTTCCCTAGCTTAATTATAACCAGTGGATCCGCTAGGGTAGATTCCCCAGGTTCCCGTCAGTCTCCCTTCACAGGGGCTACCGTTCTTCCTGTTTGAGCCCTCTCATCCTCCTTGTTCCTTGGGCATTCCCTTTTCCAATGACCGAATTTCTTACACAAAGCACATTGATCCTTGCCCAGTCGGGACAAGTCTCTTCTGGGCCCTCTTCCTCTTTCTTCCTGAATAACAGCCATTAATTTCCTTTGCCCTTGCCTATATCCTTCTTCTCTGTTACTAAATACTCTCCATGCTTCATCCAACAATATTTCTAAATTCCTACTCTCTGTAGGGCGTAATTTCTGAAGTTTGCGCCTTATATCCCCTGTAGACTGACCCAAAAACAGGGAGACTAATTGTTGTATTCCTACCTCTGACCCAGGATCCAGCGGTGTGCTGCGGTGCATTACATCCCTCAGTCGATCCAGGAATTCGGATGGAGGCTCGGAAGGACTCTGTTTAACTGCATATGATGCTGACCAATTTATAGTTTTGGGGATCGCTCTCTCCATTCCTTTTGTAATCCACTCCTGATACCCCTGCAATCTTTCCATATGTGCAGATCTATTAACATCCCACTTTGGGTCTTGGAGAGGGAAATATACCTTAATGTCCCCTCCTGCAATCTTATCATGATCTTCAGCAAGGTTCCCTGCTGTTTTTAAAATCAGCTGTTTCTCTGTCTGAGTCATATATTCCAATAATAGCTGTATATCCTTCCAATCAGGGTTATGCTGTTTTACAATAAGTTGGCAATGCTTAGTTATACTTTTGGATCACTCCTATAATCTTTTGCCACCTTTTTCCATTCCCCTACGTCAGCAGTAGAAAAGGGTACTTTGATTAACATCGTCCCACCACCCGGCCCCACCGCCACTCG
>NW_010972992.1:122446-123598 GCF_000737465.1 Haliaeetus leucocephalus | reverse complement strand
TCCAAACATTCACATCATGCAGTCATCACTCCAGTTGACAACCTTCAGCAGCTGCAAAAATAAACCAAGCGCAATTGCGAGGGGGTCCACTTACCCCATAAACCAAGCGCAATTGCGAGGGGGTGCGAGGGGGTGCGAGGGGGTGCGAGGGGGTGCGAGGGGGTGCGAGGGGGTGCGAGGGGGTGCGAGGGGGTGCGAGGGGGTGCGAGGGGGTGCGCCGCTTACCCTTCTCCTACCTCTTATATACCAGTCATCGACAGGTCCGTCCTGGCTCCCAATACTGGGATGCAGCGATCACCCCGGATTTGCTCGATCTACCCCCAAGATCGCTAGCGGCCGCTCTATCGGTCAGCAAATCCCCCCATACAGGGTACCCTCCTCCCATATGGGGACTACACTGCATGCCAGATGTCTCTGTGCTATTTACCAGCTGCCCCGGCCCGTACTTTTACAGGCTCCCCTTGTAAAACATACCGTTTGGTCCGCGGCTTCAGGAGGTTGTTGTCTGCTCCCGCGGTGAGCGGCTGGCAGCGGAGGCTCCTGTGAGGAAAGTGCTCGGGGCGTGCCGAGGGGCGTCCGCTCCGCAGTCGGTCCCGCAGCCGAGCAGAGAGTCTCCTGGCTGGCTCGCCAAACTGACGTGCGGAAAACAGACTCCACAATCAGTGAGATTGTAAAGTAGGTATGTTCATTCAGCGCTGGGCAGCACGGGGGGTAGTCCCACCAAAGTCGTGTGCGCCCGACTCAGCAGTTCGCCTCAAGTTTATACAGTCAGGTATTACATATTCACAATACGCCTATACATATGCATGACCTATCCCTGCTTCATATTGAAATTAGCTCCGAGAGGTCATTTCCATAGTCTCCTCTCAACTGCGCTTGTGCAGTGCCTCTTTATGGTGGTCGTCTGGTGGTCGCAGAGATGAAGATAGATGACTCCGTCACCGCTAGTAACCTCTTTCCTTGCGCAGGCTCAGTGATTTGGTATTCACCCAAGCCGCAAGGCTAGTCTTAGCTGGCTCTTGGGGCCAGCTCCTGCTTCTTATCAAGGACTGTCTTTACCTCATTGGCTGGTTCTTGGGACCAGCTCTTCTTATCAAGGACTGTCTCTACCTCAGCTAATTTCAACAATGTAAGCGCTAAACATCATCTTTC
>NW_010972992.1:82869-122396 GCF_000737465.1 Haliaeetus leucocephalus | reverse complement strand
CATGTGCTATTTTGACAGCGAGGGCAGTGGACAGAACTGACTGATTGAAATCGCATTCCTTCTCTTAAAGATGATCTCTTTCTCATTAATTTCCTTGACAAGAAAGACAATGTCACTGTGCAGATAAGGGAAACCCACACCTCCCATCACAGATACCTGTTCCATTTTAGGAGTCCAACCAAACTCACCTTTGATTTTTCACTTTTTATGACCTTACTAAGGGGGGGGTATTTTCTCTACTGCATATTAGCAGGGAGGTATAAGCTCTAATCATGACACATAATTCCCTCAATTGAAGGTAAAATGTGTTTTTTCCCTTCTGTTTATTATTAATGTACCTTCCTTTTATTACAAAGCTATGAATACTAGATATAAAATCAGTTAGTCTGCAGAAGTAATTCTTTAACAGGAAATGGAAGTTTTAAAAGAGGTAACTCTCACAGATGTAAATAATTCTTTGATCTTTAAAAGGCTTGTAAATAAGGCTAAAATCCTTCAGTAGTATGATTTCTGTATCCATGGTATAAACGATCACTATATAAGTGATTTCTATGTCAAAGGGTGCAAACCAGAGAGGAGTCTAAGAACTGAAATATATATTTTGAGAAAAGTTGTCCAGTTTATTTTACTTCCCACTTTGGAAAAAAAAAATGGGGGGGTTGGCTTGGTTTTGGCGGATTGTTTTCCACAACTGCTGGGAGATTTTAAGTAGATATTCAGGTAAAGAAAGGCAAGGAGGAAGGCAATGACGGCAATTTTTTATTGCCTATCAGGCTCTCCTTCCAAGTCACAAGCAAAGAAATTTAACTGTCACTTATTATCTCAAAAGTCAGATTACCATCTGTTTCAACTGGAACCAGCGTAATCAATTTATACACTTTTTTTTTTCATAGGGCAGTCTAACCTATCCTTATCAATGTATGGAAATTTGATCCTAACTGCTACATTCAGTGTACAATGCAGATCTTTGAGGGAAGGAGTTGTTTTCCATCAAAATGTGTTAATGAATGACTTAGCACTGGCTAAGCACTGTGTCATTAACAAGTCTGCTTAGCAGGCATTTCCTGAGAGATATTAGCATTTCTAAAAGTTAGAAAGATAGTAGGGCTTAAAAGGTAATATTAAGGAAAAGAAAAAAGATTATTGTCATAATTACATTATCATAGAATTCTAGACTCGTTTAGGTTGGAAAAGACCTTTAAAATCATGAGTCCAACCATTAACCTAGCACTGCCAAGTCCACCACTAAACCATGTCCCTAAGTGCCACATCTACAAGTCTTTCAAATACCTCCAGGGGTGGTGACTCAGCCACTTCCCTGGGCAGCCTGTTCCAATGTCTGACAACACTTCTGGTGAAGAAATTTTTCCTAATATCCATCCTAAACTTCCCTTGCCGCAACTTGAGGCCATTTCCTCTCGTCCTATCACTTGTTACTTGGGAGAAGAGACAAACCCCTACCTCGCTACAACTCCCCTTCAGGTAGTTGTAGAGAGCGATAAGGTCTCCCCTCAGCCTCCTCTTCTCTAGACTAAACAGCCCTAGCTCTCTCAGCTGCTCCTCATAAGACTTGTGCTCTAGACCCTTCACCAACTTGGTTGCGCTTCTCTGAACAAGCTCCAGCACCTCAAAGTCTTTCCTGTAGTGAGGGGCCCAAAACTGAACACAGTACTCGAGGTGCAGCCTCACCAGTGCCAAATACAGGGGAACAACCACCTCCCTGCTCCTGCTGGCCACACTATTTCTGATACAGGCCAGGATGCCGTTGGCCTTCTTGGCCACCTGGGCACACTGCTGGCTCATATTCAGCCGGCTGTCAACCAGCACCCCCAGGTCCTTTTCTGCCAGGCAGCCTGCCAGCCACTCTTCCTTAAGCCTGTAGTGTTGCATGGGGTTGTTCTGGCCCAAGTGCAGGACCCAGCACTAAGCCTTTTTGAACCTCATACAATTGGCCTTGGCCTGTTGTCCCACAAGTGGCGTCATTTACCCGGTGTGCTTAACGTCAATATACACATAGTGAAGAGGTATTTTATTCCAATTCATGTTTGCGCAAAGATGAGGACTAGGTGGTAATCCACAAAGCTAGCACACCTCATGCCTAAACAGGCAAGCAATTTATACAGTTCAGTTATACATATTCAATTTCCAAAGTTGTTCCCCCAAACTATTACTGGTAGTAACTTACCTAGTACAGTTTCTATTGGGTTAAAATTTCCCCACTTTCAACTAAAGGTATGGTGTTCTTATATTCTACAGCGCATGCTCAAGGAGAGTGGGGGGGGGTAAGTCTTTTGGTCCTGAATTGAGTCGGTGGTCGTGATCTCCCCCTGCCGCCTTTACCATTCCTCTAGTTATCAAAGATTTTTGCTGACTTCATGCCTATTAGCAATTTTTCAACTTCTGAGCACCTCCTGGGGTAGGATGTTCCCTTCTTACCAGTCTTGTAGTTCTCCTTCAGGGGCCCAGTCCTTAGCAAGGCATGCCTTGTGTATACAAAAGGTATCTTATTTCACAAGACCTTTATGGTTTTCTTAGGTAAATCACTCCTTAAGTACATCACTTCTCAAGTACATCTTTTCTTAAGTACATCAGGCCCACTGATCCAGCCTGTCCAGATATCTCTGTAGAGCCTTCCTAATATTAAGCAGATCAACACTCCCACCCAACTTGGTATCATCTGCAAAACTTACTGAGGGTGCACTTGATCCTGTCATCCAGATCATTGATAAAGATATTAACAGATCTGGCTCCAATACTGAGCCTGGGGAACACCACTTGTGACCAGCTGCCAACTGGATTTAACTCCATTCACCACAACTCTTTGGGCCCGGCCATCCAGCCAGTTTTTTACCCAGTGAAGAGTATGCCTGTCCAAGCCATGAGCAGCCAGTTTCTCCAGAAGAATGCTGTGGGAAACAGTGTCAAAGACTTTACTAAAGTCTAGGTAGACAACATCTACAGCATTTCCCTCATCCACTAAATGGGTCACCTTGCCTTAGAAGGAGATCAGGTTAGTCAAGCAGGACCTGCATTTCATCAACCCATGCTGGCTAAGCCTGATCACCTGGTTGTCCTGTACATGCCACGTGATGACATTCAGGATGATCTCCTCCATAACCTTCCCTGACACCAAGATCAGACTGCAAGGCCTGTAGTTCCCTGGATCTTCCCTCCCACCCTTCTTGTAGATGGGCATTACATTTGCTAACTGTGAAAGACTGAAAGAGTTAATGTCTCAAACATTGTGGTGGGGCAAGGTCTGCATAACAACGAACCCTGCACAACAATGAGCCACAGATGAAAACAGGCCCATCAGCACAGACCAGCCTGGGACACCAGCCACAGGACAGGGAGGGTGTGCTGGAGGGTGCACAGCTCCATGTTCTGTGTTCTGATGTGCTGAGCAGGGCAGCTCACCATGCATGGCCAAAGATCAGGCAACAGTCATGTCTGCAGGGAAGGAGAAGTTACTCCCCAAATGACCCCAAGCCCACCGACCCATTTCCCAAAGGTTCTGAAAGTACAAACTGTATATGACACCTAATTAGCCTAATGAGTTTGAGTGTTCTCCCAAAGGAGGGGCAAGATGATTATAAAAGGACACAAACTGAAGCCCCACATGCACATGCCCACTGGAACAGGACCTTTAGGCTGGCTGGACCTAGGACCCGGGAAATCTTTCTCTTTTCTTTTCCTCTTTCTTTCTTTGTCTTGCTGTCTCTTTCTTCTTTTCCATAACTTCTACACCTCAACCATTTAAGACATAAAACCATTGACCAAGTCTGGGACTAGGAGTGGACTCAGCCACCCCATGGCTCTTCTCTGAGGAGTCTAGAAAGTAAGGGGGTCCACTCTGAACCTTGTGACCCAACGGGAGGGCTCTCCTTATTCCCTGAATTGATGTATATGGTTACCACGGGATACACGGTTTAGTGAAGTAGTTTCATGCCAGTTCCTGTTGTGAAAGACCACGCCACCTGCTGTTATGCCTCCCAACTTCAGGCCGCTTCTGCCATGAATAAAATGTTTCACTCATCATTTGGTGTCGTTTCACTTAATTTAGCCCAAGGGAATTCTGATCTCACCACAACTCCTCCCTGGTCTGTCCAGCATGGGTCGTGACACTAACTTCCAGTCAACTGGGGCCTCCCCAGTTAGCCAGGACTGCTGATAAATGATGGAAAGTGGCTTGGTGAGCACCTCTGCCTGCTCCCTCAGTACCCTTGGGTGGATCCTATCCAGCCCCATAGACCTGTGTGTGTCTAAGTGGTGTAGCAGGTCACTAACCATTTCCCTTTGAATTATGGGGGCTTCATTCTGCTCCCCATCCCTGTCTTCCAGCTCAGGGGGTTGAGTACCCGGAGAACAACTGGTCTTACTATTAAAGACTGAGGCAAAGAAGACATTAAGTACCTCAGCCTTTTCCTCATCCTTTGTCACTATCATTACAGTCTGGACAGGCATGGCAGAATGAAGGTTTTAAAGCTGAACAGAAACCCAAGGGAGATTTGGTTATGAAGGTGACAGTGGATTTTGATCTTCCCTGAAAAGGGCATGATGCCTGCTTAAGAAACAAATTTTTTGGCCAAGAAGATGGTTGAAAATCCATTCTCTACATGGAAAGTGCATGAAAAGAGAAAAAAAATAGGCTTCATTAACTACACAGTCTACGTTTGGCTTTTTTATATCTGAACTGAAAGGGACTTGATAGAAATTTTCAAACACTAAGAAATTCTATTTTTATAGATACACCTATCATTCAGGCATAGATGCTGATTTACTCTTGAAATTCCTGGTCTCCTTCTATAAAACTAGTTTGAACATGTCATGAAATTATTTGTCTGGCATCAGCAAGGCTGAGTGTCTGCATTGTTTCCCCACACTGCTGAAATACCTGATCTCTGTGCTTGACAGATAAAGTGTAAGGAAACTTTTATGAGACTTGTTAAATAACAAACAAACAAACAAACACATAAATAAAACCCATCAACTACCAGATCTGTGCCCAACTCAAAAGCATCATGATAACTGTCTTCTTAAGCTCCAAAATTATTGAAAGGGCTTACCACATTGCGTGTTATGTTACAGACTGTCATTACCAAACCAGACACCTTTCTGCAGTAAATGAAATGACCCATCGCAAGGCTGGCTGTTGTGTAGCCTTATGATGCACTTACTACAAGACACTCGCAATTGAAAAGCTTGACCAAATGACTGTAAACAATGGCACTGTGTTAAATTTGACTAATGCTTTCCACCATTTCATACTGTTTACTCATAGTCCACTTATTAGTTCAAAATAACAGTCACAACTTTAACATTAAGCACTCTGTCTGGAAAGGGGGAGGTCTTTTTAAAAGGTTTCTAAATGATGCTAAGCATCTAGGTAACTGTAAGCAGCAATTAATATGTGGATATTTGAAGTTTCCAGAGATCTAAACACAACATGGACAAACTACCAAAGTTCAAGAGAAGATTTTAGGCACTTCATCCCTATCTCAAGTACTGAAGTCACAAGCAAAATCAGCAGGAGCAGAAGGACTTCAGAGCAATGAAGAAGCTACAAAGAAAGTTAGGTACAGCTCCAGAAGAGATGTGTGTCTGTATGTATCTGTGTATCTGTGTTTGTACGTGTTTTTTTGCTGATGTTGTTGCTTTTCTTTCTTTTGAGGGTGGGGGATTAAGGGGGAGTATGTGAAGAAAACTGTAGCCTTTAGCACAAAGAAAGTGATCCTGATGGTGGAGAGGATGAAGGTATTGGTCTCCAGGTCCAATCCTAGGGCAGGAAGAAAGGATTTTATGCTTCTAGAGAATATTTGAAATCAAAGTCAAACTCTTCTGTGGGACTGTGGGACTTTTCTTTCCCCATAGGACAGAGATGCTGCGTCTGACCCAAGTCCTTGGACCAGAATTAGGCTGGGCCATTCAGTTGCAAACTTAACAGCTAATCAGCCCCTTCTGGATGTTGGAGATTTCTTTGCAGTGCCCCATTGCTCATTGGTACAATGTCAATAACATATTTTAGGGGAGGGTAGGAATATTTTGTGCCTGGGAACTTTTGCTCTCAGCACTTTCTTGTTTATTTATCTGCACACACTTGGCACATTTAGATATGAAATTGCTAAGGTACATTCTTGGTAGTGCATGTTATTCTGCACGTGTCACTCAGGCGGTTTTTGTCTTTGGACTGTCCCCCCATTGCCCTGGATTAATACATAGGAAAGATACATTCACTGTGAAAAACACTCCCCCTTTCCAAACATCCCTTCCACCCCAAACTAGGGCTTATTTATAGTAAAAAGCTTTTTAAGACTCAGAATTACGTTATTTCAGAAAAAAAAAAAAAAGAAGAAGAAAATTAAGTCATCATTAAAACAACCATCATGTATAATCAACTTTCAAGTACTTGAAACTCTTGAAAATTCAGTGTCCAGGCTGTACACTTCTAGCACCATGAACAAAAGATAATAGCCTCAGGCCAACTCTTGTCACCTATAATGCTGTGGTATTCTAGTCTCTGATGGTCCTCTAGGTCATCCTAAATCTCCTTCAGTCAACTTAAACCTAAATCCTAAGAGAATTGAGAACTAAGCACTTGAATTTTAAATCCCATTCCTCAACATGTTTGATATCTTGGCTGCCAGATGACTTTTTGAATTAGATAGTATGTGTGGATTTAATTCAGCTGAATGTCATTCCCTGCTGCCACATTTGATAAATGCCTTACTAGCTCTTGACTATCTTTTTTTTTGAGATCCAGCAACATTTCATAAAAAATTCTACACTACATTAAGCAGCACTGTGACAGAACTGGATGAGGGGATGGGTGGAAGAAAGCTGTTCATTTCCACCTGGGGAAACTGGAAGAAAAATGCCTGAGGAGAGCACAGGGATGTTTGCAGCTCCAGGACAGGAGTTTCCTGAAAAGTATAATGCAGATTCACCTCTTCAGCTGCGTAGCCACCATGTTCACCACTCTGCCAAAAGTGGTGGTTCTTGGGCAGCCTGTGGAATTGGTGCCAAGGTAGGAGGTGGAGGAACAAAGGGCCTTTCCTCACCATAGCTGTTCAGCAAGAACATCATTGTAGGTTTACTGGACCTGCTACAGTGTTCCACATCAGCACTCCCAAACTCTGTCCCTCCAATTTTTCATTGCCCTGTTCATATCCAGCCCAAAGCTGAATCAAGAATGAATGCAAATTAAAGACTGTTTAGAGACTTCCTCTACCTGATATTCCTGCTCCATATCATATGTATGTCATAGGAGAAACTCTCCTTATTTACATAAAATCACCAAATGTTATCCATACAGGAAGAAATATTGTAAGTCACAGAGGAAAATATTGTAAAATATAATTTGGCAGAATGACTCAAATGCTTGAGGGCACATTCAGGTGAGTGACCACATAGCTGCTTCAAGAAAGTAACTCTGATCAGCTACATAGTCCTGGAGAGTTGTATGGGTAATGTATGGGAGCAGGGCTTGGTTCAAATCCACTTCCGAGTTTAGCCACCTTCAGCCACACTAGCACACAAACATGAAAGCAAAGTAATTTCAAGCTCCATTAGCAGCATAAGTATCAATGCTCTATATACATGGAGGACAAAAGAAGTGAAGAAAATATACTTTTGAGGTTATAATATACAATGAACAATAAAAAATACACAACCTGTTTAAAAAGTACTTAACAATAATGCTTAAAATATGGTGGTTTGGGAGTTGAGATATGGAAAAATGACTAGATGCTTAAACAAGAATTTCCTCCCTTTTCTCTTTAAGTAACTGTAAACTCCTTCATAGTTTATCCCCAGACACCTAAAAGCTACAATTACCTTAGGCTTTTTAAAAAGGTAATGAGAATTGATTGGTTTTATTATACAAGTTTAAGGATGTTTTGTTGAATTAGGCAATTCAGAACAGTTGTTCAATAGCAAATATCACAATTTCTTCTCACTGGTAACAAAAATAGTAATTCTCAGGACAAGTTTTATAAGTATTGCTATCTTTCTTCCCCCCCGTATATGCTTGGTAGCCGGATGTCCTAATGAGCTGAACACCACCATATGACAATTTGTGCCATTATTTGCCAGTTTATAGAGCTGTTGTCTCAGATGTGAGCCTTCTGTACTGAAGATGTATTTTTCTTCCTTTGTACTGATTAAGTGTTCAGTCATTTTCAGTTACAGTTCTGTTCCTGCTGGTATCTCCAAGGGTAATCCTACCCAGCAGGCTTTGGCAGGTACATTTTAGGCCTAGTTTTGGTAAGTAGCAAAGATAGGTAGCCGGTGAAATAACCATCATTCTTTTTATGTAAATATATGAGTTAAAAAAAACAATCTGTATGTGCCTAAACATTCTCAGTTCCTGATCTTAAATTAAGTGAAGTCAGAGTCTAGTAGTTTGATCTCAGAAACTCTTGTTTCTGTGTTCCACTATTTTATAATATTATTCCTTGCGCTTGTTAGCAACATTTCATTATTAGTAATCACCACTGTTCCTCCAGGGAAGAATAAAATGAAATAAAGCCATCTAACCTTAAAAAAAAAACAAACCAAAAAAAAGGGTAAACCCACAAATGTTTATAAACTTTCCCTATTTACCATTTTTAACTTGCATAAGAACTTAGAAAACTAAAGCTTCAGCCAGTTCACAGACATGCTTGGAAGAATCCTACAGAATACAACCCAAACGCAAAAAGGATAGGATAGGTGGTTGTTATTTAAGGTTCTTGAGACCAATAAGAAAGTCTGGAGCAAGGAAGACACTCTCAGTGGAGGAGGATCAGGTTACGGATCATAAAAACAAATTGGACACAAGTTCAGTTTGCAGTCACAAGTGCTGAGGAATGTGATGGATGTCACTGTGAGGACACTCTCAATTATTTCTAAATGGTCACAGCCGCCAGGGGAGGTTCCTGAGGACTGAATAAAAGCATATGCCACTCCTGTCTTCAAGAATGAAAAGAAGGAGGATCCTGTAAACTACAGATTGATCAGTCTCCCCAGCATCTCTGGGAAGGTGATGGAACAAATCACCCTGGAAGCCATTTCCAAACATGCTAAGGACAAGAAGATGTCTGGAAATAGTCAGCATGGATTTGTATAAGGAATGTCATGCATGGCCAACCTGATAGCCTTCTGTGACAAGATGAGTGAGTCAGTGGATGAGGGGAGAGCAGTTACCTTGTCTTTAGTAAGGCTTTCAACACTGTCTCTAATAACATCCTCACTGACAAATGGATGAAGCACATACTACATAAGAGGACAGTAAGGTGGGTTGAAAACTGGCTGAACTGTGGCACAAAGGCCAGCTGGGACACAGTCACTAGTGGAGCACCCAGGAGGTCAATACTGGGGCCAATACATCATTTAATGTCCTCATGAATGACCTGGATGCTGGGACATAGTGCACCCTCAGCAAGTTTGCAGGTGATAAAAAAACTGGAAGGAATGTTCTACACACCAGATGTTTGTTCTCTTATCCAGAGAGATCTTAACAGGCTGGAGAAATGGGCTTGGCAGGAACCTCAAAGTTTAACAAGGAGAAACACAGTCCTGTACCTGGGAAGGAATAACCCTATGTGCTAGAACAGGCTGGAGACCAACTTGCTGGAGAGCAACTTCGCAGAGAAGGACCTAGGACTCCTGATGGAAACTAGGTTGACCATGAGCCAGCAATGTACCTTTGCAGCAAGGAAGACCAACAGCCTCCTGGGCTGCATTAGGCAGAGCATTGCCAGCAGGTCAAGAGACGTAATCTTTTCTCTCTACTCAAAGCCAATGAGACACATCTGGAGTGCTGGGCTCCCCATATAACAGAGACGTAAACATACCAAAGTGAATCCAGTGAAGGGCCATGAAGATGTCTGAGGGCTTGAACCTCCTCTCAGGGGAGAAGCTGAGTGATCTGGCATTGTTCAGCCTGGAGAAGAGAAGGCTCAGGGGTCATCTTCCAATTGTTATGTAGAAATATCTGATGGGGAATGGGGCAGAGAGATCAGAGCCTGCCTCTTCTCTGTATAACCCAGCAGCAATATGAAAGGCAATGAGCACCAACTGAAATAGAGGAAATTCCATTTAAACACACAAAAAAGATATTTTTCCTGTAAGGGTGGTCAAATGCTGGAATGGACTGCCCAAACAGGTTGTGGAGTCTCCATGTTTGGAGATATTATAAAGCCATCTGTACATGGTCCTAGGCCACCTGCTCTAGGTGGCCCTGTTTGAGCAGTGGGGTTGGACGAGGTGATCTCAAGATCCCTCAACCATTTGGTGATCTTGTGATTCTGTACCACCTATTTCAGTATTTCATGTACACACTGAAAAGGCAGAAAGATACCTTTTGAAAAAAACAACATGCAAACAATGAAGGACACTATATGCAAAAGCTGAATTGGAAAACATTCCTGAATTAGGATTATACAATTATTTGGTTCTGCTACTTTGTTTTAAATTCTGTTCTGATCATTCTTAATATCAACGTAAGCTATCTTATAAATTGAAACAGGAGGAAAAAAAGTCAAAATAAGAACTGTCTGAAAGGAGAAAAATATTAAGCATTGAATATTCAGCACTAAACATGCAGAAAATCATACATAGCCTTTGAGATAAAATAGAAGAACTAGAAAGTTGTCCGATCCTATCTTCCTGTAGCTTTTAAGTATTGAGCTTCTTGGGAAATGAAGAATACTAGTGGCACATTTGAGGCCATGTTCCACTCATTTCTGGACGCCTGTCCAGGACCCTTGTCCAGGACCCTTCACACACTGCTGTGACAAAAACCTTGAAAAATATTGTAATAGAGCTTCAGACATTCAAACTAATCTTCCAACTTAAGAAATTTTTTTAGGTGTTGTTAGGAAATTTAATCAGAAATTACAGCATGATCAGGCCCCTTAAAAATTCTTCATGTGCAGCATACAGTCTCTTGCACCACCATTTTTTTTCATATGTGTTTGAGATTCAGTAGAGTAAAGTATATTAAGAAAGATGATAGGTAGAAGGATTGACAGATAGGTAAATAGATCACCACTGTGACATTCAGTAAGCCACTGTTTAAACAGTAAAAACCTATTCCTGTTTCTTGTTAATAAAATCCTTCCTTATTATGGGCTAGTAACAACTGTATCTATGGATTGTATTAAAGATTTCTCTAAAGCATTTACAATGATTGAAATTCAAGTGCTCTGATATTGACCTTTCTTATTTTTAAAAAACCTTCTGACCTTAAAATGTTTGGATTTTTTTTTAAGGACTACACAAATAACACAAACCTTGCATCCTTAAGCATGCTCAGGGCAACTGAAAAAAACTAAAACATTAAGGAAATATATCTTGCATGCTAGATTTCTGAAGTTCTGTAGGGTCATTGCAGCTTGAAAGGTGTTTTTTTGAGAGGTCCTTTTAGTGATCAGATTTACTACACCGAGAATTGTGATTTTCAGAAACCGTTTTTCTTTTCTTCCTTTAGTTAAAGAATTTTTTTTATTGTTTTCTTACACCACCTCAGACCTATTGTGTATAATGCTAGATGTTAAGGAATGTGTTCCAGAGCTGGGCAAGATTTTCCCTTGATAGATTATTACACTTCCCAGCAATCAGTACCTACGGATTGTGCATAAATACTGTAAACTTCCCGGTGCAAACATGACGCACATTCATATAGCAAATACTATGTATAGATCAGCAGTACAAATATTTGTAGGAAAAATCCATGTGATTTCAGCTTTCTCGTCACAATCAAAGCAGTGTCTGGCACTGGTAAGCAATTTTTTCTTAACTACCCCAAGTTACTGTTTTCAGGCTAGTGGAGGTACAATCTCTGCATTGAAACAATTGTCCAGAGAGGAAAGTCCATTTGTAGAGTTATTCAGATATTCACTGAATATGAACTTGTGCAACATAGTGTAACTTTGAAGCTGGATCTAACTTTTAAGTCAGCCTTGCTTTGGGTGATGATTTTGGACAAGATGACCTTCAGTGATGCCTCCTTATGGTTTGTTTCTGTGATTATAGAACTGTATTTTCCCAGTGACTCAAATGTCACTAAGGCCAGCTGAGCACCTGCAGGTTTTAGTCATCAGAACATTCTTTGTTATCTACTTTCTAAACGATCAGTCATGTTCTGGTCTTTCTCCAGCAGAACCAGAAATAAAAGGTACTTCTTCTGTCTGTATCTATGGTGACATGACTCCTGTTCATGAAGAAATGCATGGGTGGCATTTGGTCACTTCATAGAAGCTGATGAACAAATATCAAAGCACAATGGCTGGTGTCCTAACCACAAGTTTGAGAAATAGTGCAGAAAAAAAAAAAAAGGTGAAGTTTCTGGATATTAATAGCTCTACAACAAAGACATTTTTAAAAGTTTAACTGGAATTTCCACCCACCCTGCTTTTAAAGTAGTCTGTAAAGAAGAAATACTAGTTAGAATTAGCCATACCTTTTCAATTCACAGCAACAATGTAACTAAGAGTTGCAAACTAGCAAAGTCAGCTGTTTAGTAAGCATCATTTAGGTTATTCTTCTACAGGTAACAAAAGTAGCAGCTCACAAAAGTGATCTAGAGGACTGGTGTCTATTAGCACCTGAAGATCCACAGGATGCCAGGGTTTCTTTATTTAACTCATGCAAGTTAATTTCAAGACCAGTTACTCCAAAGCAGAAAACATGTCTGCAAAAAACTTGGATGATCTTATTATATCTGAGTACCCTGAAGTGGTGTATGTCCCTGAATGCCAGTCCCCATTGGAATATTTCATTACACAGTCCTTCCCAGCTTCAGCCCTGGATCTCAACCATACACTATTTTTGCCTGTTTCTGGAGTGATCAAATGCATACAAATCTCACAAATCTTAAAGACACCTGACACATTCACTTCAGCAGCATTATGAGATCACTGTATAACCAATAAGACTGAATTTCATTTACACCAGTAATATCTCAATCTGACTAACCCTATATACATCACATGCCAAAACCAAATCAGATCACTTTTCTTTTTCTGTTTTGTTTTGTGTGTTTGTTTTTTGTTTTGGTTTGTTTTTTTTTTAAAAAGACTTGTACTACTAGAGAACAGCTAAATAGCACAGGCTGTATGTAATTACTGATTTACTTCCAAGTGAATCAATGCAAGTTTCATTCAGGACCTAACAAGCAAACGAGTTTAAGTGTATTTGAAGAAGATATCATGTATGGTGTTTCCTGTTGAAGCGAAGGAATGTCAAATGCAAACTGAGTTTTGATCCTCCTGATTTAGCATATGCCATAATCCAAGACTGAATCAGCTGAGCTTGACTCAGTCCTGGAATGGAGGAATTGCAAATACCTGCAGCCAATTTCTACAGGAAGAAACAATATCTTTCTCATGTTTGGTCTCTTTTTTTTTTTTTTTAGAACATCACAGCTATAATACTATTATTATTTTGCCTTCAGGAAGAGTTCTGCTAGTATATGCACTCAGTCTGGGGAGGCAGTAAGAGCTAATTGTGTTATTAATCCATGTGTGATTTTCTTAAGACAAGTTGCTTTAAATTTCATTAGGTGTTCAATACCTGAGTCAAAGTATTCATCAGAGTTTCCAGATGTACTGCATGGTGACTTTCTAAGATGTAATGAATGGGGTCATCTTCCTAGGCTATCTTGGTGCAGCTTTGGTTTTCCTTAGTAACTTGGCATGAACAGAAACAGACAGGGCTCATTATGTAATCCACCTCAAATCACATACAGCAAAAATTTTAAACCATATTAATGAAGTGATCAGAGACAAAACTAGGACATGCTTTAAATCATTGACTGATGTGAAATATTTATCAGACTAAGGCAATTAACTTAAGCCACTAGTAGATCATCAGAAGAAAATTTTGATTATTTTTCTTTCCATTTTTCATTGGATTTTCCATAAAACATCACCGAACCTTTCTGCAATTTCCGAACAATTTTGTTACAGTATTCTTACTCAGCCACGTTAGACTGTCGTCTTACAAAACTAAGCTAAAGGTGAAACTTTAAATCAAAATCTTTAAAGTCCATCCCAGCACATTTTTCCTTCTTTTCAGTTTCTGCTATATATGAAAAGACAAGTAATTCACACCTCAGTTCTTAAACTTCTGCTGACATTCCTGCGGATGCTGAGGCAAACTTTAAGCTTAATAACAAGCAAGAAAATAAAAAGAAAGGGAAAACTATGATTTTGATTAACATCATTAAAAAGGCATTAGCAGAAGCAACTTGACAGTTATAAATGCAGGACCACCAATTATGAGGACAAAGAATTTTAAATCTGAGTTTCTAAACTACGATATGATATAGTTTTGTCTGGTAAGCCATGTCAGTGTTATAGTTCATCAGCATTTGACAATTAGATTAATATAGTCATTTAGAAAATGTCCTATCAGTTTGACATGAGCAACATGGTTTCCTCATAAATCTTTGCAAAGGTTTCTGAAGTGAGATTGCTGAATTTTAACAATCCAGAAATTGTCCAGAAATTCTGTCAAGCACAAAATAATGAGCAACCTTATCTAAAAGCAAAAGAACAGAGCAGTTGAAAGGCATTATATAGAGAAATACACTTTTTTAATGAGTGACTAAGCTTGGTTTGTTACATGATATAAAAATACTTGGCTCACTATGTTCAACGATAAAAGCCAAAATCTTAATATTTGTACAAAATAATTAAGAAACTTCTAGGTTTTGTTCCCATCATGCTGTTAGTAAAACTCTGTGGTTTGATTGTCTGAAAGCTAATTGAAGAAAATAAAAGAAAAGTTTGCTTTCTGTGAAATAGCAAAATTTGGCCACCGAAGAACTGCATACCAGTGAGAGCAGAAAGAAGGTGCACTGAACTAGAGTGGATTCACAGAAGAACATGAAATAAATGGCTTATCACATTGTCCAAGGAAAACTGTTTACTTGCCCTGCTAATAAATTGTCTCCTGTTGCTGGTGTCCTAACAAGATGATGGACTAAGTGGAACTTTAGTCCAGCCCAGGGGAAACGTCCTGACATCTGTAATTATGTTAGAGGACATAAATGATAAGAAAATGAAAATTTGAAGTGAAAAATATGCAAATGTGAAGAGTGATATTTAATCATGCTAGACAATATTACTGTTGGAAAAATCTTTAGTGGATTTGGTCTGTCAGTCTGTATTTGTGTATTTTATCATTATAGCATGTAGCTACAATGCACAGGGAGTTTAATTCTTTCCTTAATAGTGTCATGATTGTGTCTGAGAAGATATCTTTAATTAAAGGTCAGTGCATTATATCACTGACTTTTTAAAAGCCTTCTTAAGAGATGCTTACTAGCAGTGGTACTCTGTTTTAGAGTGGTTTCGAGGATTCCTGAGAAGATAAGCACACATACACTGACTACAAGGGAAAAAAGCAAGCATTTTATTAACTACAGATATGCATTACACTAAGGGTATTTTGCAAAGCAATTAACAATCCGACCCAAGGACTGTGATGAAGATGGATCATCCGTATATTCTTGTGTCATCTTGTGCTGCAAACTCAGCCCAGCAGTTCATAGGTGCCAGCTTTATGTGGGTGTCCCTGCAGAGGCAACAGTGACTTTGTCATACACCAGCCCACTGGTCTTCAGGAAATCCCAGTATTTATACATTTGCGGAGGAATGGGTGTCAACACTTGTGGCCAATGGGTGCCGAAACACGCCTTGGTTGCAACATAGGGAGCCTATGGCACGTGTGCCCACTGGCCAGGCACGCTGCATGTGCCATAGCCATCCTCTCTATTGGTTCATGGGCTTTGTAGGTGCGGCATATTACCATAATCCATCAGTCACGTCAACCATGCTGTAGCCAATAACAGGATTTTTATAAGGTAAGTAAAATTATGTACTGTGCCTTGTATTCCTCCATTATTGTACATACTCCCCTAACATTGCTCAACTTCCTTATTCCTGTGGTCAGTATTTCAAACAATAGACAATAAACTATCTGTTTCCTGTGCTGACTGAGCTTTTCAGCTATCTACTTCTTACCCGATGTTCATCCACAGACCAAAATTCCATCTTTTAACCCCTCCATACACATACTCAATGAAACTTCCATAGTTTTTGAAGAATACTTAAAAGCTTTGAGTGAAAAGTATGATATAAATGTTAATGATCATACTGTGTAAATTATGTGTTCAACAATGTCACAACCCTTTTCTCCCTTCAAAAGATTGTGATACAACTAAGCCATTTACTGGACTTTGTGACAATCCAAATACGTACACACCCAAGTACAACAAAAAGGCATTTTATAGCTCCATAAGGATCTGTTGAATGTTGGACTGGTAAGACTTGATTTCTGCTCTAACTTGTTTAATTACTTGGTTCAGATCCTCTGAAGTGCAAAAATGGCAGAGTCTAGACAAACTGATCTCAGGGTTCACTGATGTTTATTCTCTTGGGTTACTTCACACAAGTTCTACAGGGAGAAACTGAGGGAGGTTCTACAGTGGAGAAACTAAATAAAACACTTCCATTATTAAACTTCTACTGCTGAATTAAATAATCATGCTTAATGACATCTAGCTTATTCTTATAATCAGTCATTCCCTAAATTAAAGATTTCCTTTTGTAGTATTTCACTAGGTAAAAAGGTTTAGTTTAGAAAAAAAGAAAACTGGAAGTAAAATCTGTGTTTCAAATATTCTTGGGAGATAGGATATCTCCCAAGATATTGGGAGATAGTAAAGAGTTTTAACTGTTGCATGCTAGTATTCTACCCTGTGCTACCAGCATCCTACACAATCTCAGGGTAAAGATAAATTCTGTTACCACTTCCATTTTCCTCACATACTTGACTGTGTCTTCCACAATCATTAACCTACATTCAAAAAAAAAAGGATGAATGTAAAAATAAATTCTGAAATACCAAATGGAGCTGTCCCACAGCAAGAAAGAAAAGTCTATAATAGTATATCCTTTGTGTCAAGCTGTCATTTTTAATCAATCAAAAAGACCTGTTATCAAAATTAGTTGGCAGTATCAGTACAAGTACTGCATTAATGCCAGCCTTAAACAGGCATGTCTTTTTACACAAGACAGAATGAAAACACCAATCTACTGGCTGATCCTTTCCTATAAAGTGTCAAGGCTGTGCACGGGTTATATATATTAATTGCCTACATGACTAAATGTGAGTGTGGGTAAGATATTTTGTTGACTGAAATAGCAACAAATTTGATTAGATTACCAATTATGGATTTATTTTACTTCAGTCATAGTTTTTATCATCTCCCTTTCATAATTTTTTTTTAAAGAGTGATAAGAAGGTATAAGAATTTCATTTGCTTCTATTCAACTTCAATGTAATTGATTCCTAATCATAGAATCATAGAACCATTTAGGTTGGAAAAGACCTTCAAGATCATCAAGTCCAACCTTCATCCATGCCCACTAAACCATGTTCTGGAGTACCTCGTCTACACGCTTTTTGAATACCTCCAGGGATGGTGACTCAACCACTTCCCTGGGCAGCCTGTTCCAATGTCTGACAACACTTCTGGTGAAGAAATTTTTCCTAATATCCAACCTAAACCTCCCTTGCCACAACTTGAGGCCATTTCCTCTCATCCTGTCTCCAGCCACCTGACAGAAGAGACCACCACCTACCTCACTACAAACCTCCTTTCAGGTAGTTGTAGAGAGTGATAAGGTCTCCCCTCAGCCTCCTCTTTTCTCCAGACTAAACAGCCCTTGTTCCCTCAGCTGCTCCTCATCAGACTTGTGCTCCAGGCCCCTCACCAGCTTGGTTGCCCTTCTCTGAACATGCTCCAGCACCTCAATGTCTCTCCTGTAGCGAGGGGCCCAAAACTGAACACAGTACTCGAGGTGTGGCCTCACCAGTGCTGAGTACAGGGGAACAATCACCTCCCTGCTCCTGCCGGCCACACTATTTCTGATACAGGCCAGGATGCCGTTGGCCTTCTTGGCCACCTGGGCACACTGCTGGCTCATATTCAGCCGGCTGTCAGCCAGCACCCCCAGGTCCTTTTCCGCCAGGCAGCTTTCCAGCCACTCTTCCCCAAGCCTGTAGCGCTGCATGGGGTTGCTGTGACCCAACAGCAGGACCCGGCACTTGGCCTTGTTGAGCTTCATACGATTGGCCTCAGCCCATCGATCCAGCCTGTCCAGATCCCTCTGTAAAGCCTCCCTACCCTCAAGCAGATCGACCCTGCCTCCCAATTTGGTGTCGTCTGCAAACTTGCTGAGGGTGCGCTCAATTCCCTCATCCAGATCATTGATAAAGATATTAAACAGAACGGGGCCCAAAACCGAGCCCTGGGGAACACCACTTGTGGAACACCACTAGGTACACTGGCTCAAATTATTGATCAGAATAAACTTTTTTTTTCTAAAAATGTGTATGCAATTTAAGTCAAAATGTTGTTGAAAGAAAAAAAAATGCTACACATAAGTTTTAGAAGTTGCAAAGGTTCAAATCTAATCTTTGTACATTTGAACTCCTAAAGTCAGTACAGCTCCATGCAGGCTCATTATTAAGGTTAGACTGAAGGATGCAGGCATAAGACTGTGATATAACATCTTTGGGGAAGAGCTTATATTTCTAGTAAACTAGTAGAGAGTGTCATGAGCAAGGCCCTCATCTTGACTGGTCTTCAGCTACAAGTTTTATTTTTCCTTGTTAGAAAAATTCACTTACATATGCCCAAGTGCAATGCAACTAATATCTGTTAATATTTTCAATAATTTAATAATTCATGTTTACACTACTTCATCATAATTTAATAATTAATGTTTATTGTTCACATTCATACTGAAAAGTCATCTATGCCTTACAAATTTAGAACGAGTAATGACTAATTGATTGGTAGTTCCCTTCAACACCTTAACCCCTGCTGGCCTGGCAATAATTTCCAGTGATATGATTATCATCATTAATGTATCCAGCCACATTTATGAGTTCTAGATTGGAAAGGAGTTCAGGTTTCCTGGCATTACCAGACATTCTTAACATGTAAGACAATACTAACATGTTCTTCAAGTAGAAGCAAGAGAACTGGTTAGAAATAGAAAACATAGGAGGCTGTTGTTTAAGCCTCTTTTCAAAGATACAGAAAGTTTATATGCTTATCAGATTAGCAGCTGTTGCATCACTGCAATTTCAGGAATGCCAGTTTTATTTGACTTTCATGTGAACCTGAGATTCCTTATTCATCAGACTCAGGTGTTACAGAAGAGATAAGCTTGGTTCTGCCCAACGGGTCTGCGTATCTGGTGTTTCACTGACCCTGGTGACCTGCTAAATCACATATAGATTTCAGCTTCTTCTTATCTCTAAGGAGTGAGATGAATTTGGGAGATTTTCCAGCCAGAAACAGTAAAATTTCTTCTTACCTTTCATATTTACAAGGTGGACAAGGAACAGAATGGAGAGTAAATCCTTCTCACCAGCGAAGAGGCAGAAAGACCCAGTGGTTAACTGGACAATGCTGTGAGGGCATAACCTATAGTCTTACCTCAGATCCTTACTACCCAGTAGGAACCCCTATCATTCATAACTGAATACAAGACAAGGCGATATTTCTAGGCAGTAAAATTCATTTTGCCAAACACCTCATTATTTGGAAAGCATGTAATTAATTTGATTCATTCCAATGCTCATCATTGTACTACCTGGCCAGTTTGTAAAGCATTATACACCAATGCTTTAATTTCTTTGTGCTTCTAAGAGATAAATTGAAATCAGGTCTCCTGTGATTTGCTTCACAAAATGAGCCTTGAAATTAGGAGGGCACTTTTTTACCTTTCCAAAGCCCTTCACAGTTTTGTATTCAGATTTACTAATACATGGTGTTAACAAATACAGAATTTCTTGATACCATTGTCTATTATTTATAATACACACCCATGTGCACCTCATACATACTCTTAAACTGGTTAAATTCACACAATACCTGTTAGACTCACAAACACCCTTCAATACCTCTTTGCATATATGCAATCATGAATATATGGTCTCAGTAAGATGGTTGAAACATCTTGTATTGCAAACAGAACTTGGCAAACTGAAATAAGGCTTAGTCTCCTAACCAAAATTACTTTGAGGTTGCTCCTCATGTTTTTCCAGTGCACTGAAGACACAGTCTGAGGCTTATTCCATTCTCAGTGAGTTTTGTTGCTGTTGTTTTGTTTCCTGTTAAATCTTTCAGGCTTTGACATTGTGCTCTGAAGTATTGCTATTGTATGCCTTTTGCAAGAGAAAGCTATCCTAGAGGAGATTTACAGATGGTATCTTGATCAGAAGAACCTAATAAACTTGATACAGTTCCGTCATGATTCTGGACATGACTTCAGGGCAAGAAATTATTGAGCCCACTAAGGGGAATTGACTTAGACTGAAATCTGTGATGTGCTAACAAAAGAAAGGAGTCGTGCAGAGGGGGAAAGACCTGACTGAATCTAGATGGAAGAAAATTAAGGAGAAAATTTCCTTTAATGGGAAAAGAGAGAGTGTTGCTTACTGCTTGTCTGAGCCGAGGGCACAGAGGTTTATTCCACATACTATACTAAGGGTAAAGGCAGACTTTGGAACCAGGTGAAAAGAGATGAAGTGGAAACTAGCATTACTGCAGACTGGAACAAGTTTTCTAGACTGGAGGGGGAAAAAACCCAAACCAAACAAAAAAAAAAAAAAAAAAAAGAAAAGAAAAAAGAAATTTAAAAAAAAAAAAAAAAGAACAAAAAAAAGAAAAATTATCTCCTCAGTGGGAAGAGGGAGGAAAACAGACCTAGACTAAAAAAAAAAAAAAAAGAAAAAAAAAAATTAAAACCTAAAAGAAAATTGTGATTTTTCTATTTATATAAGGCTCCAAAGTTTTAACAAATGGAAGCACACTTTTTCCAGTAGTGTATGACCATTTTCTTCTTATTGATGGGACAGTGTTTACACAGTCTGCTGTTCTGAGTTTATTCTTAGCAAGAATAAAAATAATGGAAGGAAGTGAGGATGCTTATCTTCCACAAACAGATCCTGGGAGCCAATAGTGAAGAACACTCCAGAAAGACCTTTCAGTCTCTCCTGGGATACCAGGCTATGATGTCAAACCAGGCATGGCCACTGTATCAAACTGTTCTTGCCAACAAGTTCCATTCTTGGCTTGTGCATTTATGCACAAAACCACAATTTTCCACCATGGAAAATTTTGGAAAACTTCACTCCATGTTTTACTGAAAGTTCAACACAATGATGGAAGTAAGTCTAGCTTCTGCCCCTGAGAGGTCTGCATCCCTGAGGTTTCTATGTTTGAAGCTGCCTACAGCTCTGAGTTAATTTTGACATTCTTAATCATTTTACACAAAGCGATATCCAGTGTCAGCTGAAAAGTTTGAATTAAAACTGTGGCCAGCATCTTCGGGAGAAACATATTTCAAAGGCTATGTGAACCATTTTCCTCCAAAATCTACTTGCTAAGCTGTCGTGGTTTAACCCCAGCTGGCAACTAAGCACCACACAGCCACTCGCTTACTCCCCTCCATGGGATGGGGGAGAGAATCAGAAAAGGAAAAGTGAGAAATCTCGTGGGTTGAGATAAAGACAGTTTAATAAGGCAAAAACCACACACACACAAAAAAAACCAAAACAAGATGTTCATTCACCACTTCCCATGGCAGGCAGGTGTTCAGCCATCTCAGGAAAGCAGGGCTCCATCACACATAATGGTTACTTGGGAAGACAAATGCCATCACTCTGAATGTGTCCCCCCCTCTTCCTTCTTCTTCCTCCACCTTTATATGCTGAGCATGACGTCCTATGGTCTGGAATATCCCTGTGGTCAGTTGGGGTCAGCTGTCCCAGCTGTGTCCCCTCCCAACTTCTTGTGCCCCCCCAGCCTACTCTGGTGGGGTGGGGTGAGAAGCAGAAAAGGCCTGGACTCTGTGCAAGCACTGCTCAGCAGTAATGATGAGCACTGTTTTCAACACAAATCCAAAACATAGCCCCATACAAGCTATATTGGAAAAAATTAACTTTATTTCAGCCAAAACCAGCACGTATGCAAAAATATAACAAGCTTCCTTAGGAAGAAGCATTTCCTTGTCAAAGACTTGCTCTGCCAGAATATATTTATTATGGATTATTTATCCCATTATCTCTATGTAAGACAGTGCTAACAAAAAGCATTCATTACTGCTTAGTCCCTACATCTGCATATTGGTTTTTAGCTCTTGAATATGTGAACAATAACACCCTTAATGGTGGCTAGTGTACACTTTTATTACTGCAGTTAAGATAGCATGTCTAAATAGAAATAAGAAATGCTAAAAATCTCTTTAAAGTACTAATGAATCTTTTCCAGAACTTCTATTGAGACTATATTTTTTTGCTAGTGACCTCATAAAATAATGGATTAAATTAGTATTTTGTTACTCCTTCTACCCATCTGAAAGCATTTCACATTATTACTTTATGTGAAACAATTATTTATTTCACATTAGAGATAAACAGTGGTTTTACATTGCTAACAATAACTAATAAATGTTGATGCTCAGCCAAATTATTTTATAGACTTGAAAATTAAATATACTCATTCACTGACTATGCTTTTCCCACTATAAGGGAAGCCCCATTAATAAATTTCTGAATAGAATTTTTCCTCAGCAAAGCAGGCGTCTGGCTAGGAACCTTGAAAGACTGTCTGTGGAACTGCTGAGAGAAAGCAGGCTTGATTTCATTTCCCAGAGACTCCCTTTGTGACTGGGGTGCAATGTGGGTCCTTCCTCCCTGCCTGCTGATTAGCTGTTTGCACCTCTGCACAAATATGGCAAGAGCAGCGTGGTACGACTGCTCACCTCTCTGTGCTCATGCTTTACTGCCTCATCCTGCTCCCGCACAACAGTTAAAGCAGTTCCAGAAACTGATAAATGAGTTTATAGTTCTGAGCACCAGGGAAAAGACATCTGCTGTGGCTTAATCTTCAGACTGTGCTATACACACACCATGATAAAGGCTTCAAATACCACTTGTTTAGGTGTTTTTGGATGGTTAAAAAGGTGTAGTGGTTTTACAGATGGGGAAAAAGAAATTCCATGTTTGTCTGATACAAGGACTTGAAAGTAGTTAATACAACGTCCAGAAATTTTCAGATTTTCAATAACTACACAATTTGCTTTAGGGCAAAATACAGGTTTGGGACATACCTGCGCTGAAAGGGAGATTTTGAAGGAATTGTTGCTGAAAGCTACAAATAAAACCATTTTGTATTCATAACTAAAGAATTTCCTAGCAATAAATACTTAAGTAGAAAATGTCTGGTGTGCAGCCTTTTCTGGATAAAGAAAGAAAATCCATAGGTATGTAGCACATTCCTTCTGTGAATGCAAAGCAAATTCTGTTTAAGGGCTGAGACATCCAGTCTCCCTTCTCTAGCAGAAAACTTGCTAGAGAACAAAATTCAGTATTTGCAATAAGAGAAAATCCTAACTTTTGAAGTTTTGTTTGTTTGGGGTTTTTTCCAATCTGAGGGGACTATATTTTAAAGCAACTGAAAAACAAACATTTTGAAGGGACAATGAATTTGGGGTCAGCTGCGAGGGTGCAGCAGGGCTGGGCAGGTCCAGGGCAGCAGGAGCTGAGGTTGCACCGTGCTGGCAGAAGCAGCGTCTTCGCTGGCAGGGGCACGGCAAGGAGAGCAGGGCAGGCAGGGTGGCCATAGCCAGGGCCAGCCAAGAGAAAGGGTGGCCATGAAAGTGATACCAAAAAAGCCGGTCAAAGAAATTCTCTAAGACTCGTTTTGGAGTTTTAGAAAGCAGGCATTCTTTATTGCAGCACTGGACACACAGGGGATAGTTCCACTTAGCATGCATACCACAGCTTTAGCACAAACAGGTTATATAGAATAACTAATTGCATATTGATCAGATTAGTATACATATACATAAAAATAATTGCAACTGGTTATCTTAGTACTGCCTAGATCCGATCATGTGCAATGAAGGATCCATTTGAGCCAAAGGGCTGCTTTTGCGACCACCGACCCATTGAAGTTCTTGCTGGCTGTCCTTGAAGTCTTTATTCTTGTCCTTGTTCTTTGATCTTGAAGCTCAACGCAGTTTCAATCACATGTGGTCAGTTTCAACATTGTTCTCATCTGGCGTACAGGAACATCTAGTCATAAGAGCAAAGATCTGCAAAACTTATGAGTAACTACCTCTACTAGTTAATTGCTTGGCTATACTTTTGTCTATTGTTTCAATCATAGTGTTAGTACAAGATTTCTAATAATTATTTACCAAATCTCACTTTTACAGTTGCCTAGCAGCAAACCAGTTTCCACGGCTGGTACAAAATATTAAAACCATCAAAATATTTAGACATACCATACAGAATGTATGGAAATATGCTATCAAAAGTCCCTGGTGCTGAGGCAGCTCACGCCAAGATGTCGTGTCCAGGGAAGGGCCGGGATCAGAGACATGTGGTCGTACATGGGCATGGCTGCCCCACAGCTCAGGTGAGGAACCAGTGCTTGAACCTTGGTGCAGCTCCCACGACAGTGGACCCGTCCTCACTCCTCATGATATCAGAGATAGAAGAAATCCTGTGGTAGATTAGAAAGTTCTGTAACACCTAGAGAAGTACCCAGGATCATTCTGATCTTTCTATTCATCTTGTTTAATGACACACCAATTCTGACTCATTCTATTCATCTTGTTAAATGGCGCACCAGTTCTGATCCTTTCTATTCCTCCCGATTGATGGTCCAACACTCTTGGCAGGAAAATGAACCACTGACCAGATGCAGAGCAACTTAGTGGTCAAAATAAGGAGGAGACAGCTCCTCAAAAGACCCCTGAAGACCACCCGAGACACCTGTGCATGCGGAATAAGCATCTGATGTGTCATGGTTACATAATCCTATGCATAAGCATTAGATAGTTTGAATATATATTAGGTAGGAGTAGTTTAATAAATTAGATGCAATTGTTACTGTATAAAAGAGTCACCTGATTAATCTGGTGTGCTTGACTTGTGGAAAGTCCACCGAGCACCCTGCGCGGAATAAAGCAATATCTCTCCTGAGCTTGTGAGATTGGTCTATTGCACACTGGTTAATGAATCCACTTTTAGGACAACACTAACACCTTTTCATCACACCATAGCCATGCTCCCAGGCACCAGACCCAAAGTTTCATGGCTGCCCCATGTCCAACCTGGCCTTGAGCGGCAGCTCCTGTGGGAGAGGGCTGTGCTGAGGGTCCTCACCTCAGCTGAAATACTGCTTTTGAAGTGGGACATTAAAGGTGGTCAAATACAATCAAGAATAAAGCACAAAAGATATTTTGAAGTCAAACAACTAGGAAGTTCAGTTCTCTAGTCACCTTATCAGTATGTTTGCTTGTTGGCATGATGTTTTCCCCCCAGCTTTTAAAAAACTAAGAAGTACTCGGTATCAGCCAGCTCTAAACACTGAAGAGTGAGAAAAGCCTTAAATTTGAAGGACTTTTGAATGCCTCTTTTTGTTCAGAACTCCTGCTTTTCATGAGAAAACATAATTCTATATGATGGAAAGTAAAAGCAAAAAATATTTTATTGAGAGAAGGAACATATTCCTTCGCTAAAATGTCCAGCTCTTTGAAACAGTTCTGCAGGGAATCTATATGAAAAAGGCAGATACATCTTGTAACTGTTTCACATTTCAGGCAGATATAAGAGGCAAAGAATCAACTCCTACCTTGTCCAAAGTGGGGAAGATAAAGAAAAACAGCAGCATGAAATCTCTGTTGTCCAGTGTGACTAGTTGAAAGTGGGAGATGTTTATAGCTCATAGACAGCACTAAAGAGGAGTTATCTGCTTCTTCTTCAAGTCTTCAGGGGAAAAGCACTTCTGACAGCAGCCTGCTTTGCTACTTCAACAAAAGCATCTATCCCACCAGGATTTATCACTACATCCATCTCCACAACTTGCAAAGGGCCCATTACTGCTGCACCCAAGTTTCTAGCAGGACTGAATGCATTTATATGTGCACCATTCACACAGGAAAAGACATAATAACCCCAGCCCTGATGATAAGCATATCATACAAAGATGTCATACAAAAGCACCTACTGCACTGCTTGCAACTGAAGACCATCCTGTGACAAACCTCATGGTTGCACACTAATCGCTGTCTCCACATTATAGAATACGTGTGAAATATGCAAGTATGAATATACATCAATAGTGTTCATTTGAGGACCTCCAAGCAATTTCTAGGGGATTTACAAGCTGCTTAAGAAAATTTCTATGTGCTGAATGCTGTATAATGCCAATGAAATTACATTTCTTAATCTCATTTTGTTGATGCGTTTGTGTCCACAAACCATGGACTGAGAATCACTAGGTAGGAAAACCTCACCCTCTTCACATTTAATATGGAGCTTTGTTTACAAGTTAATAGTAGGTAATGTCGTTATGCAAGTCTTTGCAATTTGGATCTTAACAACCTCTTCTGACCACCTTTGTGCAGGCTTCCTCCTGCAAGCAAAGCAGTTCATACATTTTCTGCAGACCATGCTCAGCTTCTAAGGTGCAGTTAAGGAGTCTGCCCTCAGGAGAGTCAGGAGACTGGACTCAGACATGAGCTTCTGCACCCTCCAGGATCACAGAATAGGACTTTCAGGGGAATACTTTAACCAATCCATAACACAGAAAGCTGAGTTCTTTTTCGCTTGTGGGCCCATCCCTACTGTCCTTACTTCAGAAAGAGAAAGTTTTCAGGATGCCCCCAGGGCCCTGAGTGTTGGTAACAGCTTGACTGAGGTAATCATCAAGCACAAAGGAAGAAATGCAAACCACTCTGTTATGTTGTAGTGCACATCTGGCTTGTGTGTAGTAAGAATAACATCCGTACCAGACAAATCTCCATGTTTTGCCCATGACAGCATGACTCAAAATCTTTCTTCACTTGCACACGTATGATTCTGCTTTTCAGGTTCTCCTCTCTTTCAGTCTTCTCACCTTGCCATCATTGACTTGTGGAAATATTTGATCATTTCATCACAGTCAATCTTTAAAAAATTCAGCAGTTTATGCCATCTTTCTGAATTTTTTTTCAGTTTGGAACAGGAATGTCCTGTTAAGGTTTTTGGAAGCAAGAATTCCCTCATAGTACAACTTTAAAGTAGATGCATATTTGGTGCTAGAACACTAACCAATATCTAAGTCTGATTTAGGCACTGGAAGATTTAAAATCTTCAAAAGGATACTAGTCAGTGATGTACATCCATTACATCTATCTGTCTATCACAGCAAGTGAGTTGGAAGAATCCTTTTGAAGAAGGGGGCTTGCTGTTGGATATTTGCCTGTTTGAATGTGACTGATGCTATCAGGATATTAACCTTAGTACTTGACATTTCAACAGAAAGCAATATATCTCCAGGCAATAATTTTATTTGTACAAAACAAGCAATTTTTTTCCATGCAAAAATACAATGTGTACATTTCAAAGCCTGAGGCTTCCAAGAAATGTTACTGGAATAAATACAAGGACTTGTGCTAACTATCAAAGGGAATACAAGTGATTTGTGTTACACCTGCAACTCTTGGAGTCTTTGGGAGTGATAGAAAGACCAACTGCACTGAGTGCTGCTAAAACGCATCCCAGCAGAGAGCTCTTGCTCCTGGGCTCCTTGTAATCTCGATAGATAATACAATAAAATACAATAAAATATTATTGTAACTATTTTACAGATGGCAACTAAGAAACAGAGTTTTAAGACCTTTCTGTAACATTTTCATCTGTTATAGGACTTAACAGTCTTAGCTCCATTCTGATTTCAAAGGACTCCAGTTCGAATCCTAAAACTCACTGCAACTTAACTCTTCCAGAACTGAACATCAGAGTGCTTGTCAGTTACAGGATGATTAAGAACACCATTTTTATAATATTCTTAAAGTCTTCTCCTGTTTCCAGTGCTGTTGTTCTCACTACTTACCTATCACTGATGGTCTGTATATTATTAAGACATTCTACATTGCCCCAGAAAACCACATTTTTTTCCAGTGCTGGTTAAATATTTGAAAAAATCAGGTGTTTAGGTAACAGATATGCTTTTTACTGCATTCTGTATTTCCTTTATTTTTAGAATTACTTATTATTAAGGAAAAAAGAATAGAGTCTGCTGAGCACACAAAGCAGTCTGAAGCTTCAGTAGAAGTTAAAAGAAGAAAAAAAATTGGTTTGGTTCTTGTGTTGCTAATTTAAATTAACAACATGAGATTCATATGTTAGGAGCAAGTCACGCTAATGATAAGATATCTTTCTTTAGCAGTACTAAGGATTTGTACCTTTTGGACATAAGTGTAAACTTGGAAATCAAAATGTGCATACACTAAAAGCATGTGACATCCACAGTGAATACAGTTCAATTGACATAAGGAGAAAGAAAAAGCAAAGGCACTCAGTTGCCCACTTTGTGCTAAAAATACTTTCAACCCTTTTTATAATTGTGAATAGCAGTGGAGACAAAGACTTCTGAACATCAACTTTTTTATTTACAAATGTTTGCAAAGAGCTACCTTCTCAAGTATCTATGCCTTCCAAAATTCTAACACGTGACTCAGCAAGTGCACAAACTCCATTAACCAAGATCCCAGACTCACACAAGCTGACAGCTCCATCTTTTTATGATTTATGATTGCCCTCTCAGTACATCCATTTCAGTTTCAAAGCACAGGGGTTTGAATTGTTTTATCAAGGACAAATTCAGAATGGTCAGCTGTGAATTCAAACAACAACAACAAAAATCAGCAACAAAGAGTCACTACATGCAGATGTGTCTGCTTGGTGACAGGAGCAGAAAAAAATCATCTGTGATGACTAAGAAGTCTCCGTTACAGTGCCAGCCACCTGTGGGGGATGTTAATCCATTGTTTTAAATTGAGGCGCTCAGAAGAAGATGGAAAGGAACAGGTAAAAGGGAAAACACTCAGGGACTCTGCTGCTATTACAGGACAATGGTATCTCACTCACACCTCCTGAGGGAGAGCAGAGGGCAAGGAGGAGAAGAAAGATGGATTAGCATATTGAAATGAAGATTTGCTAGAGGATCATCTTCATGTAAACATAACTGGAGAGAGCAAAGAATTCACAATATCATTTAAAATCAGCTGAAGGATAGAGTCCTCTCTCCAGCAGATTATGAATTATTCCAACAGTCTGTTATAAGACTCAGGGGGTGTAAATTTGCTGGCTGGTGATACGGACCATTACTTCATTCCAGTCCTTTTATGGTTACAGTTTTTCTTTCCTTCTTAAGATGACAAAACATTTTTTCTGAATGGCACATTAGAATAAAATTTGAACCTCAAGGATGTTAAAGTCTAAATTTATAACTGATGTGTAGGCAGTATGCTGTTGGGAATCTTCCTTCTGGCTTCAGGTTTAAATCCACATTAATTACACTGAAATGAATAACTGCTTCTAGAGTTGCACCAGTGGAAGATTTTGCTCCAATCTTCATCATATTTTGACTGAAAAAGTGTAGTCCTGAATGTACATGTTAAATATTAATATTGAATTTAAATATACAGGAAAAGAACTGCTTCCACTTGTTCATATGAGTCTAATTTAAGATTTCATTTTAGTAGATTAAGCCACAAAGAATGGGACTGTTTCACTGTACCATTAATCTCAAAATGCTAGTAGTTGAATTTAATTGCCTGCACTAAAATTGGAGGCTCACTTTCTATTTCTGTCTTTCAATGCAATTGGATCCTTTCCCTACGTTGCAAATGCCAAAGCCTATTTACATTGTATAACAGGATATAACCTTTCATTCACGTAGTAGCTATTTCAAGTTTCATGAGACATTCCGAAAGAAACAGCTTCCAGCACTGAAATGGAGACATTTGAAGCTGTAGAGATAGAAGAAGGAAAGGAGCAAAGATCTCAGTTTTGTATCATTAAAATGAATGGAAAATTTGAATTTGACATCAAGAGAGAGCTCAACACTGGGTGTCAAGGTAATCACAAGACCTCAGGTCACATGGATAGACAGAAAGGAAACCAACTGTAGAGAGCTAAAGATGGAACTTAATAGCATGAGGAAGTAAGGCAAAGGTGTCTGATGCTCACTTTCTGAGATGGTGGAGAAAAGCAGGCTTGATAGAAAAATATAATAGTTGCTTAGATTAACTCTTACAGATGGAATAGGTCATCAAGTTTTGGGGAATAAAGAATCTTGTCACCTGGGCTGCTAAAACTACCTAAGGTCTGTCTGTCCACAAGGTTGTCCCTTTTTGCATTCTATGTTTATGAGTTGGTCTGATAAAGCTACCTACTCTTCCAGCAAATCACATCTCTCTTATTTCCTCAGCCCATGTAGCCTTCAGGATCTGATATATTGAGAGATGAAGAGGAAGAAAAAAAAGATGACAAAAGGGATGAAAGAAAGGACATGAAATATTAGTAGGCTGGGCCCAGTACATTATCAATTACTTCAGCATGAATTTTGCTGCTGACCACAGTTGTCATAATTGATTAATAAAAAAGAGAAGAGGAGGGAATGTGAGAATAGAGAACTGAGGAAAGAAATACATTCCCTACAAGGCATGATAGAAGATAAGGCTGTGGAACATAAAAATATGAAGTATTTTTTTGACTACTAGCTGCCAGTGAAAGCCTGACCTGCCTATATTCTCAATAGATGATTTATTTTATTTACATATTTCTGTAAAATATTCATTTTTCCATGCTAGCACAGTGTCTGCAAGTGGTAGTGTACTAAAAATCCTATAAGTAAAAAATGCCAGTAATCAATCTCTAACAACAGTTTTCTCTCTGAAGATGATCAAACAGAGTTTACCAGGCAGAAAAATAACATTTAAAAATGCAAGTAAGAAATCAAAATCAATTAAGCAAACAAATCTAAATGCAGCAGCATCTTAATCTCTTGTTCTCGACAATAAAATTGATCAATGGGCCAAGTTTATGCTTTTAAATGGTAATTTTGCTTGTTCATTCTGGGGTTTTTTTGACTCGTATCCTCTTTTCAGTAGCTCATCAGTTTGTAGCAAAGGGGAAATATGTTTACAAACAGCCTGTCTCAGGTCCTGGTTTGTGTCCTATTTCTTATGCATGGAAGGCATAGGAGAGAGCTTGGAGAGTGGATGGGTGGGTGAACAAAGAAAGAAAAGGCATCTTTCAAACCTGGTTCCCTCTTCAGCATGGACTCAGACTGAATCTCTGCAGATGTGCTGCCTGTGATCTTTTTCTCTATACTCCACTGCTGGAGAAAAACTATGCTATATCTGACACCAGTTAGCTCTAAGAAAGGCTTCTCTCTGGTGGATTTGTTTCTGTTATTTTAAAGAAGCACATCACAAAGACATAGTACATGCCTTCTACAGTATATGAGAGAAATCAACATTCCAGAAATACCAGTACTGCTCATCTGGACATTAATATTTTGCCATAACAACCAAGAGTGTTCGATGTCCTGATTTCAGGTACTCTTGCCTGCTCCAAGAGCCTGTAACCCCACCACAGAGCACAGCAGCTGCTCAGCTCTGAGAGAGAACTGGGGAGAGAAGGACTTTTCAGTTGGTTCAGTTGCCTTATCAGATAGATGACACAAGACCAAAAATGTCTAGGATCATCTAGCTGAGAGGACAGCATCTTCTACTACACGGGTAAAGGAGGAGTCATCTTAAAACTGTTACTGCCACCAAATACAGCCTCTTACTGAGTAACAAACTGAGAACAAGTGGGAACTGATGTAATTCATAGCAACATCCCATTGACTCCCCGTAACTTGGCCAGACTGCTCTACCCAAGGAGTAGAGAAGTATGTTGTGTCAAAGCTGCCTTTTCAGCCCATTTCCTTTTGTGGTTTGAGTTTATGTGCTCTATGTTTCAATTGTAGCCCAGAATTAAGGACATTTTTAAGGACTTTTTCTGGCAAGAACTTGAACAGGTACTGTGGAAATGCCAAGAAAAAGACTGCTTGCTTTGCTGTCATTCCTAGTCACGATCAAAAGCCAAGTGCTGAAATCTCATGAAGAAAAAAGGTGCTTGGCTGTGTCTCAAACTTCTGGATCTTTTGCTGTGCTCCACAGTTGTTGAGCTCCTCAGAGGACAATAGAATGGTAAAAGGGTACAGTTCAGCTGTACTAGGTCAGCCCTATGGATTAGCCTTACCACAAGGATTTCTAAAGTCTGAATGGAAGACTGTATTTTGTGTTCTTTGGTGTCTGTGGCCTGCAGTGTCAAGTTTGAATAGCCCTCAGTGCTGGGGCTATGTCATCAGGAAGGAAAATCCACCTCTGGCATGACCTTTACTCTGCATGGATCAGACAATGTATTAAAAAAAGAGATTTAATTTGGTGTTTGGACTTTGTAGGAAACTTCCACAATGATACAATTCAAAGTTCTCTTTCATATAAGTCCCTACAATGTATGGGACAAGCCCTGAGGGACAAAATTTTAAGAAGAGACTGAAATCCCATATTCAGAAAGGATCCTTGCATTCAGGAGATTAATTCTCATAGAAATTGAAAGTCAAGGTAGAAAGAAGAAGAAAGAAGAGAAAGGTTCAGTTTGCTGCATATATTCCAGCAAATTCTCTCTAATACATGAAAATTGGGGGTTTGTGGATCCTTTTCCATTGTCAAGAAAGAAAAAAAAAAAAAAATAATAATATGGTCACACAAAAAAAACCAAGGTTTTTTTAGTCAAAAGGATTCACACCCAACTGCTTTACCGCTGAAACAATTTGTAGCAGATTTAACAATGTCATTGCAATTGTTGCTTCCATGGATACAAAAAGTTTAGAAACTGCAGGGAAAACCATTCCTGCTGGTCTTGTTGCAACTTTATTATTTGAAGAGGTTGCTTCAATTCCTGCAGTTAATGACACCAGCTCCCATTGCTTTAGTTACAGTCAGAATCATATAACAACAAAAATAACAGCGGTAATATTAATACTGCTGTCAGTTTTAATTTTTAAAAAGGCTTTTGATGAAGAAAGGACTGTATGATTTGAATGCAAATATTCAATTATCTATCACTAGTTAAAGGCCATCCTGTTGCATTCTGGTGGTCAATGTGTTCTGCAGTATTTCTGGATCCACGACTCCATGTACAGATCCAATAGCACTCTACTTAAACAAAATCATCACTGGCTTGTGTTTGTGACAGGTATTTCAATGCTCACATGCTTACACAAGCTTATAATAACATTGAAGAGGAGAAGTAACAGACCAAAATTCAAACGAAATGCAGGAATATTTTGGTGCTGAAAAATTATGAAAACCAGCCAGTGGAATCCCTTTCATTTTGAAAACTAAGACTCCTAACATAATCTTGCCCAGTTGGAGGACCACAGTAGAAAACACGAGTTTTTTGATGCATTGAAAGTGAAAGCTGACTGACACAATAAACCTGTCCATATCTTTAGGCCTGGTTATCAGTGAAGACAGTAGAGCCTCCACTGAATATTGCCTCTAGGTCAGGAAATCAATTAATTGGTAATAATTGAAAAAATATGTAAATCCTCAGGCAAATTTTTCCACCACTGCGTTTGAACAACTTTGCTAGAGCAAGTCATTGATATAACCAAACCACCTCTTACCACAAGAAGAGTTTCATTAAAAACTTGAAGATATATGTGTAGCATGGCTGACTACAATAAACTAAATTTCCACAGTCATTATGTCCTTGAAAACAACTGTAGAGACAGAATATTTTATCATAGCGAGTAATATTTATTTAAGTCAACATGCTGCACAAGCTGAGCACTGCAACAATATTCTGATTATACTTGCACCTACTAGATTGGATATTAGGTGGGGTGGAAAAAAATAAGGGAAAAAAGGTTAAAATGTAGTTAAAATATTGCTTCATTGTACAAAGCATCATTTTTATACATTACTCCAAACTTCTTCACTATTCTTTCTCTATGAAAAACCACACTTCTGAAAACCTTGTAACGTTTATACTTTATGTTTTTCAGCCCATGAGCAAAAGAAAATACTATGTTTGCAATACCTAGCAACTAGCAAATGATATTTTGTCTCAGGAAGATACAATTCCTTTCGTTCTTTGTTTACTGTGTTAATCTTGATTTCCGATTACCTTCTCAGCTGAGCACCAAAATTGTTTTTCCTCCTTGACCCCCACTCACCTGGTAGATGCTGAGTAATATTTTTAACAAGTTACATTGTTAACATCAAACCAAACTCAGCAGGAGAGAACAAGATCGTCCTGGCTCCCTAGGACTACAATTTACTTCTTTTCTCTAACTGTAAATATACTTGAATGACTATTTTCTTACTGATCTGTTAAGGTACAGCACTATTATGGTCCTGGGCAACCTGCTGATGATCGTCTGGCCTCCTGCTCCAGGAGATCCTGCCCGAGCAGGGGGTGCAGCCAAGATGACTTGCAGAGGTCCCTTCCAACTTCCACGATTCTGTGATTACTACACCCTGTACCCTACTAATTTTGTTTGGTCTTACCATTCAACTCAACAAGCCTCAGGTCACTTTCAGTGGTAAATTCCTTCCAGCTGACAGAGTGTTTTAAAGGGAGATGCAAACACAGGGCCCAGATGCATTTTACCATAACCTTGTGTTGCTTAGTTTGTGTAAAAAAAACCAACCAGAGTTGCCCTACTGCTTGTAATTAATATTCAGGCTACTTTGGGGTTTCTAACATGGCATTGTGTTGCAAGTCGTTAATTTCCTTTCTCATCTTTCTGTAGTTTGTCACTTGGCTAAAAGTATTTTCCATGAGCTTAATTTTCCATTGAGTCCAACTATGTTCAATATAGTATCTGAATGTATATTTAACTACAAGTATGTACAAATGCTGCACATGTTCTTTAAAGTCTTAGGCTACATTCAGATGTTCTCACTGCAAAGTATACTCTTAATCAGTTTGTCAGGATGGAGCCATATTCTGTGTTTAGGTCTTGTATGTGTTAGTCTTCTGATGACTATCAAAGCAAAACTCGCCAGACAGCTTAAATTAAGTCCAATATGTTAGCTCAGCTATTGACTATTATTATTACAATGTTTTTTTTCTTATGTTGATTTCAAGATACTTTACTGAAGCTGAATTGAAAACAAGTGATTGCAATGTAGTATTTTAACTTCTTTTTTTTTTTTTTTTTTTTTTTTTTTGAAATATGCAACTTCCAGCCACACTGAAGTATTTCAGCCTTAATCTATTAAGGCATCATAGCCTCTCCTATTGGCACACCATGGAATTCAGAAGGTAGGATATACAGCGTGGTCCTAGCTTACTGAAGATATAAGCACTGTGAAACACTGTGGTCTTTAACTACAATAAGGCAAAACAAAAGTATATTCAAGTATAAGTGTTACAGCTGGATTATTTTTCAATTAAAAATTTAGTCTTTCTGAGCAAAAGAAACAAGATGCAACTGCAAGCTTTCTTTCAAAACATTTTTTTTTCACAAAACTTTCTATGAGCCAAATATTTTTTACCCTCTCTCCATCTATCCCTCATTCCTCCCTCCCTCTTTCCTTCCCTCCCTCTCTCTCTCCCTCCTTCCTTTCTTTCTTCCTTCCTTCCTTCTTCCCTTCCTCTTTCCCTTTTTGTCAGTCATGCTATAATATATATTTGAGTTAACCCAACAAAATGCATTAGGTTTCTCTCAGGACGAAACAACATAAAAATTAAATCACAGGCTAAGTTCAAATATTGTCTTGCATTCTTTTTTCTCAAAGTAAAGCTGGTGCTCCTGACAGGTTTTTGTCTCAATACGAATGCTGAAAAGTGACGTATCTCATTATCCACCCAGCAGGTATGCTGCTACCAGCGGTAGCACCAACTTCTTCATATTGACCTGCTTGCAAAGTTTCAGTTCCCTGCAGTGACAGTTTTGGTTCTGAATCTACGGTTGAGTAAAACCAATACAAACAATACAATAATAATTTTTCCAAAGCTAGACCACTCTGAAAAACTTCAGTTGCATTTTTTAAACTATTACATGTATAGTTACCTAACAAAAAAACAATTCTTTTTATGTGATCAATGTTGAGTGCAGTCGCTAGACAGGCACTCAATGTACAGTTAAGGAATTGTCTACTTCGTTCAACTAAGAGTACAAATACCTTATAAGCTGTTGTCAACATAAAGCGAAGTTCCTCCAAAATAGTAGGGTAAAAAGCATGTTCCACAGTAATTACACTTAAAAAACCTCAACTCCAATTTGAATATAAAAGCATTTACAGTACATAACAATATTTTGAAAATTTATATGTACCAGGATGCATTATTTTAAATGCCATGAACAATGGCATTAAGAACATACTTTCATGGTATTATCCATAAGAGCTATTAAGGTCATAGAAATGGCTGGTTTACTATAGTTCTGCAAGCCCAGTGTGTCCCCAGAACAAGCACAAGAAATAGGAAATATTCCTCATGACACAGTATACAGTTCATTCTCTTTTCTGACTATACACCTTTGTTCACATGCTGAGGTAATTGGCATGACTCTGTTGAAGTCAATGCATATGTATTACCCGTATATTATCATATTTATTCCTATACTTATTTTACATTTATATATATTTCAATTAGTTATTAGTGACGGTTAAATAATACTTTCACATTTATGATTAACAAGATACTATTATGATTATAATTTCTATATTTATTACTGCGTATCATCATCTGCATATGTTATATATATCATTTTCATATCAATATGCCATATTGGTGTTATCCCTATAACTTACAATGTTTATGGTGAAAGGTTACTCTCTCGGTTACAGATAATGCACTGATTAAAGCACCGCAGCTCCTCGCTCTCCTCCCCTTACACAGCAGCCGCCCGCTCCTGCTGCTCCCTGACACACAGCCCCACCACCAGTGTCAGACCTGACCAGCCCATTTTTCCCTCTAGAATCCCAAATATCTGCCAAATTGCCTCAAAAGAGGAAGGAATTTTCAGCTGACTGGTTGAATGTATGCCTTCACAAAGTGCCTCACAGATTTCTGATCGTTTCCATGTCACTCAAACGGTGTCAGACACGTTTCAAACCAGTAATATCAGGAGTATAATTACACCACTAACCCAATTCAGAAAATAACAAATCACAGGGAAGGAACGATTTGTGGGAGTTTTCTATTTAATGAAAAAAATTTATAAGGGGTTAATAACATCAGGTGGTAAATCTTTTTCCCACCTCAAAGTGAAGTGAAAACAAATGGAACTGTTAATTGAAACACTTTCCTGAATCAATACTTTACAATATAGTTTAATTAACATGTTCCTCCTTTTCTGTTTTTGTTTGGGCTGATCTATTGATTAATAATAGTTCATATCACAGACAAATTTCTCTGATCTGTCCTATACTAACATGAATGCCTGCAACTCTACATTTCAAATATTTTTCCAGGTTAGTAATTAACTCAGTCAGGAAAAGAGCTGTGAGGGTCCAGGGCTTACTGAAGCAGATGTGTTTCAAAACATGAAGAAAATATAACCCTTTTTGTCAAACATCCATGCTATGATTCATGTGCACAGCCCACTTACGCTGGCTGATTGGTTAGACTGCTGCTCTGTCACTCTCACAGCTTCGAATGTCTTTAAGAAACCTCTCTCCTTTTCCAGCTATGACATTTTTAACCATTTGCTTGCCTTTGACAGATAAAGCCAGAAAGCATTATTACTACTATCTATTCTTATTCCTTTCTACCTGGGAGGCACTATTGAAGAGGAAATGAGGGAAAACAGATTGTTGTATGAGTAACCTATATACTACAGTGACACAGAATTATTAACTCATTAAGACATGAAGTCACTCTACTAGTGTGAACAGAGTTGTAATATCAGTATACAAAAATATAAAATCCAGTCTCTCATATTCTGTAGAGGTACCTGCCCTGACCTGATACAGGACCTCTACTTACATCATCTAAACTTTTACAACTGGATGTTGAAAATCTGGTTTTCATGAGCTCCTAAATGATTGCAATTCTATTGAACTACTCTCTAGGTGCTAACTTCAGTTGTGTCTCACCTGCTTAACCAGATTAAACCACAGAAAATACATCATTCATTGTTCTGCTTTTACATAGCTCCCAGCTGATCCTGTATGCGGAAGCACATAACTAGATTTCACTTACACTGGGGCTGCAAGTTCTACCATTTGCAAAAGAGACAGCTGTCTTTTTATGCACAGAGATATTGTACAAAATAAATTTTAACTATCTACATCAAATTCAGCCAATGCAAAAATTAATGTATACAGATCATAGATATAGAACGATTCTGTTAAATTAAAAGGGTTTTTTCTGGAGGGTTGAGGCTTTTTTTAATATTTCTGAGACAAAGCAAAGCTGCTTTACATCACAAACTGAATAATGGAGCCTGAGATTAAAAAAAAAAGTTCAAAAGATAGATTACGTTGAACTTTTATGATCAGAAGAAATTTGGAATGGATTATATGGCATTTCTGTAGGATGTCAACTTCTGATTAGCATCGTTACTGCATGTTAATCTCAAAATGAAAATTTCTAATTGAATTTGTTTGAAAAGTACTGAAATACTTAACTTTGGGGTGACAGGACTGACTGCGTCTGTTAGACCCATCGCAAGGCCTCATGGAAGTGTTAGCTCTCCCTGACGAACATCCCACACTGTGTAACACTACAGCAGCACTGGAAGACCCAAACTAAGTTTTCTCCACCCAAAATGAAACATTTATTTGGATTTTCCTGAATATTTTAATGTTGCAACAAAATCCCTTTTTCCTCCAGGTGAAGCGTATTTCTGAGGAAACTACATTTTCTATCACAAAGAACACTGGTGAAAAACACTCGCTCTGTTCCAGCAAGACTGTGAACTTCTAAAGCAGAATGTTGGTACTGGAGGTTGGGCTAAGCACAAGAGCCTTTGCCCTCAAAGACGTGGCTTCTCATGAAGACCAGCAGAGAGAAGGAGGAAGGTCGGTGTCACTGCAGAGCTAGGCTTTGGAGTGTGTTGCTCTTTCACCTCCTCTCCTGCCCTTTGCTTTTTCCTGAGGGGATAGCGAGGGGTACTTCCCGCACAGTTCCCTTGCTCCCGTTCTGCATCTTGCCTGTGTGAGGCTGTTCGCCAGTGGAGCTCCCCTCCATCCTCCCAGGAGCACGTTCTTGCCACCCAGGCTCTTGTGGGCTGAATCGTGTGTGCAGACAGCTCAGACACATCTAACAGGGTGACCATGGGGGCTCACAGCAGCCTGCTTTATCTGTTAAGCCAACACAGGGTCAACTGCCAGGAGCACATGGCAGGACAGTGACCACCTGTTTAGTTACTGTGCTTGCTGCTTGCTACAAGTAGGTCTCAAAGCTACAGCTTTTCCAGTGTATCCCATACGCTAACCTTCTCTGTGTTGGGAATTACTGGTGTTAGGGATTTTTGAGAAACATCAGAAACCAAAAGATGATGTGCTAAGTGCTATTACTTTTTCCTTCCTTCTTTGGCTGCCTTTAGTAATTTCTTCCTGCTCTCCAACAAAAGGGTCACCCAAAATACAAACTGAATG
>NW_010972992.1:79802-80600 GCF_000737465.1 Haliaeetus leucocephalus | reverse complement strand
GCTCTTCACGATAGTACCTGGCAGGGGGGCAAGGGACAGCAACATCAGCTGAAACTAGAGACACTCAGGCTGGACATAAGGAGAAAACTTTCTGCCATGAGGACCAGCAGGCAGTAGAGCAGGTTGCTCAACCTGAGAGATTTTCAAGGGGTGATTACACAAAACCTTGAGCAACCTGGTTTGATCAGCACCAGCATCTGACACTGCTTTGAGCAGGTAGCTGAAAGACAACCTTCCCAAGGACCCTTCTAACCTCAATTATGCTATGATCCCATGACTATACAGAGTAAGCAGCTGATCAGCACAACACAGAAAGGGCTTAACAATTCAGTAACTTCAGTAATTTCTCTCCAAAAAAGAGTAAGCCAACTGCTACCTGTTTATCCTCTCTAGGAAATCTGCATACCAAAAGCCTACTACTTCACTTCTCATCAGTATTCAGAAAAAAACACAGATTCTTGGGCAAATCCTGAGAATGGAGGTGTGAACATAAGCTTCCACGATTACAATGACAATGAAGCTTCCAACTTACTCTCAGCTGATGTTACTGAAATGGCAGTAATACTAAGCTTGCTTTTCGATAAGACTAGGACATAACTTCTGGGTAAGGAGCAGCTTAAATGGATTCAGGTAATTAACAATGAACGAGGCTGTGAGAGGCTGGGCAGGTTAAATTTGCAGGAGCTAGATTTGAATTTACATATTTGCCACAGCTTGAAAGAAGTTTGTCATTCAATAATTTTCTTTTAGTCTTTGGAGCTGTCACTATATTTAGAAATAAACAAGTGTTATTGTGCA
>NW_010972992.1:73236-74008 GCF_000737465.1 Haliaeetus leucocephalus | reverse complement strand
GAGATTATTTTAGCTGTCTGTGAATAAATTGGAAGATTTATGTATAAATATGTTCCCTACTTATAAATTGTTTATAAATTTCTCATTCAACATTTCATATGTAGGAAGTACTTAAAAAGTGCTTTAAGCTATTCATTGCAGACCACAACCACAAGACATCCTAATCATTGTTATAAATCTCCAATACTCTGCTGCTACTTGTTCCATCCAGCTCAAGCAAGCTGTAATGAATAAAGTCAATGATGCTGCATTTGCAGAAAGGTTGGTTACAATAATAGAATTAGTTTTACTGCCTTCTACATTTGCTGAGGTGTCTGGGCCTCAGTACTGGAGAAGACAGAGGTGTCTTGCTTTATGTGTCCAAACTTTATGATTAAAGTGACCCTTGGTGCTAGTAGAAGTGAATGAGGTTGGCATAAACACAGAATTTTGTCTACATAGTAACATCTTTTGAGATCAAGCTCTAATGCCATAACCTTACAAAAACATGGCTAATTTTATCTCATAAAAACAATCTTAATGTCTCCGATATTGTCTAAGGTCAACACGATTATATGTGGGCTTTTACTTTTTACTTTTACTTTTTACTTACTGTGGTGTTAGCAGTGTATAGCATTCTCTGATCAACCTTGCTGACTTGGCCTTCCATCCGTATCTGCAAATCAAGACCTCTTTCTTCATCAAGGGGAGATTCTTTCAGCTCCGGTGCCAGGTGCTTTTCTCAAAATGTATTTTGGAATTCTCTTGACATGATATTATCATGCTGTCAGCA
>NW_010972992.1:71893-73226 GCF_000737465.1 Haliaeetus leucocephalus | reverse complement strand
GACGTCTCATTGTGACATCACCGTGGGGTGGAGGGTGGCATCACCTGGCGGTGGACTGTTGACGTCAGCGAGCGATGGACTGTGACCTCGCGTCCCTCGCTGCTTATCTTTGGGCGCCGGCAGAGCCTGGGCCAGTCTGGCTCGTGCCTGGACTCCTGCCGAGCGTGCCTGCGAGGTCCGGAGGGTCGAGCGAGGCTTCTCCTGGTGCCGGGTGGTGCTTTGGGGGCTGCCGTCGGCAGCTCTCGCTGCCCGTCCCGGAGCCATCCCCTGGGTTTCCCCGGCCCTGCCAGGTTCAGGCGGCCGGGCACCGCGGGGCAAGCTTGCAGCAGCGGAGGTGAGCCGTGCGGGGAAGCGTCCCCCCGGGGTGGCCGTGGGGCGGGCGATGGGGCTCGGGGAGCCGGGAGGGTGTCCTTCTCGAGGGGCCTGGGCGTTCCTTCCTCCCCTCCCCTCCCCGGGACAGCGAGCGACCATGGCCTCTCTCCCTTTTGCAGCGCGCGACACCCTTTGGCAGTGCCGGCGCCAGCGAGGGGGAGCAGCTCCTCATCCTCAGCTCTCCCCAACCTGCCGCAGAGCGCAAACATGGCCACGGAGACGGAGTGGAGCTGCCTCATCTGCCATGATGCTCGAGATGACATCTCGTACGCGATGCCCTGTCGCCACCAGTTCTGCCTGGGCTGCATCGTGCGTTGGACAGAGGTGAAACCAGACTGCCCGCTCTGCAGAAGACCAGTAGAGAACATCAGGTTTTCTGTGCTGGGAGAAGACGACTATCTACAGTGTGTCGTCGCACACCCCGAAGAGTCGCCAGATGCCAGCAGCCAGGCAGGCAGCGCTCCCGGCCCCCTGCCCGAAAACAGCCCCCATCACCCTGCGGCGTCCCCTCCATCGTCTCCGCAGGGGATACCGTCCCCAGCTGAGCAGGGGGCTGCGGGGCCAGAGGCCGTGGGTGGCCTCCTGCCTGAGGTCTGGGCAGAACTTTTCCAAAGGCAGCAGCATCTCCTCGATCCCGTGCTGCCCTGGCTGCGCCAGGAGCTGGAGGCAATATTTGGGCCGTGGTGGTGGGAGTCAGAGAGTGCAGAGAGCAGCATCCTGCACGCTCTATGCATCTACGGTCCGGATGCGGAGGTCATGGTCCGGATGCTGCAGCCTGTCCTTGAGGAATATACAGCATCTCTGGTCCACGGCACCATCAATATCATTGTGCGTCAGTGCAGCGAGGAGGCCCAGAGGCTGCTGCGCTCCCATGCTGCCGGGGAGGAGGACAACAGCCCTGCGGACAGCTCCAGCTCCGCCAGCTCCAGCTCCTCCAGCTCCAGCTCCGCCAGCCCCAGCT
>NW_010972992.1:69698-71302 GCF_000737465.1 Haliaeetus leucocephalus | reverse complement strand
AAATGCACCAGGGCAATGCTTATAGAGGAGTAACGAGGGAAAGATTGACCCGGCATTCCTCAAGCAAGAAGAGGAAAACTCTGATAATGGCAAGCACAATTTCTGTGTAACACGGTAGTGAAAAATTTACAGTTTGCAGATGTAGAATCAGAGGAAACGTACATCAGAGGATGTAGAATCAGGGGAAGCTTACAACCTGTAGAGCAATTGGAGTACCTTTAATCAGGGAGGAAAAAAGTCCTATGCATTAATGTAAAAATGAGCATTAATAAAGGAGGGCAGGAAGGAAGGGAAAGGTACAGTAAATTAGGGAAAAGGCGTTAATACCAGAAGCATTGTTCATATGAGCACTAAGAATACATACAGATCTTGCAGGTGTGTTTAAAATGAATGAATAAACAATGAAAGAAACCAACCCCCCCCCAAAAAATGTGGTGTTCTTTAAAGCTTTGGAAACTGTTTTCAGACACATTCAGTTTGTATTTTGGGTGACCCTTTTGTTGGAGAGCAGGAAGAAATTATTAAAGGCAGCCGAAGAAGGAAGGAAAAAGTAATAGCACTTAGCACATCATCTTTTGCTTTCTGATGTTTCTCAAAAATCCCTAACACCAGTAATTCCCAACACAGACAAGGCTAGTGTATGGGATACACTGGAAAAGCTGTAGCTTTGAGACCTACTTGTAGCACGCAGCAAGCACAGTAACTAAACAGGTGGTCACTGTCCTGCCGTGTGCTCCTGGCAGTTGACCCTGTGTTGGCTTAACAGATGAAACGGGCTGCTGTGAGCCCCCATGGTCACCCTGTTAGATGTGTCTGAGCCGTCTGCACACACGATTCAGCCCACAAGAGCCTGGGTGGCAAGAATGTGCTCCTGGGAGGATGGAGGGGAGCTCAGCTGGCGAACAGCCTCACACAGGCGAGATGCAGAACGGGAGCAAGGGAACTGCGCGGGAGGTACCCCTCGCTATCCCCTCAGGAAAAAGCAAAGGGCAGGAGAGGAGGTGAAAGAGCAACACACTCCAAAGCCTAGCTCTGCAGTGACACCGACCTTCCTCCTTCTCTCTGCTGGTCTTCATGAGAAGCCACGTCTTTGAGGGCAAAGGCTCTTGTGCTTAGCCCAACCTCCAGTACCAACATTCTGCTTTAGAAGTTCACAGTCTTGCTGGAACAGAGCGAGTGTTTTTCACCAGTGTTCTTTGTGATGATAGAAAATGTAGTTTCCTCAGAAATACGCTTCACCTGGAGGAAAAAGGGATTTTGTTGCAAAATGAAAATATTCAGGAAAATCCAAATAAATGTTTCATTTTGGGTGGAGAAAACTTAGTTTGGGTCTTCCAGTGCTGCTGTAGTGTTACGCAGTGCGGGATGTTCGTCAGGGAGAACTAACACTTCCACGAGGCCTTGTGATGGGTCTGACAGACGCAGTCAGTCCTGTCACCCCAAAGTTAAGTATTTCAGTACTTTTCAAACAAATTCAATTAGAAATTTTCATTTTGAGATGAACATGCAGTACCGATGCTAATCAGAAGTTGACATCGTACAGAAATGCCATATAATCCATTACAAATTTCTTCTGATCATAAAAGTTCAACGTAATCTATCTT
>NW_010972992.1:60736-69468 GCF_000737465.1 Haliaeetus leucocephalus | reverse complement strand
CTCTTTTATTTCAGTCTATTATTTCAATAGTGAAAAATTCTGGCATATGATTAGTTACAAGGTTGTTCGTGCTCAGAAGAGTTTCTCATCAAGGCATGCTGAGATATTATCTCAGTGGCTCTTTCATTTAGCTAATCTTTTGCTGATGAAGTTGATTCTTCTCTTGAAACCATGAATACAGCCTTACCCATCAAACCAAATGTCTCTTGATTGCCACCTGTACTCCTGCCACTCTTTATTCTCAATTTATCATCAGCCAAGCTTATAATGTTCTTCTAGTGTGACAGTGGTTAATATACACAACAAGTTTTTCACCTCCAAAGAGCCTTGAAGACATGAATATTTCTTCATAATTCCATTGTGGGTGATAATATTACTATGGATTTAGGCAGAAGGTTTTCAAAAGCATATCTGCTCAACAGGCATTCTTTCCTACAGCAGAAACAGTGCTGCAGCACACAGGTTATGGAGAATTTGGGAATAGCACAATAAACAGTGGTGCAGTGTTAATTTCTCAGGACCTACTGGCTTTAAAAATGGGCGTGAGCATATTAAGACAATTTGCCATTTTACAGACTGCCAAAGTAAAGGATGGGAGGCAGATGTCCTACAAGCAGAGTAACTCAAATAAATCAGTGAGTCTTGCAGAACATTAACTCTCCTGAAAAAAACCACCACATTCAAACATTTGTCACATGTTCACATTCTCCGAAATATTTCTCCTCTTGCTCTTTCAGAAGCATAGCCAGACAGTTACTGTACACAGATTAAACAGCAATCACTTCCCTTAGAGGCAGGAAATATTGAAAATCCCAGAGATTACTTGATAGCAGGGATGGAAAATAGGAGTTTTGACTTTATGTCGTCAAAACTACCCTCCCAGCATACTCTCACAAGCCATCCTACAGAACCACGATAGCCAGGAGGAATAGTTCACCAGCAAGGATACACTAACTGCAGGTAGCCTACTTCACCACACACTTTCTTCCCAGGACAGTGGAAAGACTGAGAATCACAGAATCATAGTATCGTTTGGGTTGGAGGGGACCTTAAATATGATCTAGTTCCATTCCCTCTGTGCCATAGGAAGGGACACATTCCACTAGACCAGGTTGCTAAAAGCCCCATCCAACCTGGCCTTGAACACTCCAGGGATGGGACATCCACAACTTCTCTGGGCAACCTGTTCCACTGCCTCACCATCCCCATAGTGAAGAACATCTTCCTTACATCTAATCTAAATCTACCCTGTTCAGTTTAAAGCCATTACCCCTTGTCCTATCACTACATGCCCTTGTAAGAAGTCCCTCTCCAGCTCTCTTGTAGGCCCCCTTTAAGTACTAGAAGGCTGCTATAAGGTCTTCCTGGAGCCTTCTCTTCTCCAGGCTGAATATCCTCAACTGTCTCATCCTGTTCTCATAGGAGAGGTGCTCAAGCCCTGATCATCTTCGTGGCCCTCCTCTGGACCTGCTCAAGCAGGTCTATATCTTTCTTGTGCTGGGGGCCCCAGAACTGAGCACAGTACTCCAGGCGGGGTCCCACAAGAGCAGAGCAGAGGGGCAGAATCACCTCCCTCAACTTGCTGGCTACACTTCTATCGATGCAGCCCAGAATGCAATTGACTTTCTGGGCTGAGCACACATTGCTAGCTCACATTCAGTTTTTCATCCACTAATACGCCCAAGTCCTTCTCCGCAGGGCTGCTCTCAATCCACTCCTCGCCCAGCTTGTATTTGTGTTTGTGATTGCCCTGACCCATGTGCAGGACCTTGCACTTGGCCTTGTGGAACTTTATGACATTTGCACAACCTGTCAAGGTCCCTGTGGATGGCATCCCTTCCCTCCAGCATGTTGACCACACCACACAGCTTGCTGTTGTTGGCAAACTTGCTGAGGGTGTACTCCATCTCACTGTCCATGTCACCGACAAAGATGTTAAGCAGGGCCAGTCTCAATACCACCCCCTGAGGAATGCCACTCATCACTGTTCTCCATTCGGACATCGAGCTGCTGACCACAACTCTCTGCGCGCAACCATTCAGTCAATTCCTTTCCACTGAGTGATCCATCCATCAAAACCATGTCTCTCCAATTTAGAAACAAGGATGTTGCGTAAGAATGTTTGGGAATTTGGAAGACCTTTATATTAAAAAATGATGATTATATTTAAAAGTGCTAAGTAATCCAAATTATGTGGAAAAAGACCCTTACCTTCCTGAATTCCTCTGATGACTGGGAATTGCTCACATGATTCTTCCAGCCAGTAGATGAAGCCAAAGAGGCTGCTGCTCAACATGGTGATAATGCACCTCTCTTGAAGTGTTTCTGGAACATCAGGGAGAAACAAAGGAAAATATGATCAGTGCAACTGTCATGGTTTAACCCCAGCCAGCAACTAAAGGACATGTTATGTTAGCTGCAGAAGACTCCAAGCTATTTCCCCTGCTAACTTTTTTTCAGGGTGTATTTGTTATAATGATTTCCTTCTAAAACAAATCTGATCTTGCTTCTGTTAAGGAGTTACAAACACTCCTGTTGAATCTAGCGGAACAGAATTTCAAGCATTAATCTATAAACAGACTTTCTGAGAGAATACTAAGCAGCAGAGGGTTGAAATATAAACCCAAACCTTAAGGGAGAAAGATGCAACTCCTCACACATTCAAGCTAACAGTGAGAGGCCTCAAATTGGAAGAAGGTACTTTGAGGAAGACCATGGTGGTATTAAAGATGACATTGATCCTGAGACTGCAGACCAACTCAACATGAAAGTTAAAAGCAGTATTTCTCAGGTCCCTCCACACTGAGGAACAAGTGGCACACCTGAACTAAAAGGGAGTAGTAAGATTTGTATTAGGATAGGATCCAGGTCTCTCCAGGGATAGCGCAGGAATGCAGAACAGGACCTAGCATCCCGAGCATCGCAGCCCATCTGACATTTATGCACCAAAACACCTACTCATTGTGCCTGAAAATGGGCCCATTCCACCTGGAGGAAGACAAGAAGGAACCATCACACATCCTATTTGTAAGAATAGAAAATAGATCTTGAATGGAAAAAATAGCTCTGGCTTTCCAAGGCCCTGCTTTTCAGCCATAGAGTCTTCACCAGCAAAGTTCTTTTCCACTGAGTTAGCTGAATGAATACTGCTTGATATATTTATTTGGACTTAGGAATTTATCCATTCCTAAAGCCCATTTGCATAGCTACATTTAAAAAAAAACTTTTAAACACCTCTATCCATTTAAATTATGCTATCAAACATGACCAGGTAAGAAAAATCCTATGAATTTCTATTCAACTTCTCTACTTTAACAGAAAAAAGATTCTGTGAACAGCCACGTAAATTTATACATAAAAAATATTCATATCACTGGATAAAATTACAGTTTTGAAAATATGATAAATTTGTTCTTATAATCCATACTACTAATAGCACATACTCATTTATTGGCTTAAAATATAGCATATAGCATCTTATGATTTGGACCCTCCTAGCCTGTAAGTAACATAAATAATCAATTTACACACACAGAAGAACTCGGTTTCACTAGCAGACCAGCAGACCTGCAAAACTCAGGATGCAAATGTTTCTCCTGTCTCTGAATCTCATCCAACCTTTCTGTGTCCTGTTCTGTATAAAAAGAAGGGTGCTCAGTAGGTCGAGGGATGTGATTCTCCCCCTCTAGTCCACTCTCAGGAGACACTACCTGGAGTACTGTATCCAGTTCAGGGATCCTCAATGCAAGAAGGACATGGACCTGTTAGAGCAGGTCCGGAGGAGGGCCATGAAATGGATCAGAGGGCTGGAGCACCTCTCCTGTGAGGACAGGCTGAGAGAGTTGGGGTTGTTCAGCCTGGAGAAAAGAAGGCTCTGGGGAGACCTTCTTGAGGCCTTTCAATACATAAAGTAGGCTTATGACAAAAATTGAGAGACTTTTTACCAGTGCTTGCAGTGACAGGACAAGCTGCAACAGTTTTAAACTGAAAAGGGGTAGATTTTAATTGGACATAAGGAAGGAATTTGTTACGATGAGTGTGGTGAGACACAGGAACAGGTTGCCCAGATAGTTGTAGATGCCCATCATTGGAAGTGTTCAAATTAAGTCAAGCTGGATGGGGCTTTGAGCAATCTGGTCTAGTGAAAGATGTCCCTGCCGATGGCAGTGGGGGTTGGACTAGATGATCTTTAAGGTCCCTTCCAACCCAAACCATTCTATAATTCTTTGATTCTGTCTCAGTTCTTTTAGTGATAATAACCAATGTTTTCTGATCTCCGCACCACTTACAGCAAGATTTCCTAGTCCAGATCCTGAACTGTTTTACCTGGAGCATCACATAATCATGTCAATGCTCAGATTTCACTCAAATGGGTAAAATATTCAGATTCTTAGTTTTATAGCTATCATAACTTGGCTAGAAATCTGACAGACAAGTTCATATATAGCATCTCAACAGTGTCACATTTGAAGATGTTTTAAGGTATATAAAATAAGTTCCTTATTTTGACTGTGGCTAACAGCAAGCTGAAACTTCATAAAGTAACTGGAAGTGTGGGTTTTTTCACTTAACAAGGGAATGGAGAGCCTTCCTGACCTTGCACTGCTTGAAGACCTGCATGTGGTCAAGAAGCACAGAACAGATAACACATACTCCAGAGACTCAAGGGAATCATCTGCCATCTAGTGCTCCCGGGGGGGAGGAGGACCAACCACCACAGATGACAGTGATGAAGGAGCACATTCTGGGCTCCTTAACGGTTCACCATATTCAGCCTCAGCTGCTCCTGCTTGCTTGTTACTCAGTCAGGTTCAGATCTCTCCACGGTCCCACTGACAGTGTGAGGGCATAACCCTGAAATAGAAGCAATGGCCAAATTGCCCTTGTTATTATTCACCTTCCTTCAGGCTACCTGTTTGTCATGCATTTTTGCTACTGATGGGAAATGAGTTCCTGAAAGTGTAAAATGCATCCTTTGATCATCCATTCTCCCCAGGCTGTGAAACTTCTACTTCAGTTCAACACCAAACTGTTTGCTGATGGAGCTGTATTTACTCACAGTGAAGATGAAGAAATCTGTGCAGAGGAAGAAGGACAAACCCAAAAAACTGTAACAATTTTTCACCCTTTAGGAAGACTGGAAAATATATATATATATATATATATATATATTTAGCATATGGACAAAACTTTCCACGCTGTTCTGTTAACCAGGGGCTGACTATATTGATGCTTTTTTTTTTTTTTTTTTTTACAGCCTTTTGGAGATAAAAGTTACTGCAGATATCTTTTATGTCAGTATAACCCTGCTGTTGTTTTAAGTCTAGTATTTAGACTTGTGTAGGGAATATGTGTAGGAAGGTGCTTTATGAGAAACAGAAAACAATAACAATTATAACACTCCAACAGCCTAATACAGAAGTATGCCCATCTGTCTTAGGAAGTCCAAAGGACAATGGGTGCAAGACTTCTCATGACAATGAAAGGAACAAAATTATTTAAGTAGAAAGAAACACAGAAGAAAGCCTTAGAAAATCAAGAATACATGGCATGTGAAGCAATCATTTCAAACAACATAAACATCAAATTAATGAGAAATTGATCACTAAGCCAATCTTCTAACTATTGCAAAACACAATAATAATTTTTGGGTAAGTACAGTAGAACTAATATATTTTGTAAATGAGATATTTTATGCTTTTCCTGAAGAGTTACCAAGTAAGTAATAATATTTCTACCGCATTTAGTGGTGGGTGATTTCAGTTCTAAAGGAAAATGTTTTACTGTAAATAGGTTAATAAGACTGCATACAAGGTGTTTTTATGTTTAGATTATAGATAAGATAATATTAGAACCATGTTGTTGGTGTAAACCATTCAGTTTTCAGACTATTTGGAAGAAGATGTGTTTGGAAATCAAATATTCCACAAGGCAGGTTTAAACACACTTTGTTAGTTGCAATCCTGTAATGAGACCTACCCAGACGGACACATACTTGTCTGTGCTGGACTCCCAGTGAAACACAGGGTTGGTTTATTACAGCTAACATAAAAACAAAGCTTTCAGAAGAGGCAATGTTCATAAAGAGAGGTGTTACCATAACAGAGAAAATAACTGAGCTGAACAAAATAGATAATCTCTCTAGTACACAAGCTACCAGTTACAAAAACAAAAAACAGCAAATTTCAGTCTAAACAGGGGTTCAGAATAACTGTTTAAAGTTCAAGGTATTGATGCTAATGAATTGAACAGATTAAAAGAAATTAAGCTATCCAGAATGCCAGTGATTTCATCTTTGAACTTTGTCTGAAAATTGTTGTTGGTTTTGGACCGGAGGAAGAGAACTTAGTTCCATGATTCATCCATTTTTTCCTGGCTCTTCCAAATGGTCTTACAAAATTGTTGTCTTTTTCCTTGTTCTTTCATGGTTACACAAAGATTTACTACAAAAACATCAGATCACCTAAGCAAACACTTCCCCTTTTTTACTGTTTATGTAAGGATGGTTGTGGCTTTCGACTAGGTTCATAAATAAAATCAGATTGACCACGATGCAGTAAGCTGAGCATTTGCAAGCCATAGTAAGAGCACAGAAACGAAAGATCACTGCTTTATCACACTAACATGTTTTATGCTCCCTCCTTTCTTAATGGCATTCTCACATCTTTCTCCTTGTAATGGAAGATCAAATTGTTTGTCTAGCACAAATACAGTTAAGATCTAAATCTCAGAAAGAGACAACTTTGCATTCTAGTGAGCTTTTCATGAAGGGCGACTATATCCATCAGGAGACAAGGTGCTGTTATTTGGTGGATCAAGTACCGAATGTGACAACATATCTAGAAGTGATGTTTCCAGGAAAGTAAAATACTATTTATTTTGCTGAAGAGTAATGGTCAAATTCTCTCTCCCTAAATTGTCCTCCTTTCTTTTTTATTCAGGAGAGAATTGAATCTTGCTACCTGCAATTTTGTCTTTCTTTTATGTTCAGAAAAGATTTAAGCTTTCTGGTGCCTCAAGAGGATTTCAAAGGAGAGACAGATTATAGAAGTAAGATTCTCCACAAAATTTATTTGGTTGGTTTTTTGGGTTTTTTTGCTTATGGCTTTAGCCTGAGACCTGTAGTATGCAGAAAGGTAAAATCCCTGGCAGGTAACTTCCTGGCAAGCAGCTGGATGCATAAGGGGGCAAACCTTTACTCCTAGCTTTAACAGAGTAAACCCTGTTTTGTTTTTAAATTTCTTCACCTGTGCCTTTTGTAAATATTTGCAGTTTCTCTATCCTGAATATTGGCAATAGATGCCTTCATTTTTTTGGTTTTTTTTACTTTGGTTTAAGTCTAGAATCTTTTCAGATTCCCTAGATAAGAAGACATTCTTTACTGAAGGACATAACAAACATATGAGGTGAGGTTTTGAGTCTATGAAATGTCCAGATCCTCATTACCTCCTTTGATATGAGCTACAAGATCCAGATACACAAGCTAGTATTCCTGGACAAGAAGAGGAAAATATATTTTCCACTGATAGGCAAGAAGGTTTTTTAGCAAGGAGAAGGACGCAGGAGAGCACACCTGAACCCCAGGAACCCTGCAGAGTTTGTCTGTCTCTTTCTGTCACATGTTCACACAGGTCTTTTCAAGGCAAATCTTGCTCTGCTTGCTTCCAAGCAATCAATTCTGGTCAACAGTTCCATGTTGTGTCTTCAGAAACTCATATTCCAATACCTGTATCAAATTATGAACTTTCTCCTCATAAAAACCTCTTAAAGCTTGTGTGTCACAAACACACAGGTTCACAGCCACTCACCTGGTTAAGGAACACCAGGTCTTATTGCTTGCTAATAGAAAACCCAGTCTATTTCAGGATAAGAAAACAGAGCTTAGTGGATCCAGAAAAAAAACTTAAAATAGAAACAGAAAAAGCATTCTTAGACTGAAGGGAATACCACCAAAATATGACTGTTACTGGGTTTTTTACACTCAGACTTGTACTCCCAGACTGCTAGAATCACCTGTCAGACAAACAGAGCCTTTCCTCAGAGCAGCAGTGACAGGAAACCTCAACACAGGAGAAATCTAATCAGCATCTGCACTTGGCTGTCTCTGGCAAGTCCCCATCTGTCCCATAGGAACAGACTTCAGTCTGGAACTGATACTGTTGCCGTTTTCTTCTCTGAATGTTGTTTGTCTTCTGAAGAAGAAATAGGCCAGGGGCTCCTCAGTATAGCTTCCACACACCACATTTTTGGGTTTATAAAAATAACCCTACCTCTGGCATTTTTTGTATTAGAATTGATCTCTTAGTTTGGAAAATAATTGTTAAGCTTAATTTCCAAAATGAAGGTGTATTTCATATGCAGAGTAAAATGCCCTTACAAATAATTTGAATAATGGCACTGACCATGGAACTATTTTCTGCTCACCTGTAATGGCTCTTTTCCAGATTTTCAAATGTCTTTGTACTGATTTTGACCGTGACAAAGTTAATTTCCTTCATAGTAGCTCATGTGATGCTATGGTTTGGATTTTTGACAAAAACAGTGTCAATAGCACACCAGTGTTTTAGCTATTGCTGAGCAGTCCTTACGTAGCATCAAGGACTTCTCTGTGTCTCACACTGCCCCACCAGTGAGTCGGCTGGGAGTGGGCAAGGAGCTGGGAGGGGACACAGCTGGAACAGCTCTCCCCAGCTGACCAAAGGGATATTCCATACTGTATGACGCCATGCTCA
>NW_010972992.1:59717-59969 GCF_000737465.1 Haliaeetus leucocephalus | reverse complement strand
AGAAAATAGTAGCAATAGGATAGAATGGAAGAAAAGGCAGAAATCAAGCAAGCAGTCGGGATAGAGTTGCAAGGATAGTCACCACCATGGATCCAGTGGTGTCCCATTGGTCCTCAGTCTTCAATTCTTTGGTGGTGGGTGCACACCACGGCTTGCCTCCATGGTTTTTTATAGGGCATATGTCGATGATGCATGCACATACCTATTGTTCATGCGCTGCTCACGTGCTGCAGGTTTCGTCTATCACACGAC
>NW_010972992.1:57465-57757 GCF_000737465.1 Haliaeetus leucocephalus | reverse complement strand
TAAATAGCCAAGCATAATATGCCAAACAGCCAAAGAGCTGCAAAATGAAATGTAATGTATGCCATTGAATGTAACTGAGGCAAATACATTAAGGTGGCAAAAATATTTATTAAGTTTTCTTGTTGCTAAAGCAAGAGGAAGTAAAAGTTCAAGCAGCCACAGAGCAAGCAATTAAGGATTTGAAAGTAGGGGCTTAAAGTATTGGGTCAGCAAATAAGGTAGTGATGCCACCAGCTGATGTTTCAGATCACGCCTGGACCATCTGCTGCTATAGCATGTAGTGGTTCTCATA
>NW_010972992.1:49671-57354 GCF_000737465.1 Haliaeetus leucocephalus | reverse complement strand
ACATGAGCTCGCCCAAATCTGTAAAATGCATCTACGTGATTTTATTCCAAGCAGACAGTAAAATGAACATATTTCTCTAGTGAACACAAATACTATAATTATTTTATCCCATATTGGGAAGTATTTCAACCATATGTCACTTCCCCATATATCATTTGAGGGCAGGGGTGGGGGGCGCAGGGAGAAAGAGTGGTAGCTTGTGCTTTGGTATATTTATTTTCATTTCTTTCCTGGGATAAAAGGAGGAAAAAAAGTATAAGCTATTCTCAGCATATTTTGACATAATTCTATTTTCTAATGTACATTTTTTCAGTGAAAACTTTTCTAAACTTGGAAGACAGAAGTAAAAAACTTGCAACAACATGAACCAAGCTGAGCAGGTGTCAGGAGACTGACATGCTGTCAGGAGAAAGCTGGGGGAATGGATCCCAGAGCAAAGAAACAACCTCAGCTTCAAGAACTGATTTGGCATCAAATGGGATCTGGTCTGATCCCAAACCAACTTTTCTTTAATAGTAAAACTCAAGAAACTGTTACAAAAGTAAGCACTGAAAGCTACATTAAGTATAATATCTTATCCTTCTAGCCCAGCAGAGCTCACAGGCAAACAACTATTTCATCAGCATCTTTCATCTCCTAAAGTTTCAAACACTTATATCACTATTTAAGGCTTAATATGATTTGTGCAGGACTGAATATCACATGAACAAAGTTCACAGAGATATTCAGTCAAGGCTGGGGAATGTACAAAGAGAGATTTTTAGAGTCAGGGATGAGCAGCACTCGTACAACTTGAAACAGTGTCCAAGGATGGCAGACCTTCATGGAGAAGCCAACCCCAGTGCACAACAGATACTACTGCTCTCACACAGGGTCATTAGAGAGCCAAAGAGGCTCCAGCTGCAAAGGGAGAGAAATTCCTCCGCAGCCAGTGCCTTGAGGTGGCTGGTTTCCTCTGGGGCTTCAGTGGACTGACCATTTTCTTGAGAAAAGCAGAAATAATTCTCATCTCTGTCCCCACAGAGGGAAACCTCCTCAATTGTGGTTAAGGACTGCAAAGTGCTGAGAGGTATAATGGACTAGTGGTATGCAAATTATTGGTTTCTTGGTTCAGCTGCAGGACAAAATAAACCCAAATGAGCAAACAGAGAAAGAGACAGAAAAAGTTGTATGCCAAATAAACTTCATAGACCCCTCTTATTTTGAAGTTCAGCAAAGAACCGTTTCACACCAAGAGAATTATTTTGTTCATCCCAAAACTGATGTGCATTTTCAGGGCAGTTACCATGATTTTTTGCTTTCTTGTTTTGTTCTGAGTATAACGGACTTTACATTCTCTCCTCCTACACTCTAAAGTCCAGAGACTAAGGTGGCCACCTAAATGTTGGCGAGCAGGTTTCAACACCTGTGTTTTGAATCCACTTGACTCAAAAGTATGGATACTCTGCAAATGAGTTTGTTGGTGTTGCAGATAAGATTCACTTTGGTTGAAGGTGTTCTACATCCTATGCAAATTTTTTTAGTTACTTGAGAGTAAAGCTTGGAGTCTAGATGTTCCCTTGCTAGCTTAAGACCACACCTGTAAGAAGGAAGAACATGAACAAGATTCTCTTTCCCATTCTGTGGCCAAGCAATCTAAGAAATGTATGCAAAATTCAACAACTTTTTACTTGTTTGCCAGGAATTCGTTTGCCAGGGATTTCTCATTTAAATCAGCAATGTAAGTCCAAATACAGACTCTGAAGCCAAAGGAGAACAGGGTTTTTTCTCTAAACTGAGCACAAGACTGGCATTCAGACTCAGTCTGAAGAACACCTCTTCCTTTGGAATTTGAATTGTATGTTCTAAGTAATTTTGTCTACCTTCCAGAATTTACAGTCAATCTTTATGTAGGCTTGGAGAAATGTTTCTTGAAGTAAAACTAAAAGTCATTACTGTGTGAAACAATCACATAGTGGCAGAAAGACAGCCAATAAAAGTGAAACAACTCTCTCTTTCTAAAATTAAATGCACTAACCACTTAGTACAAGATAAACAGATCATGCAACTGTGCTACCATTACAGAAAGTGGAGCAATGTGAGATACACTGTTAGCTAGCAGCTCCACAGAGCACTTCCAAATCGGCTCCATTACTCTTCTAATACTGCCTTTATAGCAATGTTCTGGACTTGCAAATGCCAGCCTCCATTCATAACCAACAAAATTACAATAATTTAACCTCTTGAAGCTAGTAAAATGCCCAAGTTAGATATACTGGAAGGTAGACTGGTCACAAAATGCACAGTTATTTCTTCAGCTTCTACTATTCATGGTGCTGTGGTTAAGCCAAGTTACCTAAAACATTGTCAGGAACTCCCTTTGCCATAAGTATAGCAATAAAGAGGAAAGGATGGATTCAGGACCAATGGTTAGCTCCCAGAAGGTCAGAAAATGTTTGGATGCTGCGCACCCACCATACCCAACATTACCTTAAGGAATACAAGTATCACAGGTGTTGGAGGAAAAATGTCTAAGCATCTGAGATGAAAAGGTGAAGGCAGTGACATAACTGTGTGCAAATCAAAGAGTTAGAAGTTTATTTTCCTACATTGTAAGGACATCTGACCTGCTAGCAGTAGGGCACACAGGAAAGTTTTAGCTGAAAGACACAAACAGAAAAAAAGTGGCAGATTTCACAATCAAGTAAAAGCCCTGGAGCAGAAAACAGGTTGTAGGAGACTTTTCATATTTATGAGAACCTAGACACCAATTTTCCAAGCACAGAAAGGAGCTGGTTTAGCAGTTGATTAAAAGTGCTTAAATAGAAGCTTATCAGTCAGAAATCTGGAAGAAAAAAAGGAATACAGTGGACTTTTTTTAGTTTATAGAAAAAAATGTCCAAGGGGAGAAATTCTGGAAGACTTTCTGAATATATACAAAATCCGAAAAGAAGAAAAGTGTAGGTTTTAATCCATGCCTGACATGGAGCAAAACAAGAAAATACGGACTAAAATGGCAAAAGGAGGTAGAGGTATTCTGCTACTGAAATAATCACTTTTTCTTTCCCTATTATGCAACACTAGATTGTCCTCCAAATTAAAGTGCCTCTGAAGCTGCTTACTTCATCATATACCAACCTGTGTCCTAGGTCTCTCATAAAGGAAAGTTTGAATCCACAGATTCTTGATAAGACAAGATGCATATTTCTCATTCTCATGGAAAATGTTTGTGCAGACTCCTAGAACAAAGGGAAGTGAGTCTACTTTCTTTCCCAGCCAGACTTGTTCATCCAAGAACTAAACTCAGCACGAGTTAGGCTTTTTGAACACCAAACAAAACCTGTACCATATTTAGCAACTAGAAGCACTCAACAGATCTCAGCACAGATTCCTACTTAGGACAGGTCTTCCCTTTCTATTTGTTCTTCCAAAAAACTGCTTCTTCATTTTTCAGAATTAATAAAGAAATTATTCATAAAGGTTATCATGTCAACAGATCATATTTCTTCTGCAATTAATTCCTAAGTTTTACAAGACTGGTTTTCTTGGTAGGAGCACCAGAATTTGCAATGAATCCCACAGATCCAGAATAAATGATCATACAGAAAAGATGGAAAGATCTTGGTATCAAGTATCATTTATCAAGTATTTAAGCATGTTGGAACCCACAAGCCCAACCCTATCATGTTGAATTTAACAGGCATATTAACCTGTTTATACTAAAGCACTGTAAGATTTTGAGGCAAGTTCCTGCTCTTCTTTATTTTGTTACTTAAACAGAAAATATTGTTTTTACATCCACTTTACATTATTCTCCAAAACGTCCAAAAGTCCTTTGGTAGTTCACTCTGCCAACTTTACATTGGATTCACAAGTGCACAGAGACTCCAGCCAAAACTGGTAACGAACAAAAGTCTTCCACTCAGGTGTCCAAAGGTCAAGAGAGTGTTCCATACTGTAGCTTCTAATAAACATAACTTGGCTGTTCTCTGTCCAGAATTAAATGGGACAGAAAAGTCATCTTTATTTTCCACATTTGAGAAAGGATTTCCATTTCCCCTTCTTCCCATTAGGATTTTTATCTTTCTGTCAATCTAATAATGAAGATGTCTCATGCAAACCTATTTGCAGAAATAAAATCTGTTGAGATATGCAGGTTTTTGTGTGGTTTGTGCAGGGGTTTTTTTCATGCCCAAGAGAAAGGTCTGTCAAAGTGTTTAAGGAACAGTCATTTCAGTATGGTCTCACATCTTCAGCAAATACCTCCAGAACTGAGCTATAATCACAAATTCATCTGTTAGATCCTGTACATTGTGTGTTAATAAATAGTTCATCCTACCATAGAGAAAGCAATGTTCCCCTCTAGTAGTTTGAGCACTTACCCAGGAAGGGCCTAGATCCAGCAGGCTAGTGTGAGCAACCAGAAAGTCCACCCTGAAGCTGAGAAGCTCATACAAACAGGACCAAATATAATACAATTCCATAAGAACAATGTTATCAATGAAACACTCCTGGACAGCGCTATTGAGAACAGCAATGCACTTGTACTAACATTTGTAAAAAAATGCTGTAGATGATTTCACATACTCAAGAATAAGTAATTGCCTTTCAAGTTGATCAAAACTCAGACACCAAGTATATACTGCATTCCATTAATTGTTGTTCCTATTCTTTTTCTTTCTCTGCACCATATTAATTTATACATCAGTACTACAACCATTCCCTAGAGGTAGGCAGGTTACAATGTTTTATTAGCAATGTGCTTCTCTGCTCAATTTTATTGGCATCTGACTGCCTCCTTGTCAAACTTCTATGCACATTCATTATTCTTTGAAGTTTGCTATTTTATTCGATTACTTCAAGGTTTTGAGCCCTAGGGATAACCGTCTTGCAAATTGTTTGTGTAATGACACTCTCACTTCATTGTATTAAATGCCAGAAACTGCCTTTAAAACAGCATTAGCCATATGACACACTCACACAGAGACTTGCAAGTTGATAAATCTTGCGGAGGGTCATAGTACTAGGAAGAAGGATCCCCCAGTCACACCCTGAAGAATGTTCTTGCTGGAATTATATCCTGTGATGCAGTGGTTGGTATTGGAGGTATCCTGCTTCTCTAGATATGTTAGGTACTTAAGCAAATAACTGTATACTCCTAGGAGGATCCATGTCCACGTTCTGCACTGAAGTGTAATTCCTGTCACTAGAAATGAGGCTCATCACAAAGCACATAAGGGACAGACCTGACTAAGATTCCTATATGACTTCTTCCAATATAAGTGTCTTCTGACTTCTGCTTCATATGTAGAAAGTTTTTAAGAAATAAATTATGCTCCTTCTTGCACAGTTATTTAATTTAGTTCATAGCATACGCATGTATTCCCTGGACTTTGTTTCCACACCTACATCACTTTGGAAGGGGGGCATTCTGGAAGAGAGCTGGGTGCTGATCTTATTAACCTACCATATAGAGACAAAATTGCCTAGGGATTGTTGGAATAACTGACGCAATACTCTGCTAGTCAAAGCTTGAAACCGCTCATAGCATTCACCAACTCCAACATGATCCAACCTTTTAACAGAACAACAAAAAAAGCCTTGGCTTATGACAGCAAAGTGAGTTTCTGTACCAGTTTCGGAGTCAATTGTATCATAAAAATTAGAATTATTTCACACAATATCAAGCCTGAAGTCTTGACTTTTTCTCTACAGCACAAACTTAACTGTGACTCAGCACAGATCCCACAAGGTGTTCTTGATGTTGCAAACTCTTTAAGGGTGAATGCATCTATAACTCCTGCTCAGTGTACTGACCAAAATCCTACCACATAAGATTCTTGCTGTTAACTCCAAGCACCAAGATGTGTTATTTCCCAATTAAATCCTGTTTGTATAATACATTGTAAAGTGTTTAAATAACAAGCCATTGAATGGCATTTGTGAAGGAGCTATTGGTAGGCTCGTGTACAAATCAGATGAGAGAGACATTCCTTGATTCCAAGAAACATATGCACTGGCTTTGGTTTTCATCTGTTGTTACCTTGTGCTCCTCATACAAAGAGTGCAATTCAGCTATTGATGTTTTATTGAGGTCAGCTATGAATGAGTATGGTGGTTTGTCTCAATAATTCTGTTTAATTGACTGACAAATCAAGTGACAAAAGCAATTGTACACAAACATAAATTCTGTTTTTCAGTAGCAAACTTCCATCTATTACTGCTAGTCCTGGCTTTACTCTTCAATCCGTAAACAAAACTCCAGCTAAGTTTTGAATTGATTTCTCAACATATCATTGTAAATAGGGCTTAGTAATGCTTATAGTTGAGAAAGCAGAACCACACACAACTGTTATGGAATCAGTGGTGAGGAATAAGACCACATGCCTTCCAACTCTCAGAAACTGATTTCCTTTTGATTAGATAAATGGAGATTTGCTGAATGATTTGGCACATCTTTTCTGCGCTAAATACCTTCCTAGCAGTTCTTTTGCCAGTTTAAGGTTGGTGGACTCCACACAACTCCTATAATCACCAGGTACCAGGAGTTATGTTGGTCCCATGGCATCCTAGAAAGACCAGAACAAAAGCTTCAGAAGAGTCCAGTAAGTAGGCAATCTCTTGTGGTACATACAACCCAATTTGCCTTAGCTAGCTCAAAATGACTCAGTTGAGAACTAAGGCTTTTCAACCAGAAGGACTAAACTGTCATTCTGTGGAGAGCTTAAAGTGAGCTATTCTACTGTTTCCTACTGTTCCTAGTCTGCTTCCATTCAAACCAATGATTAAACTCCCCTTATCAGAAGAGCAGGGCTCTAGCACAGCATTTTAGCAGCTGAGTTTATAAAATTAGTTTTGTTTAAGAAATCATTAAAAATGCAAGGAGGATGCTTGTTTTGTTTCCTTAGAAAAGTATAGCTAAGGAAAGTGATTTAAAGGAGGCTCTGGTCAACAGCAGCTGAGAGACTGAATTCGACTGCTGTCTGTCATTCAGGTCATACAGTACATTTATGCTTGTTGAACTTTCATAACTAGAAAACTTTAAGTAAAAGGCTACTAAGAAGACTAGAGAGGAAGGAAAAGAAATATGGAAGTTTTCTACAATTAGAAGATACCAGGACTTCTAATAAAACAACTTATATGTGTCCTCATCAAAGTAAAGAGCTAAAGGCAGGAGAAATTTTTGTCCACATCAAGAAAAACTTTATCTTCTTATGGTGAAAGTATGGAAGACAGAAAAGTACCTTTGACTGATGTTAATTGTGTCACCTAATGCAGTTCAGATATGGAAAGCATATCCAAAGGATATAAGAATCTGGAAAATGAAGTTGCTTTGTATACTGAAAACATCCTCTGTCAGTGACCCGGGAACATTATTTGTATTTTCTTTTTACTTTCTTACTTCCTCCCCTCCTGCTTTTCCCAATCCAGACTGAAATTAACTTGATATTTGAAATCCCAGTGTGTCATATTCATGGCAAACTAACTTACCACAGAGGAACAAACTAAAACTCAAAGAGAAAGTGACATACAACCAGTAAGGCTCACCTCTTAATGAGAAAATTGCAGGTTGCCCATGAAGCAGGTATAAATTGATATCAAGGACTAACACTTCTACTTCTGTCAACAACTCAACATTTCTGAGCATTTCTAAAACAATGTGGTGGGTTGACCCTGGCTGGACGCCAGGTGCCCACCAAAGCC
>NW_010972992.1:43810-48571 GCF_000737465.1 Haliaeetus leucocephalus | reverse complement strand
AATATGAAGCGGGGATAGGTCATGCATATGTATAGGCGTATTGTGAATATGTAATACCTGACTGTATAAACTTGAGGCGAACTGCCGAGTCGGGCGCGCACGACTTTGGTGGGACTACCCCCCGTGCCGCCCAGCGCTGAATGAACATACCTACTTTACAATCTCACTGATTGTGGAGTCTGTTTTCCGCATGTCAGTTTGGCGAGCCAGCCAGGAGACTCTCTGCTCGGCTGCGGGACCGACTGCGGAGCGGACGCCCCTCGGCGCGCCCCGAGCACTTTCCTCGGAGGAGCCTCCGCTGCCAGCCGCTCACCGCGGGAGCAGACAACAACCTCCTGAAGCCGCGGACCAAACGGTATGTTTTACAAGGGGAGCCTGTAAAAGTACGGGCCGGGGTAGCTGGTAAATCGCACAGAGACATCTGGTGTGCAGCATAGTCCCTGTAAGGGAGGAGGGTACCCTGTATGGGGGGATTTGCTGACCGATAGAGCGGCCGCTAGCGATCTTGGGGGTAGATCGAGCAAATCCGGGGTGATCGCTGAATCCCAGTGTTGGGAGCCAGGACGGACCTGTCGATGACTGGTATATAAGAGGTAGGAGAAGGGTAAGCGCACCCCCTCGCAATTGCGCTTGGTTTATGGGGTAAGTGGACCCCCTCGCAATTGCGCTTGGTTTATTTTTGCAGCTGCTGAAGGTTGTCAACTGGAGTGATGACTGTATGATGTGAATGTTTGGAAATTTATGTTAAGGATTTTGTGTGGGTGTGTGGAAATGGTATGTTGAAATTTATAGGTGTATGTATGTTTGTTAATGTGGGAATGTCTTTACGTATTAATAGGGGTGATTCCTTGCTTTGTATGTGGGCTTGCAACTGGACTATATAATAATTAGCAATTAGCATCCGGCTTGGGTTTTGTTGAAGTGTAAATCTTGTGGGAGAAGCTGGTACTGTACATCTAGCAGACGGAAACCAGACTGCCTTGAGTGTTTTCTCCAAATTCCACACTTTTATGATTGGGAAAGAGCTCACTAAGAATCCAAAATAGTGAGATTGGTGTGTAAGGGAAAATTTAATTCCAGAAATATGGGATGTGTGGGAGGAAAACTGGGGGAGACTGTAAAAGAAGAGTAAGAAACAATTTGCATGGAAGCTTATTAAAAGGAGAAGCTAAGATCAAACTTAAGAATCATTAGGAGGAGTTATAAAATGGGAAACAATCAAGGAGGAATATTGAGGAAAAGTCCTTTGGGTTGTGTAATTGCCCACTGGAAAGATATTGTTGGGACCGGAGGTACGGAAAGTAAAAAGAACCTTATTAAATACTGCAATCAATGGTGGCCGTTGTATAAGTTAGAAAGTGATGCTAAGTGGCCACTTAATGGGTCAATAGATTATAATACTCTATTACAACTAATGCTGTTTTTAAGGAGAGAAGGAAAATGGGATGAGGTTTCATGTGCAGACATGTTTTTCACCCTCCGAAACCATCTGGAGTGGCAAAGGGACTGTGGAATGGTATCCCCACAGGACCCCATGGTGCTTGCACTTGAGCAAGAGAACAACAAGGAGCTTAGAGGTAAACTGAGGCGGTGTTGTTCGGCATGTAGTATTGGACAAAGATGTACAAAGACAAAATTCATCAGGTACCAGAACAAGATCTAACTGATTTGTTTAAGCCTCCCCCTCGACCACAGGAACAGGATGCAGACTCGGATAGAACTCCAGCCCCCCCGGACAGCCCTGTATCTTCCTGTACTAGGAAGAAAACTACCTCAACAGCTTTACAAGCACCTCTCCGAGTGGCGGTGGGGCCGGATGGTGGGACGATGTTAATCAAAGTACCCTTTTCTACTGCTGACATAGGGGAATGGAAAAAGGTTGCAAAAGATTATAGGAGAGATCCAATAACTGTAGCTAAGCATTTCCAATTTATTGTGAAACAGCATAACCCTGATTGGAAGGATATACAGCTATTATTGGAATATATGACTCAGACAGAGAAACAGCTGATTTTAAAAACAGCAGGGAACCTTGCTGAAGATCATGATAAGATTGCAGGAGGGGACATTAAGGTATATTTCCCTCTCCAAGACCCAAAGTGGGATGTTAATAGATCTGCACATATGGAAAGATTGCAGGGGTATCAGGAGTGGATTACAAAAGGAATGGAGAGAGCGATCCCCAAAACTATAAATTGGTCAGCTTTATGTGCAGTTAAACAGAGTCTTTCCGAGTCTCCATCCGAATTCCTGGATCGACTGAGGGATGTAATGCACTGCAGCACACCGCTGGATCCTGGGTCAGAGGTAGGAATACAACAATTAGTCTCCCTGTTTTTGGGTCAGTCTACAGGGGATATAAGGCGCAAACTTCAGAAATTATGCCCTACAGAGAGTAGGAATTTAGAAATATTGTTGGATGAAGCATGGAGAGTATTTAGTAACAGAGAAGAAGGATATAGGCAAGGGCAAAGGAAATTAATGGCTGTTATTCAGGAAGAAAGAGGAAGAGGGCCTAGACGAGACTTGCCCCGACTGGGCAAGGATCAATGCGCTTTGTGTAAGAAATTCGGTCATTGGAAAAGGGAATGCCCAAGGAACAAGGAGGATCAGAGGGCTCAAACAGGAAGAACGGTAGCCCCTGTGAAGGGAGACTGACGGGAACCTGGGGAATCTACCCTAGCGGATCCACTGGTTATAATTAAGCTAGGGAAAACACAACAAGAGGTAGAATTTTTGGTAGATACAGGAGCAACATACTCGGTTTTGAATCAGGCTTTGATGCCCCTGGGAAATGATTATGTCATGGTGAAAGGAGCGACTGGCCAAAGTGAAAAGGCATATTTTTGTAAACCTTTAGAATATAAATTAGGAAAACAGTGGGGCATTCATAAATTTTTATGTATGCCCAACTCCCCAAAGGCGCTTCTGGGAAGGGACTTGTTGGAACAATTGGGAGCCAAAATTGTATTCAAAAAGGGAGAAATTACTCTGGAGGTAAAAGATCAGCAATATCTTCAAATATTGAGCCTAACCTTAACCAGTCTCCCCTTAGAAGGAAATATTAACGAGGACATCTTAAACCAAGTGTACCCGGGGGTATGGGCTACCGATGCACCTGGAAGAGCGAAAAGTGCTCCACCTGTTGAAGTTAGGATCAAGGAAGGCCAAAAGCCGGTAAGAATTAAACAATATCCCCTAAAGAAGGAAGACAGAGAAGGAATCCAGCCGGTGATAGAAAAACTTTTGCAGTTGGGATTATTAAAAAGAGTGTGAGTCTGAATTCAGTACCCCTATATTACCTGTTCAGAAGCCCGATGGGTCATATCGGGTGGTCCAAGACTTATGGGCGGTGAATGAGATAACTGAAGATCTTTACCCGGTAGTGGTGAACCCATATACCTTGTTGACCGTATTAACACCTGAATTGACTTGGTTTACTGTTTTAGATTTGAAGGATGCTTTCTTTTGCCTCCCTCTCCATGAAGCCAGCCAAAAATTATTTGCATTTGAATGGGAAAACCCCAAGAGTGGTCGAAAGACCCAGCTCACATGGACGGTGTTGCCACAAGGATTTAAGAATAGTCCTACCATTTTTGGCAATCAGCTTGTGAAAGACTTAGAATCCTGGGAAGCCCTGTCTGAGGAAGGGAAGCTGTTGCAGTATGTGGATGATATCCTGATCGCCACCAAAACAGAGAAAGATTGTATGACATGGATCGTGAGTCTGTTGAATTTCCTGGGACTCCAGGGGTACCGGGTATCCAAGAAAAAGACACAGGTAATGCAACGCAAAGTGAATTATTTGGGCTATGAAATTAGTGCGGGACAAAGAACTTTGGGACAGGCCCGTAAAGAGGCAATATGTCAAACTCGGAGACCTCAGACAGTAAAAGAGTTACGGACTTTTCTGGGAATGACAGGGTGGTGCCGATTGTGGATCTATAATTATGGATTGCTTGTTAAACCACTGTATGCGTTGACAGCCACTGAGCAGAAACACCTTGAGTGGAATAAGGAGACCGAACGAGCCTTTGAGCTACCGAAAAAGGCTTTGATGTCAGCCCCGGCCTTAGGACTCCCAGATGTGAGTAAGCCGTTTCTTCTTTACTCCCACGAGAAGCAGGGCATTGCCCTGGGAATATTAGCACAAAACCTGGGCCCATATCGACGGGCAGTTGCCTACCTCTCTAAGCAGTTAGACGCGACTGCAAAAGGTTGGCCTGGATGCCTGCGGGCAGTTGCGGCCGTTATACTGAATATACAGGAAGCCCGAAAGTTTACTCTGGGCCAGAAAATGACTGTTCTGGTGTCTCACACAGTATCAGCAGTACTGGAAGCAAAAGGTGGACACTGGCTCTCTCCACAAAGATTCCTGAGATATCAAGCTATATTGGTAGAGCAGGATGACGTGGAGATTGTAGTCACTAACATTGTCAACCCAGCTTCTTTTCTCAGCGGGAACACAGGAGAACCGGTACATCACGACCATTTGGAAACCATCGAAGCAACATACGCCAGTCGCCCAGACCTGAAAGCCCCATGGAAAACGGGGAAACTTGGTTCACAGACGGAAGCAGTTACGTCCTAAAGGGTAATCGAAATGCGGGATACGCCGTCACCACCAGCCAAGAGGTAATAGAATCAGGGGCTTTGCCCATGAACACCTCCGCACAGAAGGCAGAAATAATTGCTGTAACCCGTGCCCTGGAATTGGCTAAGGGCAAAGTTGTGAACATTTATACAGACTCAAAATATGCA
>NW_010972992.1:41258-43800 GCF_000737465.1 Haliaeetus leucocephalus | reverse complement strand
AGCAACCATGTCCTCTGACAGAGGACCACATTTTGTCTCAAAAATAGTACAACAAATTAGCCGCCACTTGGGTATAGATTGGCAGCTTCATACTCCATATCACCCCCAGTCGAGTGGTCAAGTGGAAAAAATGAACCACTTAATCAAACAGCAAATTGTGAAATTAGGACAAGAAGCAAATTTGACATGGCCTCAGTCTCTCCCTTTAGCCCTTCTGTGTATACGAACAAGACCAAGGGCGAAAGAAGGACTGAGCCCCTTTGAAATCCTCTATGGACAACCCTATGGGATACAGAGAGGGGTGTCTGTACAAGCAGGGGATGAAATTATGCCTTCTTACATGGTAGCATTAGGTAAGCAACTTAATAAAATCAGGAAGCATGTGGTAGGGACTTGAGGGAGAGGTTTGGATGGGCCTGTACATAATATACAACCAGGAGATTATGTGTATATAAAGTCTCTTACAGAAAAAACTCTGGAGCCGCAGTGGGAAGGACCATTTTAAGTACTACTTACCTCCTTCACTGCGATTAAGATCAAGGAACAGAACGCCTGGATCCATCACACTAGGGTGAAGAAGGCACCCAAAGGACAATGGACTTCACAAGAAAAAGTACCTTTGAAGCTCAAATTTGTGAGACATTGATTGTTATGTTCCTGAGTTGACCTTGTCCAAGAGGCTTGGGATCGAAATACATATTTAAATATGACAGAGAGTATCTCGAAAGTACTAAATTTATCAGATTGTTGGGTATGTAATCCCCTTCCTCAGGGGAACATGGAGCTCCCCTTTTTAGGAATCCCAACCACAAATTGGACATCTCTTATTAAAGATGGGCCAGACAGGAATGGATCATGCCCTCATGGAAAGGGAAATACCCAGCGGGGACCCAACTTTGATCTGGAGGTGCCCAACCCTAAAGAGATCTTAATTACTGGCCGTTGCTTAAATATTACTGATAATATTTGGGGAGACATGGATAATTGTAGCCTTGCGGAAAATCTGGGAACTTTTGATAAAGGAAAATTAGAATGTCTTGGACTAAACTTAAGTATCAGTTTCTATTATATCCGGAAACCAAAGAGGGGGCCAGGAAAGAAGGGGCAAGAACAAGACAGAAGGGAGACACATCTCGGTCCAAGATGCAACACAGGGCCTGGATACTGGTGGCTCTGTGGGGATAGTAGGGCCAGAAAGAGTTTACCCCAGAACTGGAAGGGACACTGTGTTCGAGGGTACCTTGCACCTCAGACCAGTATATTCGAGGGAGCTTCGCCTCCCCGAGGGTTTTTGAGAACACCTTGGCTCCGTGTAAAACGGGCTGAAAACCCACTAGTTATTCGAGGTACTGGGTACCATAGTTTTGTCCGACGGTTAATCCCCCCTTTAGGGGTAAGCAAGTTGGAGAAAGCTATCGTGAATAGATCTGCTACATTAGAGATTATAGAAAGTGCTAGAATTGATGCAATTTGAGGGCTGCAACTGGAAATACAATCCCTAAGTAAAGTAGTACTCCAAAACAGAATGGGATTGGACATGCTTTTAGCAAAAGAAGGGGGCTTATGTGTAGTTATAAACCAAACTTGCTGTACCTATATCAATCAAAACCAACGAATTGAAACAGATCTTGAGGAGATATGGGAAAGGACTAAAATACTACATGAAGTTTCCCAAGATGACACTTCTTGGGGCTTGACAGGCATATTAGAAAAACTAACCTCCTGGTTGCCAAATTTGACATGGTTAAAGCATTTGTTTGTCGCTATAATAATCATCATTCACTTGTCTGTGGTCCTTTGCATAGTGGTTCGATGTGGCCTTTTGTGCTGTAAGAGTACAGGAGACTCTTACAGTGAATGGAAAAAGAATCAGTTACGACGAAAACTGGAGACCAACAAATACTTTGGGAGGATGCTAGATAGGGAAATAATGTATTAGAAGTACTAGGATTAAATATAGTAAAAGAATTTACTATTTTCTAGAAAAGGGGGGACTGAGACAAGGGGAGTCAAAAGAATCTCAGTAGACATAATCAAGGGGGTGAAAGATGATGTTTAGTGCTTACATTGTTGAAATTAGCTGAGGTAGAGACAGTCCTTGATAAGAAGAGCTGGTCCCAAGAACCAGCCAATGAGGTAAAGACAGTCCTTGATAAGAAGCAGGAGCAGGCCCCAAGAGCCAGCCAAGACTGGTCTTGCGGCTTGGGTGAATACCAAGAAATCGCTGAGCCTGCGCAAGGAAAGAGGTTACTAGCGGTGATGGAGTCATCTATCTTCATCTCTGCGACCACCAGACGACCACCATAAAGAGGCCCTGCACAGGCGCAGTTGGGAGGGGACTATGGAAATGACCTCTCGGAGCAAATTTCAATATGAAGCGGGGATAGGTCATGCATATGTATAGGCGTATTGTGAATATGTAATACCTGACTGTATAAACTTGAGGCGAACTGCCGAGTCGGGCGCGCACGACTTTGGTGGGACTACCCCCCGTGCCGCCCAGCGCTGAATGAACATACCTACTTTACAATCTCACTGATTG
>NW_010972992.1:7517-40908 GCF_000737465.1 Haliaeetus leucocephalus | reverse complement strand
ACCCCTGTAACCCACCCCCCACTACCAAAACCTTGCCACACAAAGCCAATACAAACACTACTTGAACTTTGTCTCAGTGCATTGTTGCCAATGGTAGACTGGAAATTAATTGCTATTTTGACACAAGGAAAGGGGAAATCAACATGTATTAAGATGGATGTCAGAACCTATTGATAAATAGACATGCCAAACAGCAGTATTCCTTCAGACAGCAAGTGCTGTGACAATTTCTTAATGAAGCTTATCCTTTGTATCACTCATTACAGTCATCACAACCGTCTTGTGACTTGACCTGCACAGTTGCCAGTGTTTCCTGGCTGGTATGGCTCATTTTCAGGAAAAGAACACATACCATTATCATGTGGTTACTCTCACATTTTGAAAAAGAACACTGCTTGTGATCAATAATCTCAAAAGCACCATAAATTCAAAACTATAGCTTAGTGGAGTTTTTTAGAAAAGTGCTTTAAAGCAATGCTTAAGCCAATCCCAAATATACCTTTCAGTCTGTATCGAACAGAAAATTGTCTGGAATCCGTGCCCAGTACGAAGTTTGTGTGGTGACCGTAGTGACTTCAGAAAACAAGGTGGATATTTGTAAACAGAGAAATGAAGAAAGACCTGTCAGCTAAAAATAGCAACACCATTTTTGGTAGAGTAGCTAGACTGCATCTTTTTTGTGCGATTTTGTAATCATATTCTGGTTTATACCTTGAAATTCTGAAATTGTTTTGCTAAATTAAGAAAACAAAAACAAACTGGCAGTGTCATACTACAAGGTACAGAACATGGTGCTCAGCTGTGGCTTGGTTTTCTCTGTTCCAGCTTGTCCATTTTTTTCCCTTTCCATTAACTATCTTAGCTTTTTAATACCTACCTGATTTAAAGGGTGTTTGAAGGAAAAGCCTCACCTGGAGACCTGAATGAGGAAGCATGAAACGAGTTTAGAATGGGATTCGGGGGGGGAAGAATTAGTGAAAGGACAAGAAACATTGTTACATTCATGAGCTGACAAAGTGACAAAAGGGGAGAAAAAAGAATAAAATGAAATCAAAACAAAACCCAAAATACTAATTCGCAATAGTGAAAAGATAAAGCCAGTCCAGTATTTCAGAGGTTATTTCTTACCTTCTAGGTCCAGTGTAAAAAAAAACACACCTAAGTTACTAGTTGTAGCCTTGAACACTTTTTTATTTTTTAAAAATTACCTGTTTAATTAAAACTCCTGTAGAACCTTACAAGATTCTGCTTTCCCCTAGCTATTAAAATGCACACAAAATCCTTCCTTTAGCAAACAACACTAAACATATTGCAGATAGATACAATGAAAATATGAATAATTCCTAAAAGCTTCTCAAAAATAAAACAGTAAAGACTTTTTTTATGTTTCCCCCATTGCATGTAATACCAAGAGAACATTGAAAAAGAATATATTTACATGAAGTATACTTCACTTTCAGAACTATCTGTTCTTTAACTTAGAGCTGATAAATATTCACCAATAGGAAAAACGCTAAAACTGCAGTTTCAAAGTGGTTAAAACTGCTATTGGAAAGTTACAGTGCAGTGTAAGAAAAAAGAAAGCTATGGAATGGCAAGAAAATTTGAAAATGAAAGTTATCAGGCTTGTGAATTGAATTATTTTCCTCAGGCATGATGTTTAAAGAGGAAAGGAGAAATTTTTAGGAAAAAATCTTAAACTGAAATCATATACCACAGTTTAACATTAAAGGATTTTTCTTTCCATCCTGTTAATTTTGAAACCCATTTTTGGCTCCATTTTTGGAACTGTAAAATCCATTATTTGACCTATGGTATTTGGAACTGACATTAAATTCCACTAGTACCGTAGAAAATTGGGAAAAAATCATGCTGTCAGACACAAGATAAACGTACTTCTTCTTAAGTTTCAGTATCCTTAAAACACACCTAAGTGTGACTTGTCATTCTTAACCAGAGAGTACTATGAAAAAGTCTTTGCAACCATAAGAATACTAGAGATCTTATTAAACATTCTAATGAAAGGGACTTCGACTTTTCAACCACCTGTTTCTACATCTCTAGTAGGACACAGCTCAAGAGTGTTGTCCTAGTTTCAGCTGTGATAGAGTTAATTTTCTGTCTAGTAGCTGATACAGGGTTATGTTTTCGGTTCAGTATGAGAAGAATGTTGATAACACACTGATGTTTTCACTTGCTGCTAAGTAGTCTTTGTACTAAGTGAGGGATTTTTCAGCTTCTAATGCCCAGCCAGCAAGAAGGCTGGAGGGGCACAAGAAGCTGGGGGGGGGACACAGCCAGAACAGCTGACCCAAACTGGCCAACGGCATATTCCATTCCATGTGATGTCATGTCTAGTATATAAACTGGGGGGAGTGGGGTTTCGGGGAGTCGCCACTTGGGAACTAAACGGGCATCGGTCGACAAGTGGTGAGCAATTGCATTGTGCATCACTTGTATATTCCAATCCTTTTATTATTATTATTGTCATTTTATTATTGCTATTATTACTAACATTATTAGTTTCTTTCTTACTGTTCTATTAAACTGTTCTTATCTCAATCCATGAGTTTTACTTTTTTTGCAATTTTCTCCCCCATCCCACTGGGTGGGGGGTAGTGAGTGAGCAGCTGTGTGGTGCTTAGTTGCTGGCTGAGGTTAAACCACAAGTGTTCATGCATTGCTCTAAAAGAAAGCTCATAACTCACAGAGCTTAAAGAGAAGGTCATGTTTAAAAAGAAGATTTTATGGGTAAAATAACATGTATACATTTGGGAAACAAAAGACATGAAACATGAAGGAAGATGTCGCTTCTTTTTTGAACTCCTGTGTTCTCATTTCTGTCTATTCATTAGCAAGTTTGTTCTAATGAAATTTCTAGGATGATTCTTTAGGATGGATGTTACACTGTGTTTAAAGAAAGACAAGCAGCATGTCGTGGTTTAACCCCAGGCAGCAACTAAGCACCACACAGCCACTCGCTCACTCCCCCTGCACCCAGTGGGATGGCGGAGAAAATCGGGAAGAAAAAAGTAAAATTCGTGGCTTGAGATAACTAATAATGCTGATGATAATAATAAAATGACAATGATAATAATAAAAGAGTTGGAACATACAAGACAAGTGATGCACAATGCAACTGCTCACCACTTGTCGACCAACGCCCAGTTAGCTCCCAAGCAGTGATCTGCCCCACCCCAGGCCAACTCCCCCCAGTTTATATACTGGGCATGACGTCACACGGTCTGGAATACCCCTTTGGCCAGTTTGGGTCAGCTGCCCTGGCTGCGTCCCCTCCCAGCTTCTTGTGCCCCTCCAGCCTTCTTGCTGGCTGGACATGAGAAGCTGAAAAATCCTTGACTTAGTCTAAACACTTGCATCACACCTAGGTGGAATATTCATAAATCAGGCACTGTTTTAAGATGTTTAACATGAATTTGCATGAGATTTTCTGGGTAGTACATTTCAATTCTTCTGAGAAAGCCAGCATATGTCAGAACAGATCACAGTCCATCTTTAAACCAAGTACTCTGTCCAAAAGACTGTTGAGAATCTCATGAAAATTTATAACCATTATATCTGTGTCAGCATGTTCTTCATCTTAGCTAGGCTTATTCTTTCCTCACTATAGGCCTCCCTAGTCTTCTTTTCTTTCCCTCCTCATCAGTGTATGGGGAACAGTACTTCCCATTCTCAGCCTTTTTTTGACCACGCTAGGCAAGCTAACTGTGAACACATGGGTGCTTGATTAATGACAAATAGTAAAATATCTATTAGATCCTCAATAAAATAATAGACACAGTTTTGCATGATATCATGTTCAATTTATAAAAAACCTTTTCATTCTGTACATTTCAAATTCTTTCATAAAAGGATTAGATCAATCCACTCCTTTAAATCAGAAAATTGATTTGCTGAACTAATTTTAAATGGGAATAAAATCAGACCACTGAGATACTCTATTCTATAGCAACCCATTTGCCCACATCAATTTCAAACATTCAGTAGAAACCTTGTAAAACAGATGTTTGCAATGGACAAACCAACCCTTAACTAAACCAGAAGAGATGATGAGTGTCATTATAATTCTGCAGGCCTCAGTCCTGAAGAAACAGGTAAAGTTTTTGGGCTGCATGTATAAATGGCAGTGGTAAGAAGAAATTCTCAAGGACCTCTCAATGATCATAATTAGTCATTTTCAAAGTTATACTTATCAGCTGATCCCTTCACTTTGACAGAGATCACGATTAGAAGTGGATGATGTGCAGTGAAGCAGTCTTTGTTACAGTCTTCACTTCACGTGAGGCAGATTAAGAATCTTACTTGTAGTTATTCACTCTGCTGTTTCAGTCTGGCGTATTCATACTCAAGAGAACTGAGGGAAGTTTTATCTTATGACCCAGAAAGAAAAACATCCTATTTAAAAGGGAGAACATGTGTTATATTTTTGCAGAGTATAGAAGGGATTTATACCTTGGTTGGAGGAAATAACTGTACAAGAAAACTGCTGTTCCCAAAGATTTACCAAATGATCTGATTTAAAACCAGCTTCCTGTTGTTATTTTGTTGGGGGGGGAGGGAACAACACCAAACAAACAAAGCTAACTAAACAAACACATTAGCACATCCTTTTTTAATACAAAATTTGAGTGAGTCAGCACAATTATCACCTATTAAAACATGTTCTCTGTACTTAATCCCAGATCTTGAGCCTTTGTCTAATCTTCAGTGAATCAGGGTGGGTTTCAAAGGGCACAGCTGGGCACATACAGGAAAGGCCTCCAGAAAAATAAAACAGGGCTCAAAACCTGAATGGTATGCATGCAAACACCCATGGCCAAAGAAAAAAGGAGTGTGGTGTGTATTCACAGATCTGCAGCATCACTGAGGTCACAGAAACATGGTAGGACAACTTGCATAACCAGAATGTTGTGATGGATGCATACAAGCCATTCAAAGAGGGTGGCAGTGACAACAAGGAGGGGTTGACGCACTATGTGAAGGAGCAGCTGGGGTGTGTGGAGGTCCTGTGGAATGATTGCTGGAGGTGACTTATTGGTATGTCCCCCACTCTTAAGGGAAGGTAAGACTCCAGGGTGGAATGTGGTGGATATACACAAAATCTGTTCCGTAAGAATTCCCTAAGCAACATAACCTGCAACCTTAGATGTTAGCAACACCAGGGGAGCTTGGTGCGCTGACTCTAAGACAAAAAACATGGAAGGTGGAGTGAAGTGGAGACACCACAGACAGGCTCTGTGATAAGACTGCAGGGATGGGAACTAGATAGTACTATGGAACTGATACACTGCATAGCTGCTACCCTGAGCCAGCCCGGAACCAGCAGTTATTCATTTTCTGTCAAAATCATGTCCTCTGGGTGAACTTCACTCATTATAATCTCATTAGAATACAAAAACACACCTCAATCCCAAAGGCTACCCACCTTCAAGGCGCAACCACCCCTCACTGAGCATGCGCTCTGAATTTTCTCTAACATATACCTTTAAAAGGAGATTTTATACCAATCATAATAAAGGTGTGTGTGACTAAAGTCACTCACGCTCCACCTAAAAATAGGAAAATAGTATAAAAGGCCTTAAGAGAGGGGGACTGTTAGGGAAGATACCATCATAGACAAGTCAGGAGGACATCGCTGACTTCTGGGATCAGTCAATGGGCTGAACCTCTCTTACCCCCATAGGAACACCTATTGGGTAAGATTCAAACACTCAGTTATACCAAGTGCTTCCCTGGGAAACTTAGAAATCTCTGTGAAGTTTTTCCATAATTTAGTGTGCTTGTAGACAACTGTATTATTATTTGCACGTGCTTTGCAGACAGTGTATTTATCACCAGCAATCCAAAACTCCTGTTGCTTTAATAAACTGTGCTATTCATTAAAATCTAGCCGTGATAGTTCATTGAATGTGACCCCACTTCTTAAGTTTGGTCATGAGAGTTCTTTGAAAGTGACTAGATTGAAAGTATATTATGCTATTAGTGCATCTGTAATCGTGACAGTTCAATGTATTGAACACAACCGGACTTATAGTGCTAAATTGGACATCACTCAGAATCTAAGCCTAGCTGCCCCCAGCCCCTCTGATATCTGAGGATAAGCTGGTATGCAAGGGGTTTTATTTTCTGCCAAAATGCTTTACCCTTTAACGCAACAGGTCTGCTATAGGATGTGCAACGTGCAGGCCAAAGCAAGTGGGTGAGAGCCAGAGAAGAGAGAAGGAAGATGGGTGACATTCAGGGGGCTGTTACCAACCACCTTGAGGGGGGAGAAGCAGATGAAGCTTCTTTAAACAATGTGATGAAGCCCCAATGTGATCACTGCCCCTGGTTCTCCTGGGGATCTTCAACCTTCCTGACATCAGTGACAAGGGAAACATGGCAGGACATGAGCCAATCAAGAGATTTCTGAATCTCTTTAGAGATTCAGCTGAAGACAGCTGAAGACAGCTGCTGTATGGACCAGCCTGGGGTGATGAAGCCCTGGATCTGCTGCTCACTAACAAGGAAGAAGAGGCCAGAGCAGTAATAATCAACAGCAGCCTTGACTGTAGGGACACTGATATAGAGATATTTAGTATCCTGTGGGGATCATGGAAGGCAAGTAGTTGGGTACAGATCCAGGACCTCAGGTAAGCAGTGTTAGCTTTGCTCAGAAAACTTACCAGGTGGGGTCCCATGGGAGCAGCACTGAAAGGCAAAGAGCTCAGGAAAGTTATCAGGCTTTTAAGGCATCCTCCAGGCACGTGAACAGTTCATCCTTATGCTCAGGAAAACAAGTAAATATATTAAGACATCGGCCTGGCTAAGCAGAAGACTCATGGTAGAGCTCCAGTTCAAAAAAGCACTGAAGGAAGCAGGGACAGGCTACAAAGAGGGAATTCTCATTGCCTGAGAATGCAGGGATGGTGTCAGGAAAGCCATAGCTCAGCTGGAGCCTTGCAGTGCATGTCAAGGGCAACAAGAAGAGTGTCTATAACTTTGTCAATAATAAAAGGGTGAACAAGGAAAAATGTGGGCCCATTGCTGGAAGGGGTGACTGTTTTAGTGACAGCAGACACAGGTGGAGCTGAGCTATCCCAGCCTCTGTGCTTAGTGAAAGGGTTCGAGGGAGAGGAGAAAGACCAGAAGTGGATGAGGGTGAGGTCAGGCATCGCTTGTGAGAACTCAACATACACAAGTCCCTGTGTCCCAATAGGCCACACCTACTGTGCTGAGATCTGGCTGATGTCCTTGCAATGCCATTCTTAGCATCTTTGAAAGGTCATGGAGGTTGGGAGAGATTTCCAAAGACCAGGGAAGGACAGTTAATCGTACCCACCTTCAAAAAAGGCGAAAGAGATGATCCGAAGAACTACAGGCCAACGAGCCTCACATTGACCCTTGGTAAAATTAGGGACTGAGTCCTCCTGAAGCATGTTTCTAGGAATGTGAAGGAGTAGAAGCAGATTGAGAACAGTCAGCTTGAATTTACCAACGGTGAATAATGCTTGTGCAACGTGATGGAGGGAGAGCAGTGGATATTATTTACCCTGGCTTTAGCAAGGCTGTCAACACTGCCAAATAATACAATGTCTTGTATCTAAATTAGGATGTTATAGTCTGGATGACTGGGCAACCAGACAGGTGAAAACTGATTGGATGAAAGAGGCTTACAGGGTAGCAGTTAGTGGCTTGTATTTACCTGGGGAGCAATAACAAAGGCAGACCACCAGGTTCTCTACTGAGGTCTGTCCTGTTTAACATCTCTGTCAGTGACCTGTAATAGGGGAAGAGGTGTGTGGACATTGCAGATGATACCAAGCAGGGGGACCAGTTGATGCATGCAAGGGCAGGGCCTGGGGCAGTGTGAGCAGGGCTCAGGGCAGGCACCCAGGGGCAGGCAGGGGTGATGTCCTATGCTCAGCACCCATCAGGCCTCATCCAGGCACCACATCCCATCTGGGGTCCTGGAGAGAAGAGATGTCAAGCAACCAGAAGAGATCAGAGGATGCCACAGGGATGGCAGGCTTGGACCACTTGCCCTGCAAGGAGGGGGCTGCAGGGTTGGGTCTGGTTCAGCCTGGAGCAGAGGTGGCTTTGGGGCACCTAACAGCACCCTGCCACATATGGGGCAGGGATTGAGGGGGCAGGGATCGGCTCTTCACGATAGTACCTGGCAGGGGGGCAAGGGACAGCAACATCAGCTGAAACTAGAGACACTCAGGCTGGACATAAGGAGAAAACTTTCTGCCATGAGGACCAGCAGGCAGTAGAGCAGGTTGCTCAACCTGAGAGATTTTCAAGGGGTGATTACACAAAACCTTGAGCAACCTGGTTTGATCAGCACCAGCATCTGACACTGCTTTGAGCAGGTAGCTGAAAGACAACCTTCCCAAGGACCCTTCTAACCTCAATTATGCTATGATCCCATGACTATACAGAGTAAGCAGCTGATCAGCACAACACAGAAAGGGCTTAACAATTCAGTAACTTCAGTAATTTCTCTCCAAAAAAGAGTAAGCCAACTGCTACCTGTTTATCCTCTCTAGGAAATCTGCATACCAAAAGCCTACTACTTCACTTCTCATCAGTATTCAGAAAAAAACACAGATTCTTGGGCAAATCCTGAGAATGGAGGTGTGAACATAAGCTTCCACGATTACAATGACAATGAAGCTTCCAACTTACTCTCAGCTGATGTTACTGAAATGGCAGTAATACTAAGCTTGCTTTTCGATAAGACTAGGACATAACTTCTGGGTAAGGAGCAGCTTAAATGGATTCAGGTAATTAACAATGAACGAGGCTGTGAGAGGCTGGGCAGGTTAAATTTGCAGGAGCTAGATTTGAATTTACATATTTGCCACAGCTTGAAAGAAGTTTGTCATTCAATAATTTTCTTTTAGTCTTTGGAGCTGTCACTATATTTAGAAATAAACAAGTGTTATTGTGCAGTATTTCCCTGTGACTTCACAAAGCTTCACAGAAGGCAAGTACACTAATAATTAATGTAATGGGAAATGGCATTTATTGTGGATGTAGAGGATGGTATTTTTTTTCCTCTTGTAAAAAAAGCAGATCTAAGTAAACAGCTGAAGAAGATGTCTCACAAGACTGTTCTCCCTTGTTCTGACCCAGGACTCATAAAAGATGTGCCTTCCAGTTCAAATTGAGTTATTTCCATGTCTCTATTTAGTTATGCATGTAAAATTGGAGACAAAACTACCTCTCTTGTTGCAGTCCAGTAAACATGAGTTTTGGCATGACTAAGGTTTGTACTGCTGGGGCAGGGTCTCAGGACACCTCTGGCCTTGTGTTGACCTGACCTATTTTAGCTTTTTTAGCTGAGACAGCAGCTGCGAAGCAGTCAGGTATCTATGAACTAGGCTTGGTTTAGTTGTTACTTGATTTATAATGATAATAAGAAGTTGTTCTGGGTGGACTAAACTGTCCGTGGCTGAAGATTAAATGTTGTGTGGCAGAGTGCAGAGACAGGACCAAAGGACCCATCCTTTGAGCGCAGATCACAGTGGTCACCAAAGGGGTAGAGCCTCATGTTTTTCAGGTAAAGCCAGTTTTGTAAATGACAAACAGAAACAGAAATACTGAACAACTGAGAACCAACAGAAAAAGATACAAAACAAACCAATCAACCAAAGAAAAAAAGTCCAAGCAGATTTTGCTAAGAAACAGATAAAAAATAAACCCTAGTGGACCCAAGATTGAGAATAAAGAAGTCCCCATCATTAAATCACAATGAGGAACCTAGGATGCTGACAGCTTACCACAGCCCCCACTTCACCATTGCACCCATGGATGTCTGTATCCTGGGGAGCATTTGAAAGGAAAGCAAAGCATCAGAGAAAAGAGCTACATTCTAAGAGAGTTTTCCTTATAAAGATTTTTAACCATACTGTTGCTATTGAGATTTGTTTTCTATTAAACAGACAATTAGACTTCAAATGTCAGTATTTTTGCTTGAGCCCTGCTGTATTGTCCTTTCAGCAGATATAGGGGTTGTTAAAGTCCACCAAGAGGACCAGGGCCTGTGAAGAGGAGGCTTCTTACAGTTATTTGAAGAAAACTCCATGTACTTCTACCTAAGCAAGAAGTCTACAATAGCATTCGCATTGGTGTGCCCAATAACCTTCACCCAAAAGCTCTCAGCTGACTCCTGACCCATCCCAAGGCAGAGCTCCATGTGGTTCTGCTGCTCTCTCACATAAAGGGTCGCTCCCCCTAGTCACCTTCCCACACTGTCCTTCCAAAGAAGCCTGTAACCCTCCCTGTGATCTCAGTGAGGTCGAGGCCCTGTAACTGCACAAAGACTTCTTACTTCTTCTGTTCATTCACTGTGCTGGCTGCACTTGTGCAGGGGCATTTCAGACAGACACCCAAGCACGCTGTTTCCCCAGAAGAAGCTTGAGAGCCTTCTCCATAAGGCTATTCTGCAGGTATCTCCTTCTTTAAGTGCCTGTGCTTGAAGGGCTTCCACTTCAGCTCTGTTTCATTGATTGCTATGTCTTTTCTTTTCCCATCACTCTGGACATTTGGCTCACCCATCCTATTCCCAAATTCTTTACATGTTCTTTATGGAATCACTCCCTCTCCTGCTATTTTTAGTTTAAGGCTCTCCTCTATCAGGTTAGCCAGACCGTTGGCAAAAATACTCCATAGTAGGGAAAACAGCATGAATACTACATTTGACTTAGTTTCATTCAGAGGCATCTGAAGTTTCTGCAGTCAAAGATCATCTGTGCCATGCATTTACATTCATAATTTGTCAGCTTTAGCTGCCACAGAGCCTCATATAAGTTGCTTAAACTCAATAACACACTTGGAGCTGAAATTATTTGCTAGAGGGGTTTATCCTCCAAAATTCTTACAAAGGCAGTTAAAGCAGAATTCAGTTAAGTAATAGGAAATTTCCAAGCAGCACAAATCTTTAAGATGAAATGACATATATGGAAAACTTGCAGTGTGGAATCTTTTGGCTAGGTGAGCCCAGATACAGGTTACAATACTTCGAAACAAAATAACAGCAACAGCAACAACAACAGTAATAATACTCCTGTTCAGGAAAAAGAAAGTGGAGAAAAGAAATGATGAGCTCGCTGAAAATCCATGGGCATGCACTTGCCAACATCATCCCCATTCACTGATGTATTTGGAAATATGTTTCCTGGCCAAAATTGTAATGAACAAAAGGTAGAGGAGTAATGGCAACTGAAGAGTTGTCTGAGTTAAAGAATAATCCACATCTCAGGCCTTCATTTTCCATAGTCAGTGAGTCCAGAACTCCTCTGGATTTCTTTTTCTTTCATTGCTAACATTAAGCCAGTGTTTTAGGGGAAGAACCTTACACACAGTGAGCTTCTTTTATAAAAGTATCCATGGTTATCTGGAAACACAAATTGAGAAAGCGAAATATACCGACCATTCTGTTAGGTTTAAACAAACAGGGACATGATTCAACTTCTTCTACGGAATAAACATTGCTGATCTGTAAACACATCCCACATTCAGACAAGAGGTAAACATCTTTAATATGGAGTCACACTGCACCCTGATCCCTTTGTAAGGTTTTTACAAAACACAGCTTTTTTTCTCAGAGAAATGTGAAAGGCAGGATTGAGGAAATAGAAGTTAATATTTCTGGATTTCTTTCCCACTTCTTTCACAAAGCTTGTAAAATTTACTTTCTTCTATTAGAATACCCTAGATTGTTTAACTGCATTTTGAAAAAAGTATTGAGGCTGAACCCTTGTTATGAGATGTCTGTGCTTTAAGTTTATTGCGTAAACATGTAGTCTAACAGGTTGGCAGCAGCTAGGAGCCTAAAACAAGAGTAAAAAGGGGCACCTAGCTGCAGCTTTGTTACAGGCATCACCCAAAGAACAGGCTGAGTCATCGTGTATGCCACCTCTACTAGGAGCTGGACACGCCATGCCCATTCTTTATTGCACATCACTTCTCCTAGTCTGCCTCATTACCTGGCTAGCTGCGAGGGCTAGGACAACCCTGATAACATCCTCCACAGTTGTGGTTATGTCTTCCTCCATCCAGAGTATTCTTCCAACTCTTCATCAATTGTAATTCACACAATAATAGAAAATACTCTCCTATTTGGGTGGAGGAAATGTATTCCAGCAAATAATACGTTTGCAAAAAGATGCACAAACTTTACCTCAAAAGACATTTACACAAAGGCATAGTGTGATTGTGCTTTTCCTGAAAAAATAAATGAAGCTTCCACTTAATAAGCTGTCAGTTCAAGGAAGAGTTAAACTCTATTTGGACATACCAAATTTAAATAACTGGAAGTACCAGAGGGATTGTGGTTTCCCCTAGAAGAAACAAAAGCCAAAAGAGAAGGAGAGGCCCTCAGGTTAAACCTCCAAAAAGGCTAAAATCCTAAATACAAATCAGGATGCTTAACACCTTGGCATAGGAGTTATACACCCATTTTGAAAAAAGAAGTTCCCTACTCCCTGCACGTAGATGTATTAGTCTTAGCAGGGGCAATGATCACCGTCTTTAGGATCCAGCTGGACGCGGACCAGCTTTGTCAGTTCTTTAGCATGCCTACCCTGAAAGCTTTCTAACCACATCTACCAGTATATGGAAAGGGCATTAGTAGCAGTTTCCTTCATTAAAAGATAGGAAGACACAAAACTAGCAGTAAAAAAAGAAATGTGACTATTGTCAGCTTAACTGGGTTCAGACCCGAGTGGATCCAAGTCCATTTGTCCAGTCTATCCAGAAAGTTGTCTAAAGCCTTAACTACGTACCACCTTGGGGTGGAGACAGTCTTCAAAGCTCCAGTTAAGGTTTCCCAGCATTACAGACTGAGAAAGAGCACAAGTTACTGCAACACTGAAACCACACACGTGTCAATGGAGTTGAGATGTGTGGTGTATTGTAAATTGAGATGTATTCAATTCCCTGCTCCAACATCTGCTCATGGTGTTCCTTTAAGCATCTAAAGATGAATACTTGAAGTCCCTTGAGGTTTATTTGGCAAAGACCCAGAAAAGATGCATGTATGAAAAAAAACAAAAAACAAAACAAAAAACACAAAACCCAATGTAGGGTTCGGCGTTCGGAAGATCTCGCGATGTCACGGAAAGTTAGAGGGTTAGTCGCAGCCTTATGATGTGTCTGTAATCCCACCTACCCTTGTTAGTATAAAAGGAATTGACTGTGCAATAAAAGGCGGAAGTTGGCGCTCACACTGTGTGTGTTATCTGTCTCTTTCCCTGGTCTGGGGTTGATCAGTGATCTAATCGTGGCACCTTGATATGCAGCGAACGCTACAACCCAAAAGCAGGATCAAGCCAAAACTATTCTCACCATTTTCAAGGAAATGTTCTAAACACAAAAAGCAATAGTGGGTATCACAAAGAAGCTAAGGACTAATTTTTTTGTTCCAATGCAAAGTAAGGAACTTTTAAATTTGTATTTTATTCACCATATTTTATTTGGTGCCACATTTTATTTGCTTTATTGTATTTTTTTATTCATCAGTATATTTTCATTTTATTAACTGGGGTATATTTTATTCAGCAGCAGATGCTTGCAAATCTTTCTCTGTTGCAGGGTGAGGATTGCCAGAAAAGCTTTATGCAGGTGAAATTGCTAAGCTCCTCTATTCAGTAACTGTGCATAGAATGCGTCCAGGTAAATACCAAGTACATAGGATATAATTATTCTGCTTTGACAAAATTATGAAACTGAAGAACAGATAAGAAATCTCTATACACTGCACCAGCTGTTTTCCTGATTTGGTCTACCAGTTTATAACCACAGAAGTTGAAATTGAAGGACAGACCTTTGCTACCTCTGACCTCTTCATATTTTCAGCTATTTTATATTTTGGCCATACACAGAGCAATTGGAAAAACAAGGTAGTAAATTTTTTTCTATGGAAGAAGCAGCACAACAGTTATGTGCTTGAGACTACTACCTGAACAACATAAAAGTCTATCTATAGAAAAAGGCAAATAAACACAACTGTCACAAGAAAGTTGTCATTAATGGAACTGCAACAAGCTTCTTGATACAATTGTACACCTCTTAAATGAATATTCTCAAACTCAAAAGTTATGGGCTACACATCAATTCTTCTGAACAAGTATGAGCTATACTTACAAAAAACCTCTCTCTTCTTAAAATATGCATCAGTGAGCAATGACAAGCATGACTGCATGAACTCTTGCAAAGCAAAAAGGGAAGGAACCTTCTACAGAGCAGAGACCTGCTGCTTCTCTCCATAGTGCCTTCAAGTAAAAGTATGCTGTGTGAAAATTGTTGTGTGTAGGATAATCACTTTTAGTTGGAAATTTAACACCTGCTTCAAGGAATGTATGACCGAATGTCCACAGCTGCCTCTGTGGCAGCAATTGTAAGCATTATTTTTTAATTATTTTTTTAAATAGTCTTATACCTAGACAAAGAAGCTTTAGTTTTGAAGAAAACAAACACTTCCTATTGAGTTACTCCAGAAAGTTTTGCAAAGTGGTTATATACAGTTTTTGTTGGATAAAGGTCTCAGTTACAAAGGCCATGTCAGATGTCATTTTGGCCTTTCTGCAGCAAAGGAACACAATCAGAGTGGTTTAAAATTATTTTCCATTCCTCGAGACAGGCTTATTAACCTTGAGCAGTTTACCTTTCAACTAAAAGTCTCAGACAATTTTTGCAGGCTACACACGTACTATGCCCGAGCTTAGCCGCTTAAATCTTTTAGAGCACTGCTTCTCCTGTTTACACATAGATTTTAAAGTTCATCTTTCCCCTTTCTGTATAGAGCCTCAGACTGACACTCCCTCAGACCGTCTTACTGGAAGCTAAGAGTATCTCTCTGCACACCTACTCTTCTGAGACTCTCAGTAAATGTTGAACTAGAAGTGACCTTGGGGACTATGTCTCACAATGTCTTTCCTCTTTGTTATTTTCACATCTAGATTCTCTAAAAATCATCTATTTGCATTGGACATCAGCTGCACAGACTTCATATTTTACACTCTACAGTTTCATCCTGTTTTTACTCCATTTACCACAGTTACCTTGATCACCATTCACTTCTACCTGTAGAACATGGAGATACTCCTATGCACCAACAATGCCTTTCAATTATAAATCCTTTAGAAATTTCCCAATACCTTCACCATGTTGTGACTGAATCATCAATGAAAACATAATACAAAATCATCTGAAAGACCAATATTCAAACTTCACTAGACATCACCTCTGTATGGAGTTACATTCCAGCTCATGTAAAATGCTCAGGTAGATTGAACATGGCATGTTTTCGGTTTGAACTCAAATTCTCTTGTGTCTTCCACCTTCCAGCAGTGCTCCACCTTTTCACTAGGTTTTACTCCCTTCCAACAGGAGTATATATGAAGCCCTCTCAGAAGCCCACCTTTACTTTCTTATGTTTTTCTGTTGCTTGTGTGCTAATCAAAGTGCAGTTATTTCCTTAACTTCTATGAAAAAAAAGAAAGAAGATTATCACATAATCACTAGAACTATTCCAAGGAGCAATGCTACGCTCCACTGAAGTCAGCAATCAATTTTACTGTAATATGATTTGGGTGTTGCAGGGCATCATGTTTCCTTCATGACAGCTTTGTGACCAAGTTGAATGAGGAAATTTGGAAGTGTTTAACCTATCTGAGCTGCAGCATACAGTATCTCTGAAAGATTTACATCAAGTGCTCTAACCCACAAATCCAAATATAGAAATCAAGGTCTTATGTTACTCCAGCAATAAACTAAGTATTTATTCATTGAGCGTGAATGTCATCATCTCAAAAACTAAGTGGGATTAGCACTTGTGCAGTGGTAAATTAATCCTGAATATGAGATATTGGAGCTTTTAGACCTCTGTGTTTCATAGCAGGTGAGATAGAGTAGGAGGGTTTTTTTAGTTTTCAAGAGAAGTTGAATAAGACTTAACCAGAGCCTGGGTGGCTGGGTGTCAAGAGATTTCACAAAACCGCTGATAGGAGCAGCTTTATATTGAAATGACACAGTGCTACTTTTCAGTACTTCATATTAATTATCATTTATACATGATCAAGCATTATATCAATCACTTCAATATCATATGTATAAAACATAATTTCCTGAAATATCAAATTTTCTGAAAGAATGGAAGTTCCACTTCTGTATCAGTCTCATTTTGTTATATCTTTTAGAAAACATTAGAGAGTATTACACCCATGGCTGTGATATCTCTGAGCTCTGAATTTAAATTTTGCTGATAGTCAGGTATCACCAGAGGGCAACTATAACATGCAGACACATTTTAAATTGATATGAGTCTTTTCTCCAAAAACTATTGCCCAGTATTCTTGAATGACTAAAAAGCCTGAAGGTAATACTACAGAAGAGTTTGGTTTGGGGTTTTTTTGTGAGCATCACAAAGGTTTGACAGGATAACTGTTCAGTATTTTTCTTCTGAATACACAGATTAATATTTCCCTTTACAATATAGGTAGATTCTGGATCTAACACAGTATGAAGATGCTTGGTACATATGACACATTTTGAAAAGTGAAATGTGAATCTCACACTTGAAAGGCACTGATGGAGACTTCTTTGCAGCTGATGAAGAACAGAGAATTACAGAACTCCCTATTCCCCTGGCCAGTGCAAAATTCCTGGGAAGTCTTCGCCTGGGAGAAGATAGCCGCTGTACATCCTCAGCAAGTAATCTTGGATGAGGACATACTGATCTAATTCTGGTTAGTGACCAGAGGACTGGCAAGGACTTCCAGATTTCATCCAGTCTAGTGTCCATGCCCCTGGGCAGGATGAGCTATATCCCAGTCATTCCAGAGAGGTGGCTGTGAGACCTGAGAGTGTTTCCTGTGATGGAGCTGATATACCCTTTCATTTCAGTACTTCATCACTTCTTACCAGGGAGACTCTTTTTTCCTAAGGTGTAGTTTAAATGTCCCTTATTGCAATTTAAACTTCCTTCTCCCTTCTCCCACATAGACTAACCTCCCTTCCTTTTTTAAATAGCCTTCTAAGTGTGTCATGACTGGTATTATGCCCTTTTTCCCCAACTTGTAGCTTTTCCTCTATAATCTGAAAACCTTCAGCTCATTTCATTGCTCTTTATAGGTCATATTTCCCAGATCCCCTATAATTTTCATTCCTCTCCTCCAAATGTGTTTTGGAGTTGGGGAGGGGTCCTTCTTTTTTTTTTTTTAATATTTCTGAATCAAATATTATAGTTCAAAGAATGATGTTGACCATGAAGTGTAGGAGCTTGAAAGACTACATTTCTGTGCAGCACTTTTGTAATAATGGTCTCTCCTGGACCCTGTTTTTTCTGCTCACTGACTTTTGTAGAATGATTACTGATTTTTTTACAGAGTATGTGATTTTGTTTGCTAGGATTCTTGGCAGAACTCTGCACCTATACGTCCCTTAGGTTTAAGTTTATTTTTATTTGTATTTTACATCGGGCATTTCTATGGATGTAATTATTCTCCTTTTTAATTGTTAAGGAACAAAAACCCCAACAATTTGTTATCCCTTTGTGAGATCGTGGTTATTATTCTTAGAAGAAAGACCTTGTTAACCAAGTCAATAAACACCAGGAGAGGGAAAACAGTATTAAAATCTTTTACAACAGTGCATACAAACAGGACTGCAGAAGTGAGTAATTCCTAATTAGGCAACCAAACACAATCTTAGCTTCTGTTTTCACCCTGATAACCTTAGCCTCTCTGAGCTTTTTTTGGAGGAACCTGTTCAGCCAAATATTACTATGCTTACCTTTGTTCTCCCTCTGAAAGGGTCTCTAATGTAGTTAATGAAGAATTAACTAGCAGTGAAAGTTTGTAAAAATTAAAATTTGAAGTAAAATACTGTAGTTATTAAACTGTTAATAACTCTAAAAACAGGGAAAAATTTTGCCTGATTTAATAAATATTCTTAACTGACATGTTAGACTACACTGGCATTTTGTAAACTGTTCTTCACTACATTCTGCTTTGAATTACAGCACAGGTGGTTTCTTTACTTTTTGATGAGCCATGAAATGACAATAAACTTGCCTTTGTACAGTGCCTCTCATTTAGGAAAAAAAATAACTTATCCTTGTTTAACAATAATTCTCTGTGGTTTATAGAGATGAAAACAGGAACTGTGCAGACCCTGAGAGAATTTTGCATTAGCCCTTCTCCTTACTTCTCAAAAGGGTTTTTGTCTTCACTTCTACAGTATATCCCACCAAAATTACTGTCCATTTGGGAGCACAGGATCTGTGTTTGTGGTGTGCCTTTTGCTCCGTGAAGGCATAACCACCTCTTGTCAGGCCATCTGAGCACTGAAAACCTGGAGAAGCAGTTGACACAGTTCTCAGGGACAGCAAAATCCCTTTTCTGCCTCCAAAGGCAACTTCTTCAAGAAAAATTGCCAAGATAATTCCTTCAATCAACAGAAATGTGAACTGTTGCTATACAAAGCATGACCAAAGCAAATGAAAACCTTATCGGAAAAGAGGGAATTTTGTCATGGATGTCCATCTGTCTGGATAACTTAGAGATGCACGTTGTCATTGCACTGAATTCATAAATATTTGCAGTGTTTCTTTTCTTCTTCAAATTTCTGTGACATGAATAAACAACTCTAGTTGCTTTATCATTAACTTAAGCTCTGGATCTTAGGAGACTTATCAAGCACTATAAATAACGTTTGTAGCTGAGCGGTGAATGGGACTTCAGTTTCCCAAATCTTCTACAAACCAGAAAGGATGCAGTTACTTATGACTCCCTTCATGTTAATGGAGGGTTTCATGAAAGAAGGTGAATGAGAATATTGCATTATAAAACTTACACATCTAAGAAAAATACTTAAGAAAGCATGAGTAGCAGCACTTAGAATAAAATACACGAAACTAGCAAAACATTGGAAGTGAAACAGGACACCCCACATGATAAAAAGAGACAACTAGACAGGAAAGCAATGTAGAGAAAAAAAGACATTTCCAATATATGTCCATGTGTTTGTAAGCTAAAACAGAAAAAGAAGGTCAGATAATAAAGAACTAAGATTAATAAATGGCGCTGTGCGGAGGAGACATGTACATCACTGTAAACAGGATTAGAGAGATTAAGCTTGGAGTTGCATTACAGAAGAATATATTTACTAAAGGTCTCTGGTGCACACCAGTACCAATGCTGAGAAGAAAAGAAGAGAGGTTTAGTTTCTGAAAGTCATTTAGACTCCTTTGAGCGTTGTCTGAAGCTTTAAAAGCTAAAAGCTTCAGAGAATCTGGGCCTACAACATCCACAAATGGCTCTATAATGTACCATGTGCACACCTCTGCTACCTTCAGAGTCAATGATCTTCAGAGTCAATGAAACTGACAATGAATGTGTGGAAATTAGGAATGTAAAGCCAAATTTAGGTCCATTACTCTAAGAACACCTTAACAAGGCTTTAGAAAGAGATCACTAGAGTTCTCACCCTGTTAATTCTACTTTACATTAAATAGAGACTGATAGAAGAAGATACTTTGCTTTATTTTTTCCCAAAGGTTTATGTTGCAATATCAGTGTAGGAGTACACATAAAACTTAACAGTTAAGTCATGCTGTCTGTCTAAGAATATACCACTACTGAACTGACATACATAGACTTCCTTTTCTCTTAATAAGTTCCTATAGGAAATTTATGTAAATCACACATAGAATTACTTAAATTGTCTAAATTAATCATCAATCCCATTAAAAAAGCTATTGAATGAGAGCTTGACGGGATCACTAAAAAGAGGGAAAATTGGAAGAGAAACACCCATTATTAGCACTGATCATTTTGCCAAATTTTAAAAACAATTTATATTGAAAAAGGAAGCATCAATAAATTTGAAGATAAACAGTAATATTTATTAGTTTCTAGAAGGAAAGCTGAGGTTTTATATCTCATACCTGCACATCAGAAATACTTGTTAATGGTTCATGGAAAATTAAATACATTACTGTAGGGTTTTAATCAATCATTTTTTACCAGATCTTCATCTTTTAGTTGAAAGACGCAAAGATCCATCCAAAAAGAGTATCATATTATTCAAAAGGAACCTTATTAGCACATCTGCAACTAAAATATACTCTTTCATAGCAAGGAGAAAAATGTCTCATTGATTAGTATAATCATAAAGATCAGTTTATGAGACATGGAACCATACATGTTCATGGGCAAACCTTCTTCTATAGGTAAGATAATGGCAGATCTGAATTAGCATACTTATCAGTTAGGACATGCAGACTGTTGCAGTTTTTAAAAATGAATTTTCATAAATGGACCAAAGTGTTAGAAAGATTCTTAAGACCATGGTAACTTCCAGAGATAAAGGAGTCAGCCTGAACCAGCTGGGGACAAGGAAGAAAAAAGAAGGAGAAAATAGAATCTTTGTGGCAGTATGCAAATACGCAATATCTATAATAAAATCAGTGTGTTTTTCCAATGGATTTGGAGGTGCTCTAGAACAGGACTACAACTACTTTGTTTTATTCATGGGGAAACTGAAGTAGAGAGGGGAAAGAGGAGAGTGTGGACACACTTAATGACAAGTCCAATGGCTATGCGAGGAGCAAAATCTTTATTTTGCATGTGCTATCCACTTGACCTCAATACTACATCCATGAGTGTGTAACTTAAAACAGTGAACTCTTCCAAAATCTGCCCACATCAAGATTTTTCTTTTTGATCAAAGCAACAGTGAAAGCAGAAGAGAAATATTAATAAACAAATATCACCGAAGAATGTGGCAGCTTTATATTCCATACATTCAAAGTCAATAGTGTTTCAATTGTTTGCTTTTTTTTAAATACACATTACCTGTGTGCACTGTTTCAGTATTCTTCATGGAACTACAGAAAAGAAAGTTTGGATTAACTGCACATAACATGAGGGGGGAAAAAAGGTAGCCTTACACAATGAGGACTTCATGTTGTTCTCTGTTGCTAAGCCGCATCTGCTTTTGTCATTGTTGAGCTTCTTCAGCATATGTTTATGCTATTTCATGAGTTCAGGGATGAAGTTACAGTCACTGCTCACACAGTCTACTTGATGGCCTGCATGCTTATTTGAATATGGTGTTAGCTTCAGGCATGCTAATGATAGGAACTGCTTTAAACTCCAACCCCATGCAGTAATGGGGCTACAAATGGTAAAAAATCCCTCAGCCCATATAAACCTATAGCTAACAAACCACACAATGTGTCATGGAATGTGCCTTAGAAATATTCATCATGTGTGACTAAACACCCCCACAGAGGACCTAGAACCACATACATGAAGGCAAAGAAAGATGTGCAAACCTGTAGCTACGCTCTGTATTATTGCTCATCCTCCTTCCTGTTAAATTAAAAAGTCAAACAAGTCACTTCCTAGGGCACTTGCTGACACATGGTTTCCTGGAGCAATTATGACTAATAAGCTTTTGCACAGCCTGTAGAGATTCCTGATGAGCATTTGTATAAGCACAGAACAGATTAAGCAGTTCTTAAATTATGGAAGCATAAAGACCACCATTTACTAATTGGGGCAATGAAAATACTACAGACACTTGTGAAGGATGGCCCAGCCTCCTGAGCTCTGAGGCCCAAGGCACTGTAAAGTAGCCACATGATGCATCAAATGAGACAAGAACATGCTTAACAGAGCTCCTGTGAGAAAGGCTCCCAATTAAACAAGGTAACCCTGCTATGCCAGTTGGCATTCTATAGTGTGGACAATTATGTTTAAATCCCACTTTCTTTGCTAGGAAAAGCATATTTGACAGATTCAATTCAAAACTGAAATGGAAAGTGTCTCCACTGTTTAGGAAAGGTTAGGAAAATGCACACATCCTACATGCAATTACAAAATAAGACACTGATTCCTGACAGTCATACAAGGGTTGCCCAGCCTTTGGGTGGCTGCTCATTTGCATTTCAATAGGTGTTTGCATTTCAGTGGTGGTAGCCCTGAAGACCATATTTGTACTGTGGAGATCAATGAGTATAGAGGAGCTCTTTCTAATAATGGTGGAACTGACCAGCCACATAATTCATTTTCCTCATGGTTTGTATCAAGCAGGGTACAAACCCCATCATCATGTACTACGTATTTTGGAAGATGCAATGAAGTGTAATTAAAATGAGGAACAAGTTTTCTGTGAAGTACATGTTTACCACTCTGCCTTAAGTAGTGTTATACCCTAGCCTGGGGGAGGGGGGGCAGGGAGGAACGGTCCTGTAAAATATTTCCAAGTGGAAGAAGAGGAGGAAGATGAGAAGCAAAGGAAGTAACGTGACCTCTCAGATGAACTGTGGAAATTAACTTCGTACCCCAGCATTATTAGAGGGCATTCCTTGTCATTTGCGCAAGCAGCTGGAAACATAAACACTGAATGATTTGGGGGCTACAATCTTGGTAAGCGCAGAGGCAGTTCAATAAAGTAACATGATGAAGTTTTTCTCAGAGCAAATGGGATGCCTGAAAGTAGTAAATAGGCATCATTCTGATGGGATATCAAAAAATAAGGTGAGATTATAATTGTACCATTACCTTCCTTTCTTCCCATGAAAAGATTGATATTTGTGAGAAAATGTTTTCCAATACTACCATAGAAGGTAATTAGCAATGTAATATCCTTTCCAGACCTAAGAAAAGGAAAGGTAGATGAGTTATTGAGTAATAACTTGTGAAGGAATATTGGTTTGGATGGTAACATGAATTTATCGAGGGAAAGGGATGAAAATAGAACTATCAGAGAGGTCTGAAGAACTAGACAGAGAGGAGATTATTAAGTTATATAAAACAATAATTTTGAATAAGAATGCATACACTGTTGAGTGAATTTATTTCTATATTTAGAGCTCTGCTGTGAGCCCAAGCACTGTACTTCTGGGATGGTCATACCACCATCCAGGACAGAGAAGGAGAGTGAGCTAAGGAGCCAGAATCTGATTAATTCAGGGAGGAATCTCCACAAGGTGACACAAACTCATGAGAAACTGAAAGAGTCAACTTTGGCAGGGGTGGGCAATATAATGGTGGAAAGAAGCAGCTATACAGCAATAGGCTTAATTTCTCAACAAGGAAAATGAAGAGATATGACCAGACCAAATGAAGGCCCTAGAATAGATTTCACAATTTCTCCATGATAAAAGTAATCAGACACTACCATGTCAGCAGGCCTAGCAGCAGCAGGAATATGACAATAACTGCAGGCACTGGAGAAAGATCCCTGGGCAGCAGAAGGCCAGCAAATAAAAACAAACTTCAAGGTTTCCACAGCTGCTAATGGAAACAGATGCATTGTTCATTAGCAAAAATGCATTGTTACTTAGCAAAGATGCATCATTAGTGAAGAAGGCTCATAGAGTTAAAAGCAGAACTAAAAGCAAATGAAGACAGAAAGGGCTGCTGCCCACTACTGTACAACTGTATAGCGTATAGTGTGTGCATGTGTGTATATGTGTTTATATGTGTGTGTGTGTGTGTGCATGTGTGTATGTATGTATCTGATTCCCTGAGTGATTTTTGGTTTTGCTGTTTCTCACATGAGGGCAAACTGAGAGATGGGTGGTTGTAAGTAAAGCTGATTTCATGGCAGCCTACGCTCACTCTGGAGCAATGCATGAGCACCAGGCTGCACAGAATTAGCTTTACACCGGAAAAGAACGTGTTTGCGCTAGTGGTCTTGAAACGCTCATGATACATGAAAGTTAGCTGCAGTACCTTACTCATTAAAACAGGACCGAAGTTTCTCTGATCTGTGGTTAAGTAAAACAGCAGATTTACATTTTTGCTACAGTCTATCATCTCTTGACATTTTATGCCACTGAATGAACAATAGTAAGGCTGACCATTGATTACTAGTTTCACAATACAATGGTGCATTTCTCAAATCCTGGCTTTCAAATGCCATATGAGTCTCTGTAGCATCTCTGCTTTCATTTTCATAAATAAGCAAGTTCAATGTTAGGATACACAGAGGAAAACTTGACATTTCATGTAAATGCAAACAGCCCAGAAGGTAGTTAAAGAGATAAAGAGCTTCCTCCCCTCCCCCCCCACCTCAGCTTTTAAATCTCTTTTTTTTTTTTAACCCGATCTCATTATTTTGTAGAATGTGATAATAAACAATGACTATTTTGAACTGACATTGCTGTAAAATGAAAGGATTGGGAAGAAAACATGTCAGGGTCTGCTGACTCCTCCTTTCTCCTTTGCTGATTTCTCATCATGTTCAGTTCTGCTATTTCAGAGCAGTCCTTGTTCTTTACACAGAGTCTACTAAAGGGATGTGGAATGAAATCTGAGGCCTGTGGCAGTCAATAAATTATAAGGGCACTAATCCATACCTACACCTACATCTATACATATACCTATACCTATATCTAAATGTATACCTATATTATACCTATATTAGCTTGCCATAAACCAAAACAACAACAACAACAACAAAAACAAATGAAAAACAAACTAAAACAGTGTAAGCAACAACAGTAAGCAAGTATAAGGGCCTTTATAATACCATCATGCCATCTAAGCATTTTATATAAGCGAGCAATGTGATCATCAAAGGAACAAACACAGACAACTGGTTTTTAAGGGTTTTAATTAGTACTTAGGCCACTACTTATGTGGTATGAGAAAATATGTAAACAGGAACTCAGTCATAGAATCTGTAAGATAAAGAACAGAAAACAAGTTGCAAAGGACTGAAAATATGCAGGACATACTGCCTAACATGAAGGATGGCTGGCAAACTGATGGCAAGATAAGCACCATTAGGAGCAGATGGTTCCCTTTTGGGAAGGGAGCAAGTAGGGGCAAATAGTATCAAGGCTGTAGTTTTGAAGTCTCTTGTTGGGGAGCATTCAAGCGTGGTCACCTCAACCTCATCCTCAGCCACAAAGACTGAATCACAAAGATGTGGCATCAGCTCCTTGTTATTGCACACTCACAGCTAGTTTAGGATATGAATGTTAAAGACTATTGATTTGCATACATAGTTAGAAGCAGTGGAAACCGTAGAACCATGGACTAACCATTTCCACAAAGTGAGTTGGTAATGAAACATCAGCCTACTAATGTTTTGTTTTAAAGCTTAAAGGTGGTTTGATCTGTCAGTCTTCTAAACCATCACAATGATCTCTAATTCTCTTATCAATTTAGATCATTTTTCCCAGGGGGAAAAAAAGAAAGAAAGAAAGAAAGAAAGGAAGGAAGAAAGAAGGAAAGAAAACTTTTGCAATAAAGGTATACATATAATTTCTCCATAATCCCTGGTCAACTGCTGTGGCCTGGACCATGTCCTCACTGCTGACAGCAGTGGACTACTGTTCCACAGATAATTTATTCTGCAGCAATTATTGAGGTCAGCTTCCCAATTTAAAAATCCTTCAACATCTGTTTGCAAACAAATAGTTTCCTTTCAATCAAGCTGACAGATACAGAAGTTAATGTCATCTGTTCTAAGGAAGGAACTTACCACATTTTTTGCCTAGGACATGAGGGAACTGGAGGTTGGATGCTCTTCTCTGAAGCACAGTTAAGCCCAATTAAGTACATAGGCTGTGGCTGCAGTCCTCTTACAAAATAAATTCAACATCTTTCTTAAATTAGTATGATTTAAAGTACTAGTCTTCTGCTTTTAAAGCTTGACCATGAAGCCTCCCTTTCTCTAGCAGTGGCTTATTCTGTGTAAACTAAGCTGGCCAAATAAAAGCAATTATTCAGGTAATGTAACTGAAAATGCTGCAAAATTTATTGAGTAAATTACGTGACAAGTTGACCACACATTTTAGCTAGGAGTTACGAATGTCATCCTCTAATGTCAAGTGAAGACACCATATTAAAAAACAGATTTGTCTTAATATTAGCAAAGATGTGTAATTCAGTATCGACTGGGAAGCCAACACATACAGAGAAGGTTGTCATTAAATGTTTCACAAATGTCTTTGCTATAATTAACATTGGCATGCTGTTCCCATTACCAAGTCCAGGGAGTTCGCATAATGTTCTCTATTTGCAAAGGCAGAATGTTAACAATCTGCACAGTGATCACTATAATGAGAGATCAGAAAGAATAACACCAGGAAGGTTAATGAAATACTGCCGCTGAAGCAAAGCTGCACAGCAGGTTAACAGAGGCACTACACTTAGAGCTCATGCAACAACGATGCACCATGATGTCACCACTTAAGAGCACAAGTGGTGGAAATCTGCTTTTCCAGTACCAAAATCCACAGTGTCTCATTTTCTTTCTGTTCCATCTGGAAAAGGAATGTCCCTCTATCAGTCACTATTTCTGCAGGCCTCCACACCACTGCCATAGCCATGACTATTAATCCCCTTGAACTTCACCAGAAGAAACTGTTCTGTCAGTCTGAGAAAATTAGAAAGAAAGAATGATGTCCAACTTCTTCACTAGTTGTATCACATTTCATAAATGCAAGAAGAAAGCAGTTAAAGATGCTTTCTTTCTCAAGCAAGGAAAGCAATGCAAGTAGATGTAGTCTTTGTTGGAGGGTTTGCAGTACATAAAGACTTGGTCTCTGCTCCTAAATCCCACCAATGCTCTCTGCAGAAAACTTACTTCTCTGCATCTACAGTGGTATGATTGAGGCAGCACATGTCCTAGCATGAGCCTTGTGAGTGTAAAGGTCTGAAGATGGTTATAAATGATCCTAGGTAAAGGTACCTCTGCAAATCTATTAACATCTCTGCATTACAGGCATCACTGACAAAAGTTCAGGTTCTGCCAGGTGGGTACAAAAGCTGTAGAGAGAGCAGTCCTCTTCTGAAATCGATCAGTCCTTTCTCCCCAGTGAATCTTTCTTATTTGTTCTTCAGAGCACAACTTCTCTGCATCCAAATGCCACTTTGTAAGGACAATCCATGACCAGAGCTCCATGGCTGGTCACAGCACTCTCTCAGTGCAGATTCACAGAGGCAAAATAAAACAGTGTGCTTGATATTCCTTGAAGAGCTACATTCACATGGAGATACTTGCTTCACTGAAGACACTCCTTAGTTGACTGACCCTGAGGAACTGTCCAATGGTCTTCTTGGTAGAATGTTTACTCATAGGAAAAAGAGAAAATTTTTAGAGTGCAAAAGTCATTTTTTCACAAGATGAAATGCAGCATAAAGAATAAAGCCATGATCTGGAAAGGTTAAAAAGCACTACCAATAGTATACGCAACTAAGCCAGATATGTCAGGCAAGTGGGCTTACTACTGCTTCCAAATTTTTAGTTAGTTGTTTGCTCAGACCTTGGCAACAGCAGGCCATGCGTCTTTTATTGAGTGTTGAGCTGCACAAATGCTCTGCTGCTACTGCAGTGCTACTAGTGTTCAGCCGGCGTGTTAAGCAGAGCCCAAACCAGCCTCACAGAAGGGGTTGAAGTCCAAACTGTGTCTTCTTCAGAACTGGCAATCCAAGAAGTGCAACGTACATGGAAACTCTGGAAAGGCGGGACAAGTCTGGTGAAGGAAATGGCAAAATGGAGTAAACAAAGCATATGGTAAGAAGGAACAAGGAAAAATTTGTGTGAAATCTTGAGAGGGGAAGAAAGGAGAAAGCAACAAAAAAGCCATGTCTTGCAGATGATGCAAAGGTACAGCTAGAAATCAGAGTTTAAAATCTGAGAGCTGGTGGGTTTTTTATATGCTGTAGTGCAATACATTCCCACGCTAGCTTGTCTCTGAAGGATACCTCAGTGCAAAGGTGACATTTCCTCTGTCACATGTGGAAGCTGATTGACCAACATCCTGACAGAGAAAGAAATCAATTGGTCTCAGCCACACAGCTGATGACTCTGCTTCCGAGATCTCCTTTCCATAGGCAACAGTAGCAGCAAAGAAGATGTTTAATTCTCAGATGAACATGAGGGGTATGCGGCTTGACAAAGGGTGGTCACACTACCAACTGCAAGGAGCCACTTTGGAAAAGCCGTTATGTTTCCTTCTGTTCTGACCACAATGAGAGGATAAAGAGAGCCACTAAGAGATGACCAGCTAAATTCAAAGGCTAAAGTTAGGTCAGATGAAAAGATGAAGACACAGGTACTGACTATTTGATTCAGCTACCAATTATTTGGGGGCTAATACACTCTCTGATACAAAGACAAAATGTTCTCCTTGGAATCTCGAATAGAACTCAGTTTCAATTGTTTTTTCTCCTGCTTTATGTAGGAAATGCCATTCTGCTTAGCAGTTTGCATACAGCAAAACAAAACGTGTGAAAGAAATCCACAGCAACAAAAAATCTAACTAAGAGGGACTTGTCCAGGCCAAAGAAAGTGTATGTGATTCACCTCTATTTCACAAAGTGTGAATATGCCTAACTGGAGAAACTCAATTAGCTGCTCATTAACTTCCAGGCACTACTTATGCCAATTTATGCTGTCTCCATGCTGGCCTTAGTTCAGCTTATTTTTCAAGGCCCTCTGAGCACCCACTTCCAAAGAAGAGCACTTTGTTTGACTACAGTTCCCACTCTTTTTACTGCTGGTTTTTTTCCTTTCTTCTGTTTCTTTTTTTTTTCTTTTAGACTCACTAATATCACCCTGTGCTGAGGACGTCAGCTTTCAACCTTCTGCCTACATTCTCTTCCATCAGCAAGGCAAGTTTGTTGCTGCTGGGCTGGCTGTTCTGACTAGTCTGTATTCTGGTACGCTCATCCTCATCCAGCGTGCACCCCTCTGCTGCCCGCTGACTTCAGTCTGCGTTTGGCTGACTCAGGGAGACGGTCCTCAGCACGTGCTCTAAGGATTACTTTCTGCGTCAGCTCTTCCTGTTTCCAACGCCAGTTCATCTGCATGTAGTTTACTTTGCAGTTATTCGCCAAAGTAACACCTTACCCTGTGTATGCCATTGTCATTGTCCTCACATGCTTCTTGTTTGGGAGATCTGCTTCTTTAGTCTGGTTTTCAGTCTTTACTGGTATACATACAGTCCTTTAACTAATCACATTTCTCCCCCCTCAAAGGCATCTCCATTTGCCTGCTCCACTAATAAGTTTTCTCTTTCCTTGCTAAATTGATCTTGACGTGAGTTACATATTTGTCTAATTGTTTTCTCTTTGTGTAAAGGAAAAGTTCTAGTTGCTAAGCAATTGTTGTCTCAATATTAAAAACTCAGAACAATTCAGTTTTACACTTCTAGTCAGTGACAGCTAGTGTGTAAATTAAAAAAAGGTGCTTTTAGTTCTGTTAATAAGCAGCAACAGGGTGTCCAGCTTTACAGATGTTTCATTCCTTACAAAATATTTTTTAATCCAGTTGCTGACTGGTTTAGCACCACTGTAGTTCTACAGACTAGAGCAAGTTTACCTGACAGAGAAATTGGGATGTCATCTGGTCTTGGACTCTCTAGATGTGTTCCCTGTGGTGGTTCTTATTGTAATATCTGAAGATATATATAAGTGCAATGCTGAGCACGCTGGAACCAAGCCTGAAACTGCTCTTTGCGTAAAAAGAAAAAATGGCATAACTTGACCTTCCTAGTCTGAAATCAGGAGCGAGTATTGTACGGTTCTCTCTTGCAGCTGAGCTTCTGTTTATGCCAGCCCCAATACACCGTTAGCCATAAAGTCCAAACTGACTAATTGGACCTGACTATTACAATTAAATGAGAATAGAAAAAAACATGGTGGGATCCCTGTTTAAATAGCCTCTAAATCTTCCTTTTGCTCAGAAATACCGAGGTCCTACCCTCCCCTTCCCCTACGTTTATTTCTCTAACCATTTCCAAGATACTTCTCAAAAGCTTGAAGGAATCTAGTCATATTTTGACTCTTGTCACATGCCAACAGTCTGGGTCAGAGAATACAAAGCAAACATCAGAAATTTCTGTCTCTCCAGCCAGAAAATTACCCTCAGGCAGCAAAAGGCCAGTGTTGCTCTCAGGTGTCACTCTTTGGTAGGAAGGTTGACTTGCCCTCCCCTTATCCACATGCCCATGCCGGGCATCAGCCACCCTCAGTACTGAGCAAGGAATTTGGAGTTCATTTTTGAGTGTAAGGAGCCTAGAGCATCCCAAGCCCGAGGAGGCAGATGCTGCCCATGTTGTGTGTCTGTGGCCTCAGGGAAGGAGCTCCCTCAGCCCTGAGAGAGCAGAAGGACGGCTCTGGCTGCTGGTGGCATCCCAGCACAAAGAGATTGACCAGGTTGAGGTCACCAGCTCTCCTGGAGGAGGGCAGCTCATGCGGGAGGGTCAGGGCCAGGGCAGCGGACCTCCCCCAGTGCTGGGAAGCTCTGCGGGCAGAGTGCCCAAGGGTCAGACTTCAGACTCCATTGTTATGGCCGAATGCAGTAAGCCTGTAATAATTCTCTCATCCTGGAAGTTACTCAGTGGCCTACTGCATCAGAAACCAGATGTCGTGTTATTGTATCTTGTCAACAGTAAACTGAACAGGAACACAGAACAGCTGGGAAAATGCTAGGCAGATTGCAATGCCCATGAGGAATCCTAACTTAAAAGGCCTTTAGTGTCAACACTTTGGTGGTTCTTAGGTGTCTCTGCGTATCTTTCCTGCAGCTCAGGAATGCTGAGCTTTTTGTCTCACAGTAATTCGCCATTCTTTTCTTCACCCCATTTTAATTTTAATGCAGATCATTGTTTCTCATAAAAGCAGTGAACTTGAGCAATTCTTAGCTATTCACGAGACAGTACTTCTCATCCTTTTGCAAGTCTTTTCAATGTCACTTGGTGAAGGCATGGGCATAAACCACACCTGTCTGTCACATCTCTGCTCCAGAAACAATCTTCAGAATGAGTAGGAACTACGATCAGAAAAATGTATCGCTATCAAAAATATATTGCAATTTCTTGCATTACACAAACTCTGGGGATGAGGCAACTGCTTTTGAGTTAACCTTCTCCCCACCCGTCCTTTCTTCCTGGGCTCAACTTCACTCCCAACTTCTCTACCTCCTCCCTTCAAGCAGCACAGAGGGACAAGGAATGGAGGTTACGGTCAGTTCATCACATGTTGTCTCTGACGCTCCTTCCTCCTCAGGGGGAGGACTCCTCAATCTTCCCCTGCTCCAGCGTGGGGTCCCACCCACGGGAGACAGTTCTTCATGAACTTTTCAACATGGGTCCTTCCCGTGGGCTGGCAGTTCTTCACATACCGCTCCAGCATGGGTCCCTTCTGCAGGGTGCAGTCCTTCAGGGGCACACTGCTCCAGAGTGGGTCCCCTGCGGGGTCACAGGTCCTGCCAGAAAACCTACTCCTGTGTGGGCTCCTCTCCTTGGGTCCACAGGTCCTGCCAGGAGCCTGCTCCAGCATAGGTTCTCCATGGGCTGCAGCTTCCTTCAGGGCACATCCACCTGCTCCAGTGTGGGGTCCTCCACGGGCTGCAGGTGGATATCTGCTCCACCATGGACCTCCATGGGTTGCAGGGGAAGAACCTGCCTCACCATGGTCTTCCCCACAGGCTGCAGGGGAATCTCTGCTCCAGCGCCTGGAGCATCTCCTCCCCTCCTTCTTCACTGACCTGGGGGTCTGCAGGGTTGTTTCCTTCACATATTCTCACTCCTCTCAGAGCTGTTGTACAGCTTTTTTTTACCCTTTCTTTAAATACATTATCACAGACGCACTATGACCGTCGCGGAATGGATCAGACTTGGCCAATGGCGGATCCATCTTGGAGCCTGCTGGAACTGGCTCTGCCCAACATGGGGACAGCTTCTGGTGTCTTCTCACAGAAGCAACCTCTGCAGCCCACTTCAACCCCCAAAACCTCACCGTGTAAACCAAATTCATGATGTTTATAAAAAGCTTTTGAGAATAAACTCAAAATAAAACTATAATTTGGTTACAATATTGGTTCACATGCCTTGTTTTCATAATCCTCTTACTTGCTGTATTTGTGGAGTATAAAAGAAAAGGAAACATGCAAGAAGCAATGTTTTCTTCTGGACAACCCCAGAGGATGTAGAAGATACTTGTAGCTTCACAGAGACTCTTCCTCTGTGCGATTTCAGACTCTGAACTATGGTAATTAAGAAAATAGTAATGAATCATTTCTTCTGAAAGTATGGTTTTCTAAAATCTTACCTGTAGAAGTATCTAGTTCACTTCCATTTTTCAGTCAGTGTCCCTCCCACTCTTTCCAGCCTCTCTCATGCCTCAGTAAAAAGAAGAAAAAGCATGCAACGTGCATCACTTAAAAACTCTCCTTTCTACAGGACTGCCACAAATTTTAGTCATTCTACAAATCTATAGATACAGCTGTCATGTTTTAGGGAGCACCAGAATAAAGGTTATTTACCACCACATTGGTATAATTAGCATGTAATTTGGGATTTTGAGCACAAATAAAGTAATTTTAAGTGCATTACAGTACTGATTTGTAAATGACTCTATTCAAAATGTAAACTATTTTGAAAACCTGGAATGTGACTTAATCTATGATGACTGCTCGCCTGGTATGTTCTGCTTTTCTTTTACTTTTATTAAATTAAATTAGAATATTCTCTCTGCAGAGAACTTTCTGGGAAGCTCCCAACAGCTGCTCTTGCAACCCCGTATTTTAGATGTGAGCATTATATTTTCCATATGAGAAATCTGTTTTTTCATTGGAAATATCAAAGTAATAAGGAAAAAAACCCCAACATAACTCCGCTATAACTGGCTGAATTTTACCATCTAATCTTTGTTCTCTTAGAAAACACGATTTTGGAATGTTAAAACAATATGAGGACATGTTGTGTTTGACTGAATTTCAATGCTAAGAAAAAAATTAGAATATTGTAGTGTTGGGTATTTCTTTGCCTTGAACAGAACATTACCCAGTGATGATGTTGGTGATGATGATGATGATGAAGTAATATGTATAGTACAACTTTTGGAACAGGAGCTGTCAGAAAAAGCCTTGATTTTTTTTTCAGAATTAGATTTTGGATTGACCCAAAAGAAGTCCTGAAATATTTTATTCTATGAAAAACTCCATTTAATTAATTTTATTCTAATTTAATGCCATTTAATTTGTTTCAAAGCCATTAAATTTAATTCAGTGCCAGTCCAGATCAGAATGACACAAGGGTATTTCTGCAGAATGAGAGATGATCTTGGACCCATTTTGTTCCTGGGGTGCAGATGTTCTCTCTCACTACACTTCTTCACAAGCCTCGTACTCAGAATTCACATCACTTTTAGCATTATTCATGTGAGCTGTCTGATGTTCTTCATAGAATTAGGGGTACCTGCAGTCCCTGCCCACTGTAAGGGATGGGATTTCAATCTAGCCCAGTGTCACTGGGTCAGGAAAAGCAATCAGGGTACAGGGATCATAGTATGTAGAATAGTATATATGTATATATACCAAAAATGAAGAACTGCAATGGTTTGCTGGG